>NW_024342473.1:16061705-16086652 GCF_902729225.1 Pteropus medius | reverse complement strand
AAAAAAAAAAAAAAAAATCATCGTGAACAAATATCAAAGTTTTAAATAGAGAGAGCAATAGTCTGGTAATGACCAGACAGCCAGATTCCTTTAAAAGAGTAGGTCTGATGTGCATAAAATAAACCATCATAACATCTTCCAATCCCACTTTAAATTTAGATCTAGGGAAATAACCAGAGGTCATTACTGCTGATAACTTAGCCACGTTCTCATCCTTGTCATATCCACATCGCCATTTGTTAAAATTCTGACCATGCCTATTCAAAAATGAGCAATAGAACTACCGAATCATGCTGGTGGGATATGACAATGAGAGGGTATCTGGATTCTATCTGCTAACTAAGCAGACTAAGCAGAAATTCTCGGGGATGACTCCGTGAAAGGTTGTGTCCTAGAAGAAAATATCGTCTAAAAAAATTTTTTTTTTCTAGAATGATAATGATAATGATAATTACGAGCTGAGTACTGACAAAGTTTTGGCCTACATGATATTTTCCTCCAAAAAGAAAAGATGTCTGTATATGCTGCTGTGCGTTTATTTTCTGAAGCGTAGTTCTGATGATGCCACCCCTTGCTCAAAAACCTTGGCTCCTGAATGCCTGCAGATTTAAATTCAAACTCCAAAGCCAAGAAATCAAGAACTTTACTCTCCAATGCTTACGGGTCCGTTTTCTTTTCTTCTCCCCACCCCCGGCTTCCCAGCCTTCCTGCTCTCACCAAAACTGTTCCCCAGCTCAGAACAGAAACACCCTTCTCTCTTTTCCCGACCCATCTCTCCTTCTCTAAATCTCTTATTTTTTCCATCTCAATTCTACAACTGCCTTCTCCACAAAACTTTAGAGCTCTGTTGTGCGCTAAATAAAGAGGCGAATTTAAATTAGTAAGAAATAGCTCCAAGTAGCTTTTGTATTTCAGTTTAACCCCAAATGAACCAAATATTTAATTTACCAAAAACACTTTATTGTCAGAGCATACTGATTCCTCCTTCTCTACCCGTAGGAGCAGTACCACTGCAGGAAGGAAAGAAAAGGAAAAAATGGAAAAAATAAAGCTCTTTTTTCCTCACTGACTCCTTCTAGAACAAAGTAGGCATTCAATAAAAGGATAAACAAATGCATCCAATTTCTAGTAAAGACAAAGTATAGAAAACAGGTCCATGTAATGGCCCCAGATAGAGAGACAAGATGGGTATTCTCTGGATCCTGAAGAATACACAGAAACACATACTACTCTTGGCCCAAGCAGGGAAGGAGAGAAAAATTGCATTTCACCTCGAGACATAACTGGACTGCCCGCTCTCCCCAGCCTGTGTCGCCTGCCCAGCGTGATTTGCTTCCACAGCTAAGGGCCTGCTGCTCAAAGCCTAATTTTCCCAAGCAGAGCAATTCAAAACCTTCTTAGTCACACGGATAGAAGGTGAAGTATA
Source organism: Pteropus medius (assembly GCF_902729225.1). Lineage (NCBI taxonomy): Eukaryota > Metazoa > Chordata > Mammalia > Chiroptera > Pteropodidae > Pteropus > Pteropus medius. The sequence goes on along the minus strand of NW_024342473.1, from coordinate 16,085,226 downwards.
TTCCAAGCAAACCACTGGGCTGAGGTCGAGTTTATCAAACCAATTACACCAAGATGTTCTGGGAAGGGGGGAAAATGTAATCACATATGACAGGGATTATCAAAACTGCTTACACAGGAAATCAGGAAACTGATAACAGGCTGACAATGGCATATACCTGACTGAGGAGGTTCAGGCTCAGATTCCCCAGACTTGTAAAGCAGAAATAACAACATGGAACAAGCTGTGCGGCACTGCTGGGCACCTGGGAGCCTCTGGGGCTAAGGGTGGAGGGTGAGGAAGTACAGTCTGGGGGCGGCGGGGTGGGTGCGGAGAGCCAAGGAGCCCTCTGAAAGGCCTGTCTCAAAGACCTTGTTTTGCAGAAGGCCATTTATTGTTACACCATTCAGAAACATCTTAATGGGTCCTGACCCTGGACACCACAGAAATACAGCACTAAGTCAGGGGAATCTTCAGGGAGCAGAAAGAGACAAATGGAAGTCAAAGTGGTACACTCTGGTGAGGACTGCAGACAACCAGAGGTCCGCCTGGCAGAAGGGTCAGGGAAAAGAGTGGCTCTGCAGTTCCTGGCGTAAGCCAACTTTCTGAGGGAGGAATGGCTTGGAAGGCTATATATGGCTTCTCAAAGTATGGAAATGCCACACACGCTGAGGAGGTCTGTCTCCTTTTTGGTAGACCCTGCCTCTTAGGTGTTTAGAGGGCCATCCAGGGTAGGCAAGGCATGCAGAGTGAGGTCATTTTGTATCCCAAATAAAATAGTAACAAATTAACTTTGGGGAACATAGAGCCACTGCAGGATCTGTGGGGCCCAGAGCAAAAGCAAAATGCAGGAGATAGCTAATGAATCACTGACAGACAGGACACCAAAATAGAGGCCCTAAATAAAGCAGCTGACCTGGAAAAGGAAATAAATACCTGCATTTTAAAGGAGGGGCCTCATATTCCTCTGTGCATCACTGGGTTTTGTTTTCTGTTCACAATGTGGCGCCTTGAAATACCCTAACAAGTTTGGCTGACTCAGGGCTCCGGCTTAAACTTTATCAACGCCTGCAACAGTAGTGATTTGCATCAAGTTCAATGCTGTCCTTTTGGCAGTTGTTGCACTTAATTGAGTGAAAAAAGCTGTCAGTCTAAAGTCCCAATCCCAAGGTAAATTCACTCTGAACTAACCATCTGCCAGGGCTTCTCCCAGGGTAGTCAACACTTACCATCCCGAGGACTGGATTCACTTCCTCATAATTAGATCATTCCTGAATTAAATTGACGGTCCCAGGGAAAAAAAAATGCAAAGTGTGTTTTGAGACCAGAAAGCAGAAGCTGACTTGTTTTAACAAATGCAACAGACCACATATTTTTTCACAGTGATAGAGCGGCACAATAAATGATTTTTCTAAATTAGGCTTCACAACAATTATTATCTTCCATGCCACCCTCATAATTTACATTCGGGTTTTTGTTTTGAAAGCTGAGGCATTTCTTAGAGGCACCACACACAAACCCAAAAAATAGGTAGCTACTGTCTTCAGACCCAGCTGCCCAAGCAAGGTCAGACCACGTTGACCAATCTTATTAAATGTTGTGAATGTCAAAGTCTCTGTGAATTTTTTTGTCACATCCATGAACTTGCTGCTTTTTCAAAATCAAGGAAAAGAATTACAGGCAGTTTCTTGTATCTCATGGTAGCCATGGTGGTTGGACAGGTTGGGGGTAGGAGAGGCAGGTAAAACAATCCGCTAAGAGATAAATCTGGAACCAGGCCCCCAAAGCAATGCAATCATGCTGTAAGCAAAAAGAGGGTTAGAAATGAAACAGGGACAGGTGGGATTTTGAAGGGTTCTCTGTAAACATGATTTCATTCCCTACCAGTAATTGGGTGATTTGCCTCCAGTCAGATTCAGTCCCGGGGGTACTTAACTGCACAAGCTATTTTCAAACACTGCACATGAACTCGGTTTTTTCAAGGAAATATTTCTGACTTAACTAAAGTGTCTAGTAATTCTTTCTATTATTCTTCAGAAGTTTGACATCACTTGGTTATCACTACATTTCTGATGAGACAGAGAGAAAGCAGTGAACCACTGTCTCACAGGGCCTCCTCCAGCCATGGGCCAGGAAAGACTAACGTAACTCAAAATTGAATGAGACCAACTCATTTTTACCTGAATATCCAGGTGAGACATTTAGTGTCCACTTTTGTAAGGATAAGATGTAAGAGGTAAGATAAAGGAAGATGGAGAGAAACAAAGAAAAAACCATTAGAATCTCGTAACATCCAAGACTAAACAGAACCTAAGAGATTACTGTATATAGTATTTCTCAGACTTGCCTGATTTTAATAGCTACCTGGATCATTGCATGAAAACATAGGGATTTTAGGTACTCTTTCTAGAGATTTAAATTTCGTAAGTCTGGGCCTCAATGATCTATTTTTTTTATACAAACCTACCAGAAGCCAAAACTTACCATAAAACACAGAGACTAGATGCAAAACAAACATGTTAGAGCCAGAAAAATAAATTTAAAAACAATAGCAAAAAAAAAGTTAGAGCCATTAAAGTAATGACCTCAGGATGCAGTGATGGCGTGGGATGGGGGAGGGGGTGGGATACACACATCCCCATATATAAAACCCTGAGGAGGGGGACAGAGGGTGCTAATACCCCCACAGGGTTGGGAGATGTGACCTTGCACCCTTGCTAGGTCAGAAGCTAGAACTGAGAACTCTATTAAAACAGAGATCTACAGAAAGCTGTCCCCTTCAACAGTAAAAAAATATCTCTACCCCTTGCTGAGAGACTTGAAAGAGAAATGTGCCATCTACCAAGAATATTTTTCCCACCTAGGATTCCAGGTTGGGGGAAAAAAGTCCCCTATGAGAAGCTGAAATCCTAAACCTATGCAAATGTACCCAGGTTCTGAATTTATACTCCCCTCATGCTGCAGGGTAGGGACAAGTCACAACTCAAGATATACAGGACTTCCTGGGGGAAAAAATTCTGATGAAGATGAATTCACAATAATAAATGACAGTCATATTACCTCGAACTAATATAGTATTGAATGTCAATGGTAATTTTAAAAAATTACAGTCATATATGGAAAAGATCCACTGTACGTACGATACAAATTACTAAAATTAGCACCATAAGAACCTGACAGAATATTATGGAAGGTTCTATAAAATAAGCAACTCTAAAATTATTAGAGAGGTTAAAAAAAGAAAAAATAGGATAAATAATGCAGTAACAGAACGCTATGGCAATTAATTAGACAAATTTAAAAACTATCTAGAAAGGACAAATATTAGTCATTTAAAATTAAAAACTCAAAGGACGTGAGACAAAAGAATATATTTGATATGTTTCCATTCAAATGCAATTCGATAAGAGACAAAACTAATCTATGATGAGGGAGGTGGGGAGAGGATTTGGCTTTGGGAGGGTCTTGCCTGGGAGAGGCTACTCACGAGCAAGCAATGTTCTCGATCTTGATCAGGGTGATGGTTACATGAGTTTATTCCCATATAAAGCCATCATTACTTCATTGCATGCATGTTAAACCACTATTGTAAAAGTTCAATGGGCAGTTTAGACAATAAATTAGAGAAGTTTAGTGAACTCAAAGAACCAAGGAAATTACCCAGAATATTGAAGAGAGAAATGGAGATAAAAGATATTAAAGAGAAATGAGATCTTGCATACATCCAAAAGGAAGTTCAGAAAGAGAGATTGAGAAAAGAGACAGTGTTTGAGAATTTTCCAGAATGAAAAGAAAGCATGAGTTATCAGAATGAATAAGTACACTAAATCCTGAGCAGAATGAATACATAAGTCCGTGCCTAAACATATCACGGTGACCCTGCAGAACACCAAAAAAAGAGAAAACCTTAAAAGCGACCAGGAAGACAAATTACCTATAAGGAACAATGATTTAACCGACAGCAAACTTAACACTGCACAACCTATTGGTGCCTCCTGTTGGTCCAAGCCCACCCCAAGCTGTTGACAATGTGGAGAGTGAGTTTTGTTTGAAATTTCTGCAGACATTTTTTTTTTTTTTTTTTTTTACTAAGGTCTTCCAATGTTAAATGCACCCTTCATTTATCTCTTTAAAAGGTTTTTATTGAGCACCGACTATGTGCCAGCCTGGTCAAAAAACTTCTCTAATCTCAAAGAGCTTAAAACTCTAGATTCAGGTGAGTTTTAAGTGCTGTGATAACTGAAATATCGGTGCTCTAGAAGGCAAAAGAAAGACGTCTAACTCAGAGGGAGGGAGGTAAGGGAAAGCTTCCAAGAAGAAGCAAAGCCAAGCTGAGATCTGTCAGATGAAAGGGATTAGCAAATGAAGACTGTAAACTCCATGAGAGTAAGGGCTTCTCCACCTGTGCACTATGGTATCCCTAGAATTCAGAACAGTACCTGGTACTCCGGAGGTGCTCTATAAATGCTAACCAAATGAATGAATGAATGAGTGGATAAATCGATGGAGTAGCTAGAACACAGGTGTAAGGGAAATGCGGAGGTGAGGAAGCATAGCGTGTTTGAGCACCAAAGCTTAGGATGGCTAGAGAACAGAGTATGTATGTGAGTTTGGGGAGGATGGGGTGATAGGGAGGACAGGTGAAAGAGGAGACTGGAAAGCCAGACAGAGGCCAATTTAGGCTATGTTAAAGGGTTTGCGTTTTATTCTAAGAGTGCTAGGAATTCTAGGAAGGTTTTAAGCAAGGAAGAGATACTAGATTTGCATTGGCAAAAATTGCTTGGGTCCTAGTATCCATGTCAGAGAAGATAGCACTGTTCTTTAGGAGAAGGAATACTTCCATACCAGTAATATGATGAGCAGCTTTCAGATCTCCACCCAAACGAGCTTGAGAGAGAGGAAGGAAGGGAGACTGGGAGGGAGAGAGGGGGAGAGGGAGGAAGGAGAAAGAGAGAGAGAGAGGACAGGGATGGGTTGGTGGGGGGCAGACAAACACGGACAAAGACAGAGAGAGACAGAGACAGAGACGGAGAGACAGAGACAGAGAGACAGAGACCGTATGTAAGCAGCTCTAAGAAATAAAGATAAAATCCTGGCTTAGCCAAGTCCTGCAGTGGATATGTTTTCCAATCAGCCCTGAAGCTTACGGCAAAGATAAAATAGGAAAGGAATATGTCCCCAGCTCCAGCTGAACATTCTGTACCAGCTTTTCAATCTAAAAACTTCAATGTGCTGGTCAGCACCATTGCTGCTCTCATGTTGTCTGCTTTACACTGGTCCAAACCCTCCCCTGAAATATCAGTGTGTCTGTCACATGTGGGGCCAAGCAAAGCTTACTTTTATGAAGTTTGAGTTTGCTCCCTTCTTGTAAAAGTAGTAAACCAGAGAAGGGTCTATGGTAATGATCATGACTTTCCTTGTGCAGACAGCTCCCAGAAAGGGGCAGCAAGCCCATAAGAGTCTGGCTGAATAAAATCATGCCCCAGCTAATGCCAAACTCAGCAACTTCTCTGTTGGCAGCTCTCGTTAGGGCTGCCAAGCACTAGAGGAACTAGGAGGTTCTGAGGATGCGTCATGCTTGTGTGCATGGGCCCCGCCGTGTGGTAAACTCCGCATCCTTAATATTCATAGTCCACAGTACACGCATCTGCCAAGCCACAATCGCAGGTTGCTCTTAACAATCGGTTAAAGTTACTTGTCACAACTGCACACAGGAATTTCTCCAGCGAGATCAGAGTTTCACTTTGTCTAGTCAGCCGGAAGTCAGCCAAGACAGTGAGGAAGAGGGTTCAATCTCAAGGAGTTCTCTGGCACGATCGTTTCAGGCCTAGGAAGGGCAACAGGAAACCTAAGGCATGAAAGGAAAACCTGCAACCAGAAAGATGAAGAAGCTGCCACAGGAACAGCCAGAGGGCAAGAGAAAGTAACAAAACAGTCTCCAGGGGCGGCTGTGGTCAGCTGACTTGGCTGAACTCTGCACAACTCCAAGGAGCTCCATTTGCCTGGACTGCACCCTCCTGCCTCCGCAGATGGAGAGGAGGGTAAACAGAGCTAGGAAGGGACCTCAGGGCACCAGGACTGTTAGCAAGACACATTTGTCACAGTTAGGGGAAGGGGCCTGGGAGCTGTTGCAGCTGGTATGGTACAATGTTCTGGACTCTGACTAACCAACTCTTCTAGGCCTCAGTCTTTTCATCTGCAACATGGGAATCATAATTCTTGCCTCCTGGGAAGGTAGAGAGAATTTTAAGGACTGAGCTCAGTGTGGCCAGTGCCTGGAGCATAGTAAGTGACAGGTAGGAGTTCATAATTATTACGAACTCCTATCAAATCAGATATCAAACTCCAGAATAACTGTTCTTACAAACTCATTGAAGATACAGACAATATTTTATTTCATCTTTGTAACCTCAGCCCTGGTACAGTGCCTGGCAAGCATAAGAACAGAATTCATGGTTGTGTAAGGAAGGAGGGGAGGAAACAAAGGAGGGAAGAAAGGGAAAGAACCAGGGATTCCGTCTTTTATTTCTCTCTCTTTGACCCTCAGCAATAGTGTCAGGCACTACTGTGAATACTAACATATTCACAAATATCATTTGTGGTATAGAAAGTACTTATCTGCTTATTCGTGAAACAAAGCTGAATGCCTACTGTATGCAAAGCACTGTGTTGAGATCACTGGAAAACACTAAGGTCACCTCACTGTACCCTTATCCTCAAGAATCTCATCACTTAGATAGAGACTCACCTCTTAATCACCTTGGTAATGATCAACTGTGCTAATACTGTAACACAGGTCCAAGCACGATAGGCTGCAGGCCCTCCCTCCCCTATCCACCATCAAACAAAGAGACAGGACACTACTTTCCTAACTGGTTCCTCCCTGACCAAGAGAAGAAAATTGTCCTGCTTTAAAGCCGTGGGAGAAAAGGATAAGAATGTAATCATGCCTGGATGCAGGCTTGCTCATCCTTAGAAAGGCCTGGAAGCACACAGCCCCGGGCAGCCTTCTCTGCCCACAGCTACCATATCTCAGGCTTGGCACAAGGGAGGGTCTGAGGTTTACTAAAGAATGTCCTAGTTTATCTTTCTCTACAACAACCCACCATATGGATTCAACCAAGGCAACATTTTCCCAGGACCCAAGAGGCAGGGTGTGATGCTCTAAACACCACTTCTACCACTGGGAATAGTAAACAGTCTAATGTCTAAATTCCAAAAGATATTACTGATGTTGTTTATAATTAGCATGCTAAATAAAACTGAGTCAAGCGGCTGGCTTTCAAAGTCCTAGCCCTATTATGCAGTTGGAAAAATATACGTGCGTGTGTGAGCAAATATATGTGTGTATGTATATACATGTATATACATATGTGTACATGTACACACACACACTACTTGTGGGTCCAAACTTTCTAAAATTTAGAACAGAACATAGCTACAAAACACATCAAGTGGAGTAGTCTTTCTCCTTTATCCTACATGGCACACTAGCCAAGGATAGATTAGAGGAAACTGAATGGACCTGGGAGCAGCTAAAGATGGAAACACATTGCAGATTAATCACATTTCCAGAACTAAACCCTAAACTGGAGAATCATTTGAGGAACATCCAGAAGACTGAGCTGCTACCCTCCATTAGCTAGGAGATTACCAAATGGTAATAATGCACATCCTATATTCACTCACCACCCAAAAAGAATGCCAAATATTGACACCACTAGAGTTGTGTGGCCTATGGTATTGCTTGCAAGAAATCAATAGCCCAAACACTTAACTCAGTCCTCTTCTTAATCATCTACCTTTTCTACACAATTATATTGATTAGTCTTTGTAATGTGTAGCTGAAAAGCAAAGTATGAATTTCTCTTCAAGCAATTCCCTCTTTGGATTTGTTGCTGTTTATAATTCTGGTGACTTCCAAAGGAAAATACTGAAAGTGACATTACTAAGAGTAATGGCCAGCGTCCTTAACTCTTGCTTCCAAGTATTTCAACACCCAATGTGTAAAACAAATATAAAACAACAAGCAGGTTGTCATTGGGAAAGCTTCTGAGTCAAGTTCTTTAATGGGGAAACCTCATATTTCTATTAATTATATATCACAGAAAAAGATCTACAGCTAGCACTTTCGCATTTACCGGCAGTTACTACATAGGTGTTTAATCACATTTTCAATGACCCAGCGAGCTGAGTCCAATGACTAGCAAGTTTGTAAGTGGTTTAAACACAAAGGTCTAGACTGTTCTACAAGGAAAAGCCTGAAATAAAGACGTTGCATTTCTCTGAGAGAGACCTGTTACTTCCCCACACGGAGTAGGCTACAGTGAGACTAAGTATTCCACAGGAAAGAAATGGGGAGCAGCGGGAAGGAGCCCATCGACTGATGAATGGATAAAAAATGTGGTATATCCATACAGTGGAATATTATTCAGCAATAAAAAAAGACTGAGGCACTGATATTTGCTACAACATGGATAAACCCCCAAAACATTATCATAAGTGAAAGAAGCCTGATGCAAAAGACCACATATTGTATGGTTCCATTTAAACAAAATATCTAGAAAAAGAAAATCTATAGAGACAGAAAGTAAACTAATGGCTATCTTAGGCTTGGAGTATGGAGGAGTAATAATAACAAATGGGAACAAGGGATCTTTTTTGGATGACAGAAATGTTCCACGACTAGATTATTGTGGTGTTTATACAACTCTATCAATTTACTAAAAATCATTGAAGTATCCACTTAAAAAGAGTGAATTTTATGATATATAGATTATGCCTCAATTTTTAAAAAGGTATAAAGACTAAGGAAAATGTATTATTTGCTGGATTCTTAAAAAAGTTGGGTCTTAGTCATGTGGTCATACAATGTCAGCCCTGGCAGGAACTTGTACTTCAGTGCATCCCTGAGCTACGCCTGGAGCTCACCTAGAGAAAGAGGAGGGAAGCCCTCAAGAGGGAGGAGGGTGAAAACCAATTGTTTAAAGCCACTTGCATAATTAATGGTTGAGCTGGGATCAGAACCCAGGCCTCTGGATTACTTGCCCAGAGCACTCTTCAGTTAATCTTCATTGTTTTGCTTCATGCAAACTCCCAGGGCATTAATCATACAGATAGTAAAATATGCTCACAAACAGATGTGCCTGCATCACATATCAATATGTTTTGGGAGTATATACCATACTAGATAACCCATAATTTAGCTATTCTCTGCTAGAATTAGTGCTTGTATCTTTCACAAGCATGTGTCTTCTTGTCATCTCGATATTTGTTTTTGCATGACCTCTACTGCTGTGCATAACCTTTAGACTAAGGATTCTTTCCTTACCCTAAAGATCATAGAAGCCAAATCAACCCTAAAAGCCTTGCTACTTCAGTACAACAGCAGCAAACATCCTGATTCAGACCTAGCTGCTGGGGCTTATCTTTCTAATAGAAATGCAAAATAGATCTTTATTTGCCACAAAATTAAAATGTGATCCAATTATGCAGAATATGAAGGAACTTGTTGAATTACCAAAAAAAAAAAAAAGTCACACACACTAATTTAAAAAATGATACCATAGCCTTAATTACCAGGGGCTTTACTACTGTAGGTTTCAAACAGTGATGGAATATGAGACACAGCCATGCCTAAGATAAAATATACAAAGAAAAATAGGACTCTGTCTAAACAAACAAATGAGGACGTTAAGAATTTTAAACAACTTTTTGGAGAAAAACAGACCACCCTGAAAATTATTAGTAAGCTTTAAGCATCAACCAATGTCACGGACTATATTTATGTGTCTCCCTAAAATTCGTATGCTGAAGCCCTGATCTCTAATACAATGATATTAGGAAGTGAGATTTTTTGGAGGCAATTAGATTTAGATGAGGTCATGAGGGTGGGGTCCCCGTGATGGGATTAGTGCTTTTATGAGAAGAAGAGACAACAGAACTTCCTCTTTCCACGATGTGAGAATCCAGAAAGAAGATGGCTGTCTGCAAGCCAGGAAGAGGGCCCTCATCAAGCAAGAACCGAATCTGCCATCACCTGGGTCTGGACTCCTCAGCCTCCAGAACTGTGAGAAAATAAACATCTGTGGTTTAAGCCACTCACCCAGTCTATGTTATTTTGTATTGCAGCCTAAGCTAAGACAACCAAATACTTAGGGACTTTCCAGTTCTATAGATGGCTATATAAATCATTACATTGATCAAGGTTAAGTGGTTACACAATATCCTTTTCTCAGGAACTCGATCAGGGGTTAGTTATTCATGTACATTAAAGTATGTGAGAAAATATTTAGCCTTCCTAAATCTGCATTTTGCAAGGGGCTATTCTTGCAGTGGCTTACTTATACATTTATAGCCTATCTCCCAATGCTTTCGCCTTGGCATAAAGTGAAAATTAAAATAGAACTGCATATTTAGCTCAACTTTCCTGTCACAGAACCAGTCCTTAACTTTCTAAAATGTGTGACTTTAGCCTCACAATAATGCCTATCTCCCAACTGCTTCACTTTGTAGTTGTCTGTATACCCAGGGGCCAGTTGGACGGATGCTCCCAGGATTCTAGTAGTTCTCCAAGAGGCAGGTGTCTCTTTCTCAAAACACAGGGGGAAATAGGCAGTTAATAAAAAGGGGCAGAGTTTCACTGACCAGTGTATGTGGGAGCTCAGAATTTAAATATACGGATGACCTCACACTCCAGAAGGCTCCAAACTACCCCGAGGGATCAAACTTGTCTAGCCAGTCTTTCTTTCTCTAACAAAGCCCAACACTCTTCCCCTATTCCACCTAAACTACCCAGGTGATACCTAAGGTGAGAAGGAAAGTTCCCAAACTGAAGTTAGTCCTTGTGCAGTGAGGCTTGTCTGAACCCGAAACCAGAGGATCTCTGGGTAAGGAACAAAGATTATGTTTCAAATCACAGAGGTTAACCCCATATCTATTATAACAGAAAAAAAAAAAAAACAAAATAACCTCAAACTGCATGACCTCTAAACTATCCAATCTCATATATGCCCTGGTTTTCTCAAATGACTCAGTTAGCCTAATTTGTGACCAAAAAAAAAAAAAGGCAGAATGAGGAATAACAGAAGTGAGGTGGGCTAAAGCTACCTTCTTTTAAAAATATATGTATATCGAAAGCTTGAGCAATAAAGAAGAAAAACTGCTCCACCCTAAGGCAACTAGGCTCATAGCCATATCTTCTCTGATCCATTTCTACTCAGGATCCTTACAGATCCTTAAAGTTCTGCAAGCTGACACTGGGCCCTTTAAAACATAACCTAACTTATGCTTCTTCACCAGGAGTCGTAACTCTCTTCCTGCATCTCTGCACAGAAAGGCCATGACCCTCAGCTTTCACTGGCTCTTGGGATGGTGGCCAAAGCGAGAGAAGTCAAGTCGGAGAACTCCCCAAGGTGGTTCTCAGGTAACCAGTTGGTTAGATTTCATCTTATATGGGGTTAGCTTTGCCTCGCTAGGCAAAGGAGGCACTTGGCCCCGGTTTAGAATGATTTGTTTTGGTTTCTCTAAGGCTCAATTCTAAACAGCCCAAATAAAGGCTTTGCTGTCCTGAAGGGCACCTTTCAAGAAAAACAAAAATAGGACGCTCGCTTAACAAAAGAGGACTGTTTGGCCACCAACGTCCTGAACGGGGTCTGACCGTAGAACTGGAAGGGCTTTCTGCAAAGTTAAAAGAAGGAGAAGAAAACAGCAGCAAGAAAAGAATAATCACAGACTCACCCACTCCAAACCTTCCTTCCCTCTCAGAAGTGCCAAGGGATAAAATATAAACCTCTTTGAAGAAAACTCCAGCAACAGCTCAGCTTTCAGGTTTTAGAAGACACTGGCATCCCAAGGCCTCCCCACTGTCAGATCAAACACACACAGAACAGTTCTGATATTTGCCTGGTTTCCCCCATACCATAAAAAACAGGCTTTCGTTTTAATCTACTTACCACACTGTGGGTGAAGGCCTCTAATTTCACAGCACGGAGATAACACACATAATTCATATGACATATTAGTGGAAGATCTACAGGGAAAGCATTTAGTCAGAGCTCACTGAAAACAATAAGGAGCTTGGCTACCGCCTCAGAAGGCAAAAAGATGGCCCTTCCCACAGGCAAAGCCCCCTCCTCTCACACTCACTGGAGTTAAAGATAAATTCAGCCTATCAGTATCTGAGTTGTTTTAAGTCAACAGGTCTCCCTAATTACACAACACTTCTCTAGTCCCTCTGTGAGCTACAACATTATCAATCTCTTTCCAGGACTTCCAGAGGCTAATGCGAATGTGAAATCCCCTTGAAAACAGTAAGTGCCATACACACGGACTAACAATCCCGCTATAATCATAATCGACATCATCTATCCCACCAGCTAACACTTGTGCATTTCTCTCTTCTTGGTCAACTAACTAAATAAAAATCTCTGATTAGTTTCCCATGGCTAGACCCATCTTTTGAAGATCTCACACCCTTTCTCAAGACCCCGTCTTTCAACTTTCTCTCCCACAAAGCCTTTCTTCCAAGGCCATGTGGAGACCACTCCACAGCTACTATTCATTCTGTTTCTCCCAGTCTTGAGGTCCTGCCAAGTGTGAGGCAGATTCTCTTTAGAGACAGGATAAATCAATGCTGGGCTGTGTGGAAAGTTAAAAAAAAAAAAAAAAAAAGGGCAGCGACTCTTCAATCATCAATTAGGCATGTTGAGAAGGACCACCATCAAAGCAGATACAACTTAAATGTAGTCAGAAGCAGCAAAGTGTGTTGGAAACTCACTCTGGATTTAAAGACATTCTTGGTTCTTTATGCCTTTAGTAACTAGTATGTCCAGGTCTAAAGCCAGTTTTCTGAGATACTTTTCTCTGTCACTACACTAGGCCATCTCCTTTACTTTCTTAATCACTTGGACCCTAGGCTTATTTTTTCCTGATGTCACTTCAAAATCCACGAACATGACCTGGCAGAAAAATCTCACCTTCCAATACCCTGTCAAAAATGCTCCTCCATAATGCCTCCAGCCCAGCTGTCCGTCCTGAATGCCAGATGCTTGTTCGGCACCTCCGACTCCCCACCCAAAATGGAACTCATGCGTTCTCCCCTCTTCACATCCCACACCAAACTGTTGCAGCCTATATTTCCACCCAACTCTTGGACTGACTCTTGTCATTACCTCCATCATGCACCTCCAATTCTACCTTCTGGGAAATTCTACCTCAAGGTCCACTTCCTCACCCATTTAAGTCCCAATCTACAGTATGTCTCTTCAGAATGATTGCAAAGATCTCCTACCTTGGACTCCTATCTATACTGTAAATTCTCTACCCCATCTTCGACATACTTAAATATCTTACCCATCCCCCAAAAATAATCAAGTCTTTTTCAGTTGCTCAAAATTTTGCCATAGTAAAAGTTCCAAGATGCTTAGCCTGGCCCCTGCCTACTTTCTCCAATCTCATTTCCTAATCCTCGCCAATATATTCCATGCTCAGTCTAAGCAACACATCTCATTCATGCTACCTGAATGTGCCATAAACTTTTACCTCATGCAATTTGGCCCAGAAAGCCCTCACTTTATGCCCTCTAGGCAAATTTTTCCAAACACTAGGCAAATGTACCCACCTCAGCGAGCTTTCCCTGATTCTTCATAAAGTGTTTTCTCCTTCTTCTGTATGCTCTATATTTTCTAAGTATCTCTATTATAGCAATTTTGAAATTCCAAGTTAATGTATTTTTCCTGCCTATGAATTCCCTTAATTCGACTTTGTACCTCCATTGATCAACATGGGACTTGGCACATAGTAAGTGCTCAATAAATACATGATGAATCAATGAAAGAAGGCAATATATTGCATCACCTTTAAACATTTGAAGCTTTCAAAGAGTATTAGATTTTCTTGCCTCATCCCAATTTTCCCTCAGCTGGCTTGTCTTTCAAGCTATTGATCCTGAACTGCACCGTCACTAGCATCCCAAGGGCACTCACTGAATGTCTAACTATGAGACAGAGATATGGGACAGAAAACTCAAGATAGTCTACAAAGCTGCCTTGAAGGAACTGAGACCAATGAGAATATAAAGGTGAAGCAGCAAAATGCCAATTCAATAAGAACTATAACTAGGGAGCGATAAAACCAGAGTGTTTGTTACTATGAAAATAACAATGGAAAAGACCAATAAATAAAGGGACGTTGTTGAATGCCAAGGTAATTTTCATTATAACATTTTATTAGGCATAATATATCAATATTTTATATTGGGGATTGCAATAACATTTCTCCACTAAATACATTCTTAATCCAGATGCCAAGCAATGGCGCTGCATACTCTCCTCTCAAATGCTTATATAGTTTAAAATCAAGATTATTGGTCTGAGATAAAGGGAGGGCAAAATTGTTTATGAAGCAAATTTGCTTTCAATATTTTGGCCATCAGAACAAGCATTATATATATGAAAGGTAAATATATTCTAAAGTACATAAAATCTTGACTCTAGACAAGGTCTTTCTGAGGTTCTGGATTACCAGATGGTGGTGTTGCCAATGCTACAGAAACAAAATCCTGGAATGAGAGCAAGTCAGAGATGGAAGCTGCCAGTAAAACCCTTCCGGATGGCCACTGCTGGAAAACATGGAGAGTCTTAGATGCAACAATCCAGACTGGAGACGAATCAAGTAAGTCTTCAGGATCTCCCTAGAGATACCATCCTAATAATTGAAAACTCAGAGACGATTACTGCCAAATGACCCCAATGCCGGTCCTCCTCAGGGGGTGAAGGGATAATGTAACTGGAACCAAGTCGAAGTGTAATACATTCTCAGACTTTTAATTTATATATACCACTGGGAGCAGCCCCATTTGATGTTGCCTTCTCAGATCTTATTTATGGTCTCACAGTTAGCTTATGACTTAAGGCATAAAAATATGCCTCCATCTTTCTGTTGTGGAAGAAGTTGTTTGGCCAATGTCGCTTCCTTAGGAGACAAATGACAAAATGACCATAGTTCCTGGGCCCTCGATACTTCTTCCCAAACTTAAGAAATATCAATTAATAGAAGTTCTGAGACATAGTAATGTGGATGAAGATGAAACAAATACACAAAGCCTTGTTTTCAAACCCTGGCCTTGATGTTCTTATTGACTTGGCCTGCCATAACTGATGCCTGTCCCCATGCAGATTAGCCAACTCATTAAAAGGCAACACAAGGCAAGCATTTCTATGACACAGTCATGTATCTTCTTGATTTGCCTGACTGGTACAATATGTCTGTATGCCTGTGTGTGTATATGTGCATGTGTGTTTGTGTGTGTGCACACATATATATATAGATAGATATGCATTGATATTTAAATATATATCAATATATCATTGAATAATATATCATTGAACAATGGCTTATTTTCATTCATTGACTGTTTGATATTATAAAATTGGGGCTTCTCAGCTGATGAATGTTTCTTAAAGACCAGCTACTCTAAGTCTGTATGTATATGTATCATCCACACTATCATAATACAAATTAGACAAAATAGATGCTTAATGGTGTAATTCACTTTACAATGGCACTATTATTACAGCATTACTCTATTTCCATTACTACCGCATATTAGAATCAGCTTCCAACATGTTTGAGTGAAGAAATAAAACTCAATCACAGTGCCAATTAGTTCTATAAAAGTCATATAGTATATCAAAACTAAAGCATTTTCACAGCATTCCAGAAAGATAGGATTCAACTCTTGGTTCACTTCTAGCTTGCTATGCTTCTACCCCTACTATACTTTGACTATCCTAGGCTAATTGCAAGCTAAAATCAATAAAAAGACTGTTAACGAGTTTAACTGATTCTCTAAGAAAGACTATTATAATCCATCAGCACACTCTTACCTTGTGCTAACATTATTTTCCTGGGTTTACCTGATACCATTGTATATCAACAACTACTTTCTCATGCTGCTCTCTCATCAGCCCAAATGCTGTAACAGCAGAGCAATTTCAAGCAGGTTGTCTCTAAGAGTATTACTTGCAAAGTACATGTAAATTATTAGATTACATTACAAGTGAAAGACTCAGCAGTGGGTCACCATAGTGGAGCATTAATGTAGAACAAGTTGAATGAAACCCTTGCAGACAGGCTTCTCCGATGTGATTTTTTGGCAGAACGGAGAAAGTGAGTAAAAGGGTAGGGAGGGCAAGGAATGATGGGCTGCAAAATGTGGTGAGAGCACTGGAGCACAGTGGGAAGGGAGCTCCCCAGTCTCAATGGCTAGAGCGGGGAGCCAGCCAGTAGGTACCACAGGAATAGTTGGAGCAGGACTAAAGCAAGCAGCCAGACATGGGCCCTCCTCTGGCTCAGCTTAACGAATGTGTGGGGTGTAACCTTCGGGAAGCCCAACAAGTGGATGATGGAGTTGAACTTAAGTGATTTGTCCTCACTTGGCAGGATCCGGCCCATGGCAGCTGAGCTGAAGGACTGGGGCAGGATCCAGTCCAGGAAATGAAACTGGCAAAAGCAAAGACTTCAAGACACCCATGCACTGGGGCTCCTGTTTATTTCACAGAGGGACCAATCAGAGTCAAGAAAGAATGCTCCAATCAAAGGGAGCTGAAGAGGATACAGAGGAGAAGTGGCTAGAGGGCCCCACTGCTCCTCCTGTATGTGCTCCATCATCACCACTGTCACTGTGCCAGACATCCTGCCAGGTGATGCAGCAGGCATAATCCGGTGATCCTCTCACCCACCTCGGGAAGACAGCACTAGCATCATCCCCAGTTTTCAGGTGATGAAAGAAACAGACTGAGTGGTTAATGAACTTACCTAAGGTCACAGCTCACCCACAGCATACCTGGGCCTTTGGACTAGCTCTGTCTCACTCACAGCAAGCTTGTAACAAACATGCTTGCTGTCTCCCAACAATGTCCAGCTTTGGTCTAAGTTGCTCAAGACTAGAACAGGCCTCAACCTGCCATTGAGAGAAGGGTTTGTGGACCTAAGAGAAACAAGTGGAACAAATAAGGGTGGCTGGGTCCAAACCCAAAGCCCAGTTGGAAAAATAAGGAAGTAGAAGCTGTACTTGCAGAGCTGGGAAATGCAGAGCTGAATCTACTGAGATAGCAAACAGCCCTGCAGGGTAATGAGGGAGAGATTATATGCACAGTTAGTGAGCATCTGTTTTGCAAGGCACTGTGCAGGGGTAAAATAATAATCCCTGGTGCCGGTCTCTGGGGAAGACTAGGCTCCGACCCAGGAAATAACACTACAAGACAGAGTGTAAAGGAACGTGGTTAAGGAAGAGGTTACATGTTGATTGAATGAGCAAAGCCCACCTGACGTAAAAGACAGGATCGTGGGAACTGTGGGACGGAGAGGGTACAACCTATCTGGAGCTAAAATGATAGTAAGATTTCAATAAGCAAAGGGAAACTGCTACATAAGATGGGAGATTGGGTGGAGGAGGCAGGGAGGACAAGAAGGGTGAAGGCACACAGAAGAAATAGAGGTGAAATAGGCCAAGTCCAAAACACACACAGAGGAGAACCATCAGAAGTGTTTGGTCAAAGGTGACCCAGACAGTCTACGCTGAGAAACACCACCACTAGAATGTAAGATCTGAAGGCGGGGTTCTGACCTCTCCTGTTTGCTGCTTTACCTCCAGAGCCGAGCACAGTGCCTGGAACACAGAAGGTGCTCAGCAAATATTTGTTGAATGAAAGAATGCCGCCCTCGTGCTTTGACACCATGACATCAACTCCAAGGGGGATCCCAGAATTTACATTCTAAGTCAATCTAGGCAGAAGCATACCTAAATGTAATAGGATATTAATGAACATGTGCTAAAAGTGACATATAGATGCTTTATGATTACAAATAAATATTTACATTTTCCCTCCCCCACCTAATCCCTGAAATTATAATGAATAACTTGTGAAGTTCACCACCAGTTACTGTGGAAAATCTCTCGACCTCCCTCCAGCCCTCCCTCCCTCCCACAGCTGCCAGGCTATGGCCCACAGAAAGGCTGCTTCTATCTCATGCCCAGGACAAGGTTTTTCAACTGCAGGAACAGCCCACAAAAAGATCATAAAATCAATTTGTTGGCTTGTGACTTGTATTTTGTCTTTAAATGATAGAGCAAAAATAACGATGTATCACAGGTATAGCTTAAATATTTCATGTGAAAAGTTAACTGAGTTTTGTGTGTGTGTGTGTGTGTGTGTGTGTGTGTGTGTGTACTGGCTCACAATGTAGTATGTTTTCTCATTGTAAGTTACAGTATAAACACATGAAAGACACTGTCCCAGAAGGGCAAGAAATTCCAACATTGGGGCACTCCTTTTCATATTCAAGCTGAATGACCCTCATCCTCCTGGCTGAATGTGACTGTAAAGGGAATGCTCTTTAGACCAGTAAACTTGGCCCATGCTAAAACGTCAAGAAATTCTGTGCAATATACTAACTTCAGAATTAGTTCCTTCAAACTACCTCTAGTTTCACAACACACAATGTTTTTTAAAAGAAAATTTTATTTTTCTCTAGTTACAAAAGTAATACATGCATAATGCAGAAAACTGAAATACAGAAGAGCACAAGAAAAAGAAAAGAGACAATCCCACTATCCAGAGATGACCACTTTATCATTTCATCACTTAGGTATATGTGGGTCCATGTTAATACATATGTATGTATGTGTGTACATACACATACACACATATAGCATATGTGTGTATGTGTATGTACACACATTTTTTTTTAAAAGGATATCATTCTGTGCACATTGCTATGGAAGCTGATGCTTTTCACTAAGCAATAGATCATAAACATTTTCCTGTCAAGAAATATTTTTCTACTGCAATATGATTTGTACTGGCTATGTAGTATTCCATTTGCAGACTTGCTCTTGAGCATCTCTATAAAAGGCACACCTTTAAACCCTCTGCCTTGAGGAAAGAAAACTGTTGCTCAGAGGTATCTTCCGCCACATTACCCCCTAGCTCCAGTGAGCGTAATTGCTCCAGCAGGCTTGTAACAACCATGCATGCTGTCTCCCAACATGTCCAGCCTTGGTCTGAATTGCTCAAGACTAGAACAGGCCTGAACCTGTCACTGGGAGGAGGGTTAGAGTTGAGTACAAGATGCTCAACTCCATGTCTTGTATTTTACTTTCCACTAAGCCAGACCATGAGATACAGGCACTGTTTTCACTGTGCTTTCGAATGGCTTTACTGACACAGCCACCAGAGCTCACTAATTTTTAATTAATAATGAACGTGCCCAGTGGGATTTTTAAAAATAACAATTACTAACAATGCTCCACTACTGATACATAGCCAAAATAACTTGCACTTACCTAATGCTGGATTAACATGTTTTAATATCTTTGGGGGGTTTTCCTGGGAGCGGGGCAGAGACTTGGATTTTGTACCTTACTGGAACTTCTGAGCATCCTGGCACAGCACACAAGTGGAAGGAACATTAGGTAAGGAAGTGGAAGACTGGTGTTCTAGTCACAGCCATTCCACATACTAGGAATGGGACCTCAGGCACATTTTTAGATCTCTGTGAGTATCGGTTTAAATGAGAGGCGAGGCCAGATGATTCATAAGGCCATCTCTGGCTCTAATAGGCTTTATTCTAATAAAACATGACCAGTGGCAGTATATCTAAACATATTTACATCTATCTTTTATCTCTACATCATAGATAGGGAGTGAGCACCGCATATCTAAGATAGACCACCAAGCTCAAGATTAGAAAGCGAGCGTTAGAAATTCAAGAGCTCTTTCAGTGTAGCGTCAGTTCTACTGATTCTCTGTGGGGCCTCAAGAAAATTGTAGAACCTCACTAATCTTCAACCTTCATCATTCACACTGTGAAATTTTACATCTTCTTGGTTGACAGCCAGGTCTATAGAAACTGCCTACTTTCTGCATAAACGTGCTCATCGGAAGTGGCTCATGAGTGCCAGAAATGGTAAAATACAGCTCTGGCAATTTCACCCTTGTCAGCATCAGTCAACTAATAGGATCACTAAAAGAAGAGTCATTTTTGATTATTGAAGTATTTCATTTGCCTTTGCTTTCCCAATGCTTCATTAGCTGGACAGCTGAGAGTTATGGGCAGTTCACCCACCCAGTTGCCCTGTCCTTTCCGATAAAATATCCCCAGCACACAAATGTTCCTAGGAGTACATGCTAGATTGTTACTGTGGCCTTCTTATCATCCACTGGTCTTATAATTGTACAGTGAAAATGAAAAGCAATGCAGTTTACTGAAGAGTTTTTAGACTTGCTAAATATATCCTTGTTTCTTCTGTGATTTGTATGTTAAAAATCCATTAACTTCTATATAGTCGCTCCTCCCCATGACTGGCATCGATTGTGTAGGATGACATGAGCCTCTTTGCTTCTGGAAGGGCAGAATCACATCTGGTTGTCTTTTCTCCATCTTTGTCCATTTCTTCAGGTTTCTTTAAAACTAATTGGAAGAGTCAATAAACACGTCCGCCGATTCCCTGAACGCAGTAGGAAGCAGATCATCATGCCCTTCAGACCTGTTCTTGTTCTGTTTTCCCAAATACTCCCTTACTTGCCTTTGTCAACTGGCATTCTCGACAAGTTCATAACTTCTCAGAGTGTCAACTTTTCCTCTTTTCATTGCCCTTGTTAAAGATAATTTAAAATTAGAAAGGCACATTCCCAGCCATTTCAGAGTCAATGTTAATTTCATTTGCTTTTGCACAGAAGTCTCCTTTCCCTCTAGACATGCCCTTCCTTCATTCGCAGCCCCCACTCCCCAGCCCCAAACAGGCATTCTTAATCTCAGTACGCACTACTGCATTCCCCTATTTCACCGTTCTTATCTTTTCCCCCAAATACTTCACCCAGTGAAACACACTTTAGCTTGTGGTTCTCCTTCCTTCACTCCACTTCTGAGAGAAATGTCTGTGTCTGGAGATTGTAAAGTCACCTTCAGAAAAGAGGCATACAGTTGTGTCAATTAATCAGGATAAGACAGAAAAAATTACATCGTGTGCAGCTTTGCTTCTCAGAACATGCATTTATGCTTTGGGGATCAAGAGGATTTCTCCCACATAACCTAAAATTCATATTTATGCCTTTTGTTTGGCTATAACTAATTCTCTACCTAGCAGCACAGTAGTTAATAGTCTGTGTTATTTAAAACAGTGATTAGCATACCTCATTATAAATTTAAGTGTTGGTCCCTCATTTTTCCTCCATTCCATTTCACCTCTATTCTTTGCAACCTGTCTGTTTATCCCTGGTGGCATTCTTTGCTTATAAAATAAGTCAAACGATTTCATATTCTGTAATTTTTATTCCCACATCTAGTTTGACACATAGATTTTAAGCCAGTTTATTTTCCCCCATTAAGCACAGACCCGAATGTCACCATTCTTGTCACGTATACAATTCCATCAAGTTTCAGGGTGTCATTTATACACAATTTTATTTCTTCTTACTTCTTTCACACACGCCTACCACTTACGTATAGCAACTTCACTACATTCATATTTCATAAACTTCATCAGTATTCAGCCAAATCCTCCCCCGAAGTAAGCTAGGTATTTTTAACAGTGCGCTGCCTCTTTCACAGGCTTGAGGATCCTAGACTAAGTGGCACCCTTCCTTGTACCCTGAAGAGTTTCACTTATTATGGTCTGTTGATGGCTCTAGGAACGTCCTAGTAATTTTTAAAAACTTTAAGACAGTTCATAATCAAAAATCAAATGCCCAATAACATTATTAGAGATGATTCGGGGCTGGGAGATGAAAAATCCTCTACACCATAATCATTCCTACTCATTTCCAGCCTCTGATTGAGCTTCGGGAAAAACAGCACTGGTACGGCAACTACCTGGGACAGCCTGGAGTCCTTCGGCCCTTTCAAGGGTGTGGGAAACCTGTACTCTCAGCTGTCAGTGGACACTGCAAAAGGCTCCCCAGCTGGCCACCAGGGCCTCAGTTTGTGGACAAGATAATCACCAGGAAACCACAGCGCATTGTCAATGTGCCACAGTGCATAATGTGATAAGACAGTTTGTAATAATGACGTGTCAGTTAAGGCCACAAACATCTGTTAGAGAAAAAAAATGTTCTTCCATCAACACAAGGGAATTGTTACCTGTAATTCCTTTTAACATTTAGCATGTAAAAACTGGAGCAAAAAGTGAACCTGCCTAAACCATGAGCTATGACACATTTATTCCTCATCGTACCCCATTCCCTTCTTCTAAAGATTTCTTGAGATGATCTCCTTGATGTCTTTACTACAAAAGCAAAAAAAATAAATCAATAATTGAGACATCACCAAAGGACATTAAGACACCCAAGCTGAATTTTGAACACTAGGACATCAAAGATATCAAAAGATAACCACGGAGCATCATTAAG
Source organism: Pteropus medius (assembly GCF_902729225.1). Taxonomy (NCBI): domain Eukaryota; kingdom Metazoa; phylum Chordata; class Mammalia; order Chiroptera; family Pteropodidae; genus Pteropus; species Pteropus medius. The sequence goes on along the minus strand of NW_024342473.1, from coordinate 16,062,835 downwards.
TTGAGTGGGATGGCCCTGGAAAAACCCGCCTCTGCCGGTGTGGTCCCAGGGATGCTTTCCCTGCTGGTCCAGGTTACAAAGGCCTAAGTTTGGAAAAAGAGTTTCTTTGGGGGGAACCTAAATGTTCTTTATTCATATCCTTGAAAGTCTTCCCTCTAACCCTTGAGTTTCCTAATTTTCCAGATTTATGAACCCTTTACCAAAGATATCTCTTGAACATATCTAAGGAGGAGGCAAAATTAGCTGAGATTTCTATCTATCATTACATAGGGGAGAAGTTACATAATGCTGAAACTATAGTACAGAACTTCCTGAATACAAGAGTACAGAACTTCTTGAGTACAAGAGCCTTCCTGAACATTTGAGAATGATTTTACATCCTCTATAACTCTAAAGAAAAAATTATGGCTCTAAATTTAAAAGAAAAAATTATGGCTCTAAATTTAAATTTTTCCTATAAAGTAAAAACCTCAACTAACAAGAATCAACTAATTTAAGTGCATTTCTATCTTGTTACTTGCAACTTAGAGAACAAGAGAGGCAAATATCGAAGATTTAAAAAAAAGAAGAAAAAGGAAGAAAAGAAAACAATTTCCAAGACAGGATCAGGACAGATTTAGTCCAATCTCTTAACACTGTCTCCATTTACAGTTCTATAAGGTACAATCAGAATTCATCTCCAGAACAATGACCCTGTGGCATCTTAAGATTCTCAAACTTGCAAGATTCAATTACATCCTCGATGTTCTATCTAGGGTAGGAAAGAGAACTAGCACATTTTAAAAACATATTCAATAATAAAAAGACAAAAAAAAAATATTTCTGGTTAATCTACTAGGAGCCACACAAAAAATAAATAAATAAACAATTCATCGGTAATACCTTGGTACCCTTATAGAAAAAGCACGGTTTACTGTATATTAACCAATACACGAACACTGATTAGCTGGAGGATTTTTTTAAAGTATTAATTCAAAATGATTCAATTTTACTTTTCTTAACATACAGCTTAATAAGATGGGTGAAAAATGTAACAGCTCATTTCCAAACCAACACTTCCCATTATGTATGAGATAAAAATAAAAATAAAAACAAAACATTTTTTAAAAATGATAGAAGAGAAAAAGAGA
>NW_024342473.1:15761984-16061676 GCF_902729225.1 Pteropus medius | reverse complement strand
AGATCCTAAATTCTGAGCAAGGAAGAGAGACTTCATATTCAGAAAGGTATTCCATGTTGTAGGTTAGTGGCCTAGAATCTGAAGGTCTTTCAAAGCAGACTCTTTTTGCTCTGGAAGAACTTAACACTAATCTAGATGAATGGGTCAGGAATCTCCTTGGGGCAGCTGATGATGTCTACCTCAAAGTCCCTTCACATTGGCTCAGAGAAGACAAAGAGAGTGAGCGGCAGAATATGTCGTATGAGGAAAGCTGCATTTTCTATAAAAAAAATAATTTGTGGCACATGGGACAATCATATTATGACTCTTTCCCCAGATACCTGAAATGAGTAACATATTTTGCTTCTACAGACACCGAAGTACATACACAAGCTAAGAAATACAATTTATCAAGTAAACTGGGGAGACGGAGAGAAAGGAAGAGCACACTTAGAGAAAGCAGCATATGCTGTAGAGACCATACCACTTGAACGGAATTTCCAGTGACAGCGAACTCAGTCTGTCCAACATCATGCCACAACTTCCTAAAGGCAAAAATGGGAAGATCTGCAGAAAAACGTGCCTCTTAAGTCAGAAGTGACAAGAGTATGGCCCAAGAAGAACCCACGGGCTTGTCTCACTCGAATTCCAAAGGTCAGCTCTGGTGGACAGGAGTCAGTTTGCTTCCAAAAGAAATTCAGCTGTCACCAAAAATTCTCGGAACATTTTCATCCAGAGGCACAACGACTGCAATAAACATTCTTGCACCTCCGTGCATTCCACTTAAGAGTCTACTGTGGAACCAGGAGTGTGTGTTGTACCCATCCCCCACCCCCACCTCTGCTGCCTGGAAAACACAAGTTTAAGGGTCTCATGGTTAGGGGGCTACAAACAGGCTCCGTGTTTCAGTACTGGAAAAAGAAACACTTTCTAAAGCCAAGGGCTCCTCATAATGCCAGTACGCTTTGGGAAATTCCAACAGGCAACTAACATAAAAAGAGTCTGCAATAAATGTTTTTAGCCAGTGAGGGTTTGACTTCTGGATTAATAATTCAATTCTTTTTAAGAAATATGGGGGAAACAACAGAAAAGGTTATCATAACTATCATCAAATGCATTTTCTAAAGTTATTCTATTACATTTTTAAAGGGTATAATTATAAATGGTTTTATGAGCAATTTACCGGAAAATTAAAGTCCCTTAGTTTAAAAAATAATTATTCTACTCCTCTGGCAAAGAATTTCATCCCAGCCAGCAGCTCCTTCAAACTATTGGGCATCATTTGTTCACTGTGGAGAGCAGGATTCACGTAAGAAAAGTTGATCTGAGAATCAATCTCTAGAAAGGGCGCTGAATTATCAGGCAAGAGCACCTACCAGAAAGTGAATCAGTCAAGACTGAAGCGGGGAGTGGAGGCGAAACACTTCCAAAGGCTTGTGTGGTTCTAGAAGTCCTCGGGGTTACAAATAAACTACAGGTCTTGTTAACTGATTTTAAGTCAATTTAAACTGAGCTTCCAAGGGGTTCGATCTCAACCCAACTGAGCTTTTCAGTGTTAATCCCATCTTTTGGTTTCGATTTTTCCCTTAGGATGGCCTGCCCTAAAAGCATTCAACCTTCAGCACTAGTGTTCCAAACCAACTGCGTGGCACACAGCCCTGTGAGGATAACTTTAGTGAAGTAAAATATGTAAGCTTCTGGCATGCATATAATAATGAGATTCTGGAAAGGGGGTTTTTAACAACAGTTATGTCACAATGCTCATGGCTCCCTGAAGTCCCTGAAAGCCTTGTTAAATTAAAGATTCACCGTGGTTTTTTTCCGCTTCATTCTTACTTCCCATGTTGCTTCTTGCCTTTCTTTTATCCCTTTCATTGTGCTGTAAGATGGGACTGAATGACACCAGCCATCATTAATACCATCTAGAAAACGGAATAGTTTTCATTAAAACTGCTAACATTCCCTGCCCAGTTTTCAGGAGAAGGGAGACCGTCTTTCAGATTATAAACTCACATGTCAAATTTTGGAAGCTCAGGTGCTAACCTACACAGCCCATTCACACAGGGATTCTCAGGAGTTTGGAATTCAGCAACAGCTTTAAGGCTACCTCGGTAATATCTCATGAGGTCACCTCAATGTCATGAAAATCCAGAGTACAATCTCTGTGGCCTGCAAATGTTAGCTGGCTGGAAGCTAACCATGCAACCTCTCTGGAAAGCATCTCCCAAATCAGAAAGCTACCTACTTCACCCAATTCCAAGAACACTACTCGACCCTTCTTGAGGTTGAAAATGTTAATTATAAGGTGATGATGTTTGCTTTTCCTTTTGAGCTGTATGCCTTTATGTTTTAAGTATTAAAATGGCGTAATCACCTAGTGTGTAGGTTAATTTCTTTCCGATATTGTAATTTATGCAACATTAATACTGGATGCCAGCTCCAATTTTCTTGCTGCTTACACTCTGGGAGCCGACTTGCATATTCTGCCAACTCCATTACATCATCTGAAAACCCAAACATTTCCCATTTTCAAATCACTCTCATCCACCAGGCATACTTACGCGTTCTTTTTCTCTCTAGCTCACACACACACACAGATTAGTACCCCTGAGGAGTAGACGCTACAGCTGAGGTTAAAGTCTGTAAATGCACATAATTCCTGGAAGCTATTACTACTGCTGTGTTAGCTAAAGGATGCCTCCATCTCTGACCTTCCTTTTTCCATTCAGACTGTTATATAACCTAGTGCCTGCGTGCAGGATGTGAGTTGAGTGTTTGGGCCTTACCTCCTCTCCCTCCCTCCATTAAATTTCCTGAGGGATGGACAGGGGTTGGTTCAAATAAAAGTGAGTGGGGGGTGACCTTCTACAGGGTAAGGGGATATGGGTCAGCAGGTCAGCTATGCAGGATGCATTCCCACCCCTCCAGTTGTCCCTCTCCCCTTTCTGCTGAGCCTAGGGGGCTGGTGGTACTTACTGAATGCCCCAGTGTTACATAATTTGCAAGAACAGCAAGTTACGGATTTGCTAGTTGGTTCTGCAGCCTGCTACCCAGATCTCCTGCAAGAATACCTTCTGGCAAGAATGACACCTGAAGACATTAACAACACTGCAGTGGGGTGGGGAAGACAGAGGGGAGTGGTAATTCGAACCAGAAATTAGTGTGGCTTCGGCATTCCCATGCAAAAAAGCCTCAGAAACACATGAAGGGGATTTTCTCCAGTGTTTATGATTAACTCAGCCATAACCCGCCTGCATTCCAAATCCACCGTCCAGGGTTCTAAATATACTCTTTGCAGCCAAAGCTCTCCACACACAAACTCAATGAGCTATGGCAGGTCCCGGCCCCTGACCCCTGACTCCTTTCAACTCCGTCATTCTCGCTGCCCCCACCCCTCCCCCACTCCTGACTCCCGGTTCCAGGTATTCACTCTTCAAAATTTTCCACTAAATAAGTTTTCTCGTATGTCATCCTGATGGCTTTTACTGTACTCGAATTCCGTGAATGGGAAAGCTCCCGGACAGGGGGTGTGGCTAAGGGGGGGGGAATACTGTAAAACAGCCAGCACATGATCAGCCATATTCCTGCCTCCAACTATAACATCGAGAGGAAGGGAGCGGCTCCTGGGGCCCCCACTCGACTCTCCCCAGCCCTCCCCAATCGCCACCAGAAGCCGAGTGTCAAGAGGAGGGGACGCGCTGGGCCACTGCCCAAGCCGGGACTGGAGATCCTCTCGGTCCTCAGCCCTGGGCTGCTCGCGCGAGCCCGCTTCCTCCGGAGTGACAGGCGTGATTTATACATTATTTACAACAGTAATTAAAGCCGTAGCTTCCTCCAGTTCTTTGCAAACTCCAGGCGCATTCAAATAAATAATTCTCACCCCCAAGAAAAAACCCCATATCGGGTTCCGATACCTTTAAGAAAAAGCTTTCCCGAACACTCCACTTGAACTAGGAAAAGAAAGGAGGGGGTAATGGAGCCCTTCACCCTACCACACACACACACTCCAAAATGAAGTGTAAAAATCGCCCGGGGAGGCGGGGGGGGAACATCGCTCGCACAATCCAACCAACATTCAACTTGCACTGACCATTCCCAGGTTCCTGCAGAAACGCTTGGAACCTCAGAGAGGGAAGAATTCCCATGGCAGAAATAAGTTTGGGTGCCTTTCGAGCTTTCTCTTTCTGTTTGTTTGCTTCTGTAGACGCTCACTCCGAATGCGCGTGGAGCGCCCCACAGGACCGCCGCCCTCCGCGCGCTGGCGCGCACACGCCCCCCCGCCAGCCCGGACGCCGGGCTTCGAACCCTGGGACGGCAAACTTGCGCATCTCCCCTCGCCGCACCCGGCAGAAAACTTGGCGAGCACCTCGCGCGCCCGCACCCCACTCACTCCAGCCCTTCTTCCAAACCCCTAGACCACCGCCGTGCTCCAGAGAAGGTGCCCATGTTGTCCCCAGATCCAGGAGCGCCCCCCCCCGCCTCCACCCCCGGGGCTTCCCTAGTCGTTCACTCCTCCCGCCCCCCTCAGCTCTGTCGGGGGTCGAAAACACATCCTGTTTCGGGCAGCCGGGGCCTAAACTGTCAAGAGGAGACAAGGTAAAGGGAGAAGAGGGTGGCCATAAACAGATATTTTTTTTCTTTCTTTAAAGGACACTGCCGCTTTAAAAGTTTCTTTCCCGGGCCCCCACTTTCGGGTTCTCCGTATTTTGGGGGAGCGTATTTAATTTCGGCAACGCGGCTTTCCTCCTCTCTTCGCAGAAAAATCAAAGCCAGGGGATGAGCCCGCCGGCTGTCAAGCCTCCTGCCGCCTCCCCCGCCCCCCTCTCCTCCCGCAACCCGAGAACCGGCTGCAAAAGTTTGCAACATTTCTGGGGGGCCGAGGGGGGAGGGGAGAGGGTTGCTCCGGGCTTGGGGCGCCGCTGCAGGCTCGCGCGCGGCCCCGGACCCCGCGCCCCGGGCGCCTGCTCCGGGCCGCCCCCCGCTCCGCGCCCCGGCTCCCGCCGCCCCCTCCTCAGCCCCTCTCGCAGCCGCCTACCTCTGCTGGTGCTGGAATAGCTCTGTCTGCGCACCGGGGCGGGCGGCTCGCTCTTGCGGGCGGATTCCTGGTTCAGCGGGGTCTCCCTGGAGCCGGCGGCCGCGTCCGCGCCGCTACTGCCCGGCTCGCTGGCGGCGGGGTCGGGGGCTGCCGGAGCTGACTCCATGTTTTTTCCCAATGTAGAGATCGCTGGAGATGGCGAGCTCCGAGACTCCCTCTATCTTCTGTTTTCAGAGCAACTCTATGGTACCAAAAAAAAGGAGAAGGAGACCGTGGAGAGCAGGAGGGAGAGAGCAGGCGGCGGCGGGCGGGCGAGCGAGAGCGCGAGGGAGCGCGCGGAGTGTGTCTGGGTGGACGTGTGTGTGCGCCCGAGAGGGGATGGGAGGCGGGTCTGGCCACAGGCAGCGCTAGCGAGAGCTTCTCCAGCCGGCCCCCACACCCACATTCCCCACCCTCCAGACCCCAGACCGAGAGCCACGGACTGGCTGCCAATTTTGGGAGGTGGGGAAAAGAGGGGAGGAGGTGAGAAGAACCTCCCGTGCCCCAATCCTTCCCTCTCCTTAGCTCAGGGACAGAAATTAAGATCAGCGAGATGATCTGTGTCTACTTCTGAGACTCTCTCGGGAACAGAGCTCGTTCCTATCAGCAATCAGCCTGGAAAGAGAGAAATCCGATTGTCCACGTTGGGGAGTCGCAGGTAGCTCCCCACCAGCCCAGGCCAGCGCAGCCCAGGACTGAGGAAAAACTTAAAAGGAATAGACCTGGACTTGACACCACAAGGTGGGCGAAGAATGGGAGGACGGACCAGGCACTTCTGACTTTGGGATGGGACGTCCAGTGGATTTCCAATCTTGATTTGACACAGCTGTGTCTGAAGTGGATTTTGTGAGTCTACAATCGCCGTCAATAGCCAGTTTCTGGTGGTGTTGAAAGAGGTTTCTATCAGCTTCTTTGCTGTTTCCTCTGCGAAGGATCCAGAAACCACTTGGCAGGGCGATTTCTACTGAAGAAAACTTTGGCCTGTTCAATCGATGACTGTCTAAGCCAGGTGCAACTAGTTCATGCGTGACTGCTAATTGTCAATTGCCACTGTTACTTTTGCGATTAAGTGTACAGTCTCATCCATAAAATATATACTGGAGAGACATTAATAATGTCTGCATGATAAAATTCAGATAATTAACAGCTAATTAGCCACACCATTGTAGGCATCATTCTACACCCCATCACACAGTAGGTGCCTAATGAAACTCAAAGAAAGTAGAGAATTGTATCAATGTTACCTTGATCCCAAACTCCAATACGAAGGAACAACACAAACTGGATAAGTGGAAAACATTCAAGTGGTAGCTTGATTTCTCTGCTTGAAGACTCAATCCACCATTTCCTTTTGCCTGGAAGACACTGATGAAATCAGCACATTTTTAACACACAACCCACCTTCCTTTCAGAAGGCTCGCATGCAAATTTTGACAATAAAAAATATTATGTACCAGAAGGTGGCATAAATATGTGTATTTAGGGGGATGGGGTGAGGGAGGCAATTGGGGAACATTTTGTTGTTGCTAACTTCCTACTTTGGAAATTGCTTTTTAAAAATAAAAGGGAAAGACTTAATTAGGTAATAATAGCTTAAGAGGAACCTCCACATGCCAAACTTCACACATGGTTTGTGTTACTGTTACTGATCTTGGTGTGACTTCAAATACACAGTACTATTTGCCATGGTCTGTATGTTAATCAGCAAAACATGTGGTCCACTCTTGGGAGTGATGTAAATGAGATGTGAACAGTTCTGATACCTTAATCCAGTCTGCAAGGATCCCTGGCTTTAGCCTGTTGGCACCTATGAACAATGCCACGATTGTCTCCTCCATCCCAAATTAGATGTGTGCGTTTTCCCATACATCAAAGCACAGATTTCCAGAACAGCCTTCACACCCTTTACAATTGGTCTGTTAATGTTCTTTATAGAATTGATCTAGCTTGTCATACCTGACTTTTCTAAGTAAACAAATATATCAAAGTGCACAGTTTAATAAATAAGTTCCTGTGAGACAATATCTCAAAATGTATCCACTACCACATATTTATTTTAGAATATTTTTAAAAATGCTTTTCACATTAAATTTCTCCAATAGTTCTCTTTTGGATGCAAGTGACTTAAAAAACATGCCTGGCTCCTTTTTAGGTACTAGTAGCAACTCGTTAACATTTTTTTGGTTGTCTATTCCCCTGGGCCTTCAACTGGTTCCTGAACTGGTATCTGTTCATCCTGGAAAGACCTTACTGAAAATAACCCTAGTGACCTTAGTCAATTAAGATAGACTCCATTACTCCCTTGCGCACTAAATTTCAGCTCCAAAAAGCCATTCCTCCTAACTCTCTCAAACGATTACTGCTTCTGCAATTTAAAACAATTGGGAACTCAAGTGCTTTCCCCAAGGGAAAAATAAAAGTGAGTTAGAAACATTCCTTGACTGTCAATCATTGTTACTAAAGTGTAAATTACCTGGATTGGGGAAGTATTTGAAACCTGAAAAGCACAGTGATTAGGTTTATATTTCTTTCCTTTCCCCGTGCCTCTACCCAGATTACTAATTAAGGTTTTCAATTTGCCAAATATTTGGAAAGATGGGAGCCTCCCTTAGACTCTGCTCACTGACAAAGGCCAACAGTGTTTGCTTAAAAAATGGTTATTTTACTTTGTACTACTCAGTTCTCTGGCAGACAATGGCTTAGAAAACCTATGTTCGTAGAAGAGATAAACCTAAATCTGTGTTTTGCAACTCCTCTCTCCCTAAATTCACCAGGACTCTCCCTGCTTCCTTGCATATCCCAGGCTCCCCTCTTGATGGTAATACTACTTTTTTCTTATTCCAAAGTAATTACTGGGAACCTCAGAGTTAGCTTTGACTCCTTTCTCCTGTGCCTAGCTTTCCACATCCTAATATAATTTCAGATGCTTTCATTTCTACCTCTGTACCATCTGCTCCTCCTTTCTGCTGCCACTGCATCAGATCCAGATATTATTACTTGCCTAAACCATTATAGTAACTTTCCAAATAACTGGCCTTTAGTCTTATAACCATTCTAATCCATCCCAGATAGCACTGCCAAGTTAATTATCCTGAACTACAGCTCTCATTTCCCACCTAGTCACTCCCCTGCTTACAAGACTTTAATGACTCCCCATTGCCTATCCAATTAACTACTAACTAGTCAACGTGGTATTCAAGGCTCTACCTTATCACTGCACTCCTGCATCAGGGATGGCAAATCAATCTCATCTCATGAAGGAAGTCCTGAAGTTGGCTGGAAGGTGTGGGCTGTGATGGATTAATGCTGTCTGCCATGGAGGATTGGGAGTGTGACACTCACGCTAGGAGTTTGCCAAACTGCCTTCCAACCTTACATAATCCCTGCAATCCATGTGTAACCTTCAAACCATGCCACATGCTAATTCCTGCGCCTCCTCCCCTTTGTAGTCCAGGATCCGGGAACAGATGCCTATGCCTGTTCTCCTGAAATGTCCTTCCTGTCTTCTCTGTCTATTGAAATACTACTTTTCTTTAAAGTTCTATTCTAAAAGGCAACTTCTCTGTGGGACCTTCCCTGATTTACCCCAAACCAAACATCTAAACTTAGTACTCTTAGTACCCCTCTTAAGGCACTTGGTATATTCTACCTTGTGCTGTGGTTGGTTGAACATCTGCCTTACTTTCCCTGGCGGAAGATGAATTCCTTGAAAAAAGGGCACTGGCCTCGCACACAGTAGGCACTCATTAGTGTTAGTAGATTTGTGGAATGGATACAAGGTAGCATGTCCACACAGTGATTCCATTACACAAGAATGAATACCTAAGCATTTCAACTTTCAATCACTTGAAATAAGACTTTCCTTTCTGGATAAAGGATTAGTTGACATGTACGGGCTGTTAAAATTTATATATGCAAAAAAAAAAGTTGACAGTTATTTTCTTTGCATTTCTTGGAGAGCAAGAGAGGAAAATTATGGAAATACATAGTAGAATTTCCTTAAGAGAGGGGAGCTTTCTACAACATGCCTAAGAACAAAGAAAACCGAAAATTAAAAGTTAGTGCCCAGCCAACAAGTTTCCTTTCTTTCGAATAAGCATCAAGAAGCTGAAGCTGGACTATATGCTGAAAATAGAAGAAACTCAGATGAAAATGCAGCACTGCTCAAATGAAAAACCATCTTGCTGCAGTTCATAGTCTGGGCAGCCCCCACTGGGAGAGTCCAGGCTAAGAAGGGCCTTCTGTTCGAAGCAGAGAAGGAATGGTATAAACCTGAGGTCCACATGAATGGGAACAGGAGAGCCAGGCTTGTCAGACACTAGGAAATAAAGAAGATTAAAGCATGCAGTGTCTCCCTTGGATGATCCACTCCACTCCTCTTCCCATTCTGTACATGAAGAAACTGAGATGCAGAGAAGTGACCATCTAATTAATCCATGGCATGATGCGATAGTTTCAGATTAATGGATTCAAGACCCAACTCTGCCACATATTAGCAGTGTGGTTGAGGGTCAGTCACGATTTCTTTGTCTGTAGTTTCTCATCTTGAGATGAGGGTTGTTACGAGGATTATATGAGATAATCCTTCTAAAATGCTTGCCACTCAAAATACTGCTTTTATTGTTATGCATCTTACGGGATTTAATAAAATACTGTATAAAACTGCATTGTGTAATACAGTAGCCACTAACTACATGTGGCTATTGAATACTTGAAATGTGGCTAATCCAAACTGAACTATGTGATAGATGTTAAAATCCACAAACAATTTCGAAGACAGTAAAAATGTGAAGTGCCTCATTAATAATTGTTTTTGATTACATGTTGAAATGACAAAAGTTTGGATATATTGGGATAACAAAATATATAATTAAAATTAATTTAATCTCCTTTAAAATCTGGCAACTAGAAAATATAAAATTATTACTTGCTTTACAGTATATACCTATACATTATACAGTGCTGGTGTGGAACATGTCTGGCACATAGTAGGTATTATAATGATTTAATTAGAGTAACTGCTAGGGTTCAGCTGGGGGCACCACTGGATCAAGAATGAACATCCATCTTGTCATTTTACTAAATTTTAATTGTGCTCCTGCTATTTGCAGGCCATTGAGCTGGGTGCTAAGGAAAAGAGACAAAACTATTATGTCTTATAGAGAAGGTAGGATGTGCACGCCAAAACTAAGTGGCATTCAGTGATGAGGCTTAAACTGGCTTAGAGTAAACAATCACGTGTGGCTAGTGGTCATTGTATTGGACTGTGCAGGCTTTTCAAGTTTTGATCTTCTGAACTTCTGAGCCACCCTCACATGAATATTCATTCATAGGTTCTAGATTCTAAAAGTATTTGTTTTGCATCTGCTGTGAGAAAATCCTGTAGGGATTTTAAGATGAATTGGGTAGAGCTCTATGAGGAGCTCAGACAAGTCCATCAGCATGGGACTTGTACTTTAGGATATGAAGTACTGAATGCCACAGGACAGGTTCAGATAAAGTACAAGGACTTCAGAAGAAGGAACCAATGTTTCCTGTTAGATAAATCAAAAAAAGTTTCTTTGAAGAGGATACATTGTATGGGTTGTTTTTTCTGGAGTCAGGATTAAAGATATGTACTCATTTGGTAAATGGTTATGGGAATAGATGAGCTTTTGCAAAGAAAGTTGAGGTCACTGACTCCATTTGTATTCTCCAGGTAGACCTATTCTTAGTGTTGCACACAGATATTTTCCCATTAAAGAAGTACATAAGACTCTTCCCTGTGCAAGGCAATGTCCCAGATAGACCATAACTCACACATCTATATTTTCACCCTAGAACTATGGTTCTCAAAGTGTGGCCCCCAACCAGCAGCATCATTATTACCTGGGAACTTGTTAGAAATACAATTCTTTGGTCTCACACTCGCATACTGAGTCAGAAATACTGGGGTGGGGTCCAGCAATCTGTTGTAACAAGTTATATCTGTGATTCTGATGCATGTTCAAGTATGAAAACCACTGTCCTAAATTCAAGACCACCTGATTTGTAAAACTGCACGTATATGAATAACTATGAATCCTGAAAGAGGGCTGTTCTTACGAGAGATAACATCTATGCCTCTGTGTGCCTAACTTGGCCTATAACTACAGCACAACCACAGATTTCTCAGCACCAAGTAAGGAGCCATAACTAAGTCTATGCCATCTCATTACTTTGGTGGTAGTGACATAGAGGCTTTTTCTGTTCTTTCACAAAAACTTAGATAGAGCTCAAATTTTAAAATTAAAAGAAAAAAAAGGAAAAGTAAACAAACAAACAAACAAAAAAACCTGTCAAACTAGCCTTGGGGCACTGATGATTCAGAATGTCAGTTTTGCCCTCTGTGAAGACAGATATCTAGATTGAGGGCCTGTGTGAAACTGAGTAAGAAATCAGCAGGAAATATTTTCCGCTTAACAGATCAGAAGGGTGACAACCATCATAGTACTGTTCCAAAAAGCTACATCATATTAGATATTATGGGTCAAACTTTCCTACATTTCCAGAAGAAATGTAGTTATTTGGCCCCAAATTTAGTTGGGCATCTCACTAAATATTTTTTTTTTCCATTTTAGGTATGTTGGTTACCTATTATACAACAATGCTGAATAACAAACCACCCCAAAATTCAGCAACAAACATTTCATTCTCATTCATATATCTGTAGGGAAAGCTAGGGCATGACTCCAGGCAGGTGACTGGGTTTAAGTCTGTTCTATGCCTCTCTCCCTCTTCTTGGAACAGTGGTTGACTGGGGCCTGCTCTGCTCATGGCAAAGGCAAGTGTATAAGAGAGCATGCCCATCAACCAACCACAGTGAAGCCTTTGTTAACATCACATTAGCCAAAACATGTCACATGCCCAAATCTCAAGTCAAGGAGTAAAGAAGCACCCCCTTGACAGGGCAAGGGTATGAACTGAGGAGAGTAAACAATTGAGACCAATAATTCAATCATCAGAGATGGCTCGTCTGTACATCAGGCTTTCTCAAGCTTGGCTATACATTGCAGTCACCTGGGGAGTTTTGAAAAGTACTAATGCCTGGGTTCCACCCCCAGAGATTCTGTTCTAATTGGTGTGGGGTGCAGCCCTGAGAGTGGTAAAAGCTCCCCAGGTGATACTAATGAGCAGCCAAGTCTGGAACCGCTGGTGTCAAAACAAATGCTATTCATTAAAGAATTGAAAAATTTTGACCACTGCTTTGGGGACGTTCCTTTCCTATTCATTTTGGCAACTCCCAATCTTTTAAGACCATTTACAGTTAAAGCACATTAGTGTGTCAGATGCAATTTCAGTTCCCTCCAGTGAGCAGCCTCAGGTCAGATTCATAAAAGGTATCATCAGAGATTTTCTTAGCATTGAATTCTAATGACTTGCTCGTGATTGTTTGTTACTTATCCATGTTAAAGTGAAAACACTGGTGTGGGTGCTAATTGCTAAATGTCTGCAATTCTGGAGAAGCCATCCATGGACAGTACAGAATCCCGCTGTTATCATTAGAGGTCATGATCTATCATCTCAAGGCACAGGACACTTGAATAGACGATGAACACATTTATTTAGCTTTGCTTTTATTTTCATATTTTCTATATGTACATATATTGAAAAAGATAACGCCCTCCCCCTTCCCAGCCCTACTGCCCATTGCATTTTTTGGTGCCTTCTGGAATTCAAAGTTCTGTAAACACATAGAAATTATAAAGGATCTTATAACTGTTCTTAAAAAGGTCTGTTCAAAGGAAGTTTTCTACCATACAATTTAGAAAAGATATACCTGAGGCTAATGAAAATCAGCAACCTTAGTCCTTTGTAAATCATACTTATTTCCAGCTGAATTTTTGCCACATAAGGGTCTCTAATTTTTTAATCTTGAACTGTCATGTCATTTACTCCATTACTAATTTATTTCTGTTTTCAGCTTAGGATATTTCTAAACCTCTTTATGACGCTGTGAAAACAAACATATTACATCATATGACCCCTTTTTGATTTTTTTTTAACTATGTGTAAGAAAGATAATACTTCAAGTACTAATCTATATTTTAGGAAATACTTCCTATCTTTCAGGGATCTTCTAGATATAATAATCAAGCAAACATCCGTCCATAATTTCCCAATATGTTGTCTGGCTCATAGATGAGCTCATCTCTTGGAAAAAGAAAAAGATAAATCATTGATTTGCATATTATTTCCTCCCCTCAATTGATTGCTGGCTGTCGGGATGCTTGAGATTTTGAATAATCAATCCGATTATTAATTTTTGGATGAAATTTTGTAATGCTATGGCTGATGATCGTTTTAGTGGGGAGCACTAGATTGAGCAACAAAAATGTCAGTGTAGAAGAAGAAAAAAAGACACATCCGCCCTGCAGATGAGTCACTGGGAACATATTGGATACATTTATCAGAGTAGAAAGCACTATAGAGTCAATAACATTTCAGTTTGACACTTCCTTCACATCCAAAGTTAGATCCACAAATATTTTCTTCCCAGGGATATGTTGTTATAATAAAGAAAATAAAGCCTTGGGTCTACACAGCTGTTACCCTTTGCATTTATTCCAAGATGACATGACCAAAAAGGATGCATCATCATGCACTAACCACAATTTCATTGCAGGAGGCCGAAAGCAGAAGCCCTAGAAGTGCTGTCAAAAAAACTATGGGACTTCGGAGAAGTTGCTAAACATCTCTGGGCTTTCAGTTTTCTCATCTAATGAACTAGATGACTTCCAAGGCACCTCTGTAATTCCATTTAATTGCCTAAACAATACTTGGCACTGTGAAAAGTGTTGGAGGGAGCTGCGTTGCAAGAGATGGATAAAAGCAGATGTTTAATATGGAAGATGTTATGGGTGGAATGTTCTGTGCTGAGGGAGCTCATTAAACAGAAAAATAGCACTGTAGACTCCGAGGAAACTAGAGAGATAAGTGAACACTTGGCCAAAGTCACTCACAGAGTTGATGGCCTCATGAAAGAAATACCATAAACTCTGAACTCCCCCATTTAATGCCCTTCGCTCTGCCCCAAGCTGCTCTGCTGGCCCAAATTTAGCAGCCCCAAACACTACTGGCAGCTCTTCTGATTTGGCTGACAGAAAGGTTACTTTAAAGCACCATTTGTTTTAGTGTGAGCAAAAGGATCTTTAAGGATAGATATAGCCTATAAGATGGGAGACAGTATGATCTCTATGATTGTGGCCCCAAATGTGGCCAACATTTTACCTTCCTGTTGGCCACGTTTTAACTATATGATTCTAGAAGGTCAGCAATCAGCCTTAACCTTAACCAAATGATCAAGTTAGATTCGAGTTAATTTGGACTTGGCCCATTTGGACAAAGAGTGCCACTATTCAATCTTGGGGTGCCCCAGGTATAGTGAAGGCTTAGAACCTTTGCCTGGATACTTTCCAGGCTGTGGCCTCAGGGAAAAATCAAAATTTCGAACCACACATGTGGAAGTCTTGAACCACATTAGATGTGTTACTTACATTATGACAGTGCTAGGAATTGGGTAGTGGGACCCCTTCATTACAAAGAAACTTAGCCCAGATTATTCAACTGTTTGACCAGTTAATATTCAATGAATATAAGTTCTTAACCAAGGTCTAATTCCAGTGCCAATGTTCCTTCTATGACATATCTTCTCTCTAATGCAAACAATAATAAAATGAAAAACAAAAATGAAGCTTAAATCTTAGGCTAGGGAAAAGAAAAAGAAAAAGAAATGAATGAGTTAGTGGAAATATACAAGAATTAAGAAACCTGGGTCCAAATTCCAGGCCGTTCTTCCAATCATCATCCCATTCTCCTCATCAGCACATATTAGTGTCATATTACAGCCACTGAACACTCACTCTTCAAGTGCTTTAAACGTATTTCCTGCACTTTACACATACGTCCCATACAACAATGCAGTGAAGCAGCTACTATTATCATTCTCATGTTATGGCTGAAGAAACTGAAATACAGGAAGAAGATAAGTAGTAAGATCAATGTCATCCATACACACACACACAGACACACACACAATCAAACCTCAGATGCCATCAACCCTCAATAGTCGCTCATTTATTTATTTGTGTAATTATGTGGTCATTCCCTCTATTGGTAAACATTTTTAAGGCATTATAAAAGTAAAAGTAATATTAGTTACCATTTATTGTGGACCAGGCATTTTGCTGGGTACTGGGGATAAAGATGTGACAGCCTAGAGTTTCAGTTCAAGAAGCAAGCTGATGGGAGTAGTACGGATTGCAATATGAGGTATGTATGTGGATTACTGTATTAGTTTTCCCCAGCCATCAGAACTATCATCCATCAGAAAGTTGTTATAGAAAAAACAAGGTTTTAGAACCTCAGAACATGAGTTCAGATTGCTAGCTCTGTTACTCTTTGCCAATCTGCATCAGGTTGTATTCCATTTTAAGGAACAGAAAACCCAAGTCAAAATGGCTTAAACAAGAAATCTACCTAATACAAGAGGATGGTATGATAGGATGGTCTTGGGGTTGGCAAGCTCTGCCGCTCAATGATATCGACGAGGGCCTTTCCATTTCCCTAGTCTACATCCTCTGAATGTCAGCTTGAGCCTCACGCTACCTCCCTCATGGTGACAAGATAGCTGCTGCTGCTATAGGTATCGTGTCTATCAGGAGAAGATGGCCATCTTGTCCTTGTGCTCTATTTTTAAAGAGAGAAAAACAATCCTCAGAAACTCCTCAAGAGATTCTCATTCAAGCCTGTTGGCCAAATTGAGTCACAAGCCCAATCCTAAACCAACCACAAAAGGGACCGAGAATACCAGAATTGGTTTAGGCTAATTGAGATTTATTATAAATTGCTGGAAGGTCACTTTCCTTGAGGAATGGATACTCATGTACAAGTGCAGGCCTGTTAGTAAGCCAGCCATTTCTACAACAGAACTGTCCATTCCTCAGTTGAAAATAGGGGAAATAACCATTCCTCCTTTGCAGGGTGGTTGTATTGAAAGTAAAAGCATGTAGCGATATTTTATATACCTTAAGCACTCTGCAGATATAAGATACTAGTATTCCTCTAATATAAAGCAGAGGCTCTCAAACCCAGCCAAGGTCAGAATCCCCTGGAGGGCTTGTTAAAACAGATTACTGGGCCCCAAAGTTTCTGATTCAGTAAGTCTGGGTGGGGTCTGAGAATTTTTCTATCTAATAAGTTCCCAGGTGATGCTGCTGCCGATGGTCTGGGACCACACTCTGAGAATCATTACTCTAGACTATGCATGTCCTGAGTGCCAGAACCAGGTGTTATCTGTATTTATCTCTAGCACTTCAGCAACTGGCACATGTAGTAGATGGTAATAAGAATAATAGCTAATATTTATTCTGTGCTCAGCATTTTATTAAACCTTTTACATACATTGTTTCACTTAATCCTAACTATAACACCATAGAGGAGGTACCTTTTATTACTCCTATTATATAAATGGAGAAAATGAGGCAATAGAGGCAGAAGGCCAGTAAACAGTGGAGCCAAGATTTAAACTTAGATCCATCTAAACCAAGATCCTGTGTGATTAAAACTTTATCCTGGATATAATAAGTGGTTGCTAATTATTTGTTGAATGAATGAATGGATTTAATATCATAAAAGAAGGAAAACTAACAGTTATATGAGATGAAGTGAGAGAGACAAGGCAGGACAAAAGCATGGACCATCTCCTGAGAATGTGGTCCAGGAAAGCCCTTGATATTTGGGATCCTGTGCATGCCCCTTGTAGAGAGATGATCTCAATGGAGGGGGCTCTAAGCAAGGGGAAATGGCATGTGCTCAGAAGCTGAGTTCCCCTCCTTCACTAATTTACCTTGGCTTATCTTCCACTGACACAGCAGCACAGCATGAGAGTGTGATGGGAGCAGAAGAGCAACTAGGGGGCCTTACTCTCCCTATTTTCCACCCTCGGCTGTCCATGCATTGCAGGGAGAATTCTGACAGTGCATCACATCCCTGGATGTGAAGGAAGTCCTTTTACAGATGCATACTCACTCCCTAAGTCACCAGGGTACCATTTGGTAAATTGCTGCTGCAAAGCAGTGAATGGTACCCTGGTGGCCTCACAGACTGATTGTATCCCTAAAAGTGTTTAATTTATCTCTGGGGGGAATTTACACTCTGGGAAAATCTGGTTAAATGTATAAATGAATCTTCTAACCAGCCAAGATTGAAGATATAAAATCATAAAGCCAGAAGGCATTCCTTGAGAGCAACAGGTCCCCCAACCCCCACCACCCTCCTGGCACACTCGTACTATACAGTCTCAGGCAAGGTAGACATCTTTGCTGATTACAAAAGGAAGGAGATTCCAGGAAGTCATTCCATCTCTGACCTCAGAATATTTCCACTCATCTAACTTAAATCCCTTTGGCAGTAACTTGGGTCATTTCACCTTCTCTGCCCCCAGTGATCCTCTGGAGGACAGAGGATTGGCAGCACCCTCCAAACCAGAACTTTCTTAAGCTCGATGATAGCCATGAAGCTTCTAGTGGGTCTAAAGCTTTTGGGGTTAAGCCTCAGCTTCATGATTTGCTTTCTCATTCCTCAATGTAAAATAAAAATGCCATTGGAGACTTTCAAGAGTCTCTCAGTCAAGACAGACTGTTATATATTGTGGTAGCAATCAACTGCCCAGACCTAATAGCTTATAACAACCCAAATTTGTGCCACGTTCTCCCTGATTACAATAAATTTGCAGGTCAGAGATAGGAGGCGTGCTCTTCACAGTTATATTTTAAACACTGCTGGTCACTGGAGCAGTGGAAAGTCATGCACAGACTCTTAATACTGCCACCTGGAGGTGACACTTGTCACTCTATCCACATTGCATGGGCCAAAGCAAGTCACGTGGGCTCATCTAAGTCATGGCGGCAGAGAAAAGAAATTCTAATACGTTCCCAGAAGAGAGCATGGTAAATACCTGGTAAATCACTATACTAAGGACCAAACCATAGGAAACATTCCTGTGAAGGAACATCTTTAAAAAATACTATTAATCACATACCTGGAAGTACTCGGAGAAAATTTTAGCCAAGTTGAGAGTATGAAGAAAATGAATCTACAATTATGTTTTTTGAATGGTATGTGCACTTGTTTTGAAACTACGTCCATTCCAAAAAACTAATATCCCCATCTTATGTAATGGTAACACATTCAAGGACTGACAGAGGGAGAGGGAGATTTAAATCAGATGAGCTACTGCTTATTATGGGTCAGATCCTGCACTACCTGCTGAGAGTACAAAATGAATGAGAAATTGTTTCTAAAAAAAAAAAAAAGAAATTGTTTCTGGTCTTAAAAAATGAGTTCATGAAAGAGATCATCAAATGAATAAACAGATTCAGTATAATGTGTTATATCGTTAACGATTAAGTGAACAGGCTTCAGAATCAAAAAGACCTGAATTTGCATTCCTGGTTTTAGTTACTCGAGTTTCTTTCTCATAGATTGCCCATAATCATAGCAGCCTTCCTGAGAAGGCTTGTGAGAATTAAAGTAGGTAATCCACATAAAACACTTACAGTACACAGTAAATACAATGCTCAAAATAAATACCTTATTGGAATAAAGAAGCAGGTTGTTGAAGGAGCACAGAGAGGGCCTCAGTCGAGGCAGTAGGAATCATCTCCTATAAAGTGGCACCTGCAATGCATTTTGAAAGGTAAACAAGAGTTTGAAAAGGAAAGAAGAGGGTTAAAAGACCTCTTAGTAGTATTAAAGATAATAATGGTCCGAGGCCCAAATCATAACCAAGGCAGTTTGGTTAATTGTGTGGCTGTGGTGAATACCTTCACCTCTCCACGCTCTGGTTTCCCGACAACTTCCTCATTGGTTGTTATGGCTATTATATTAGAGGAGAGCTGTGTGTTTGTTTTTAGTTATAAGTGGTAGGCTCTTTGCTAGCAAAGGAAGGTAATTGACTTATAGTTCCCATTAAACTTAAGAGGCTTTAGTTTGTGCCAGATGAGAATTAAATAATTAGCAAGGAATGTTCAATTCCAACATCCTCGGCCAACTGCCTATTTCTCCATAAAGATGGGCCCCCGGGGAATAGAGAAGGATGTAACTGCAATTAAATAGGCACATAAACCTTGCAGAGAGCTGTCACCATAGTGCCAGACATTGTCTGGGACATTTCTAGAGCACTCACCATTCCCCATTCATGGTGTGCTCCAAGGAAAAGTGAATCAAAATGGTGGTAAGCACTCCCAGATCTGCCATTCCTACAAAATAAAAGTCAAATAAAAGAGGTCCTTCTAAACAATCGTCTATGAAAGGTGATTCTTATACATAACATAGCTAAGATACGTTTTCTTTAAGGTTTCAAAGTCCAAATATTAAAGATGAGATGTGGAATGTATATACTGTTATCAATTTACCTGAAATTCTCAGAATCACTACTATCTTGTGTAGAAATGAAAATATATGCCTCCAACAAACGTTTATGGAGTATTGACTATGTTCTAGATCCAGTGTCAAGTTCTGTGAATATAATGCAAAATAAAATAAAGACTTCATCCCCGTGTTTGTATATCATTCAGGACAAAAATTAAATAAAAACAGCAACATTTTACACTAGCTAGAAGTTAACTCTGTTTTTTTGGTGAAAGTAGAGAAGGAGCAGGCAGTCCAGGACTCAAACGCCAGCTCCACAAAGTCAGGGACACAGGCTACTTCTGTGTCATTGCTCTGGCCACTTTAACAGTATGGCTGCTTTAGCTCTGGTCATCATGCCCACATCTTAGCCAGCAACAAGGAAGTAGGGGCAAGAAAGTTTATGTCTCCTACCTTTGAGGGCATTTCACACACACAAAAAAACAGATATTTCCTAGCTTCAAGGAACCTAGTAATCATATAGTCTTTATTCTGGTTGGTCATGTACCCAGCTAAAAATTGAGTTCTGTTACTAAAGAGGAAAGCAAGAACTAATATTGAGGGATAATTAACAGCTTTTGCCACAAGATTAAAGAGCTCACTTTCTTTCTTTTCTCCACTGTCTTATTTATAACTAAATCACTGAAGTAGCATCATTCTCCTCCAAGAGGAAGGAAAAGCCTTGGGCACAAGTGTGTTACAGGAAAAATTTGTGTACAGAAAGACTTGATTTTTTTCTGATTTTTCAGATTACTGACAACTGAAAGTCTTGTATGAAAACCAGAAAAGGAAAATATAAAAATATCAGAGAACTTTTAAGGATGTCCCTCCAGGAGATAATTGTTTAAGTTTTTGAGGAAAAGTAAACTTGGATGCTTACTTTATGCTGTATATATATAAAAAATTCCATTAAGATTAAGAATTCAAATATAAAAGAAAGTGAAAGAATTTTACAATTAAATTTAGGATGTTACTTAATCTTTTGGTGGAGAGGGTCATTAATAGAATACATACACATATGTACATACAAATGCACACAGACCATACCATGCAGAGGTGGCCTATTAGAAAACATATTAAAATATATATATACACACACGTATATATAAAATAAAAAGGTAAACATACTCAATGTAAGAAAAAGATGAATGCTTCAAATTTAAAAGTGACAAAGGCAATTTACAGAACAATTATATTTAGTTTACGTGACTTAAAACATAATGCAGTCAAAAACAAACATAAAGGGAGAGAAAAATCACAATAAAAACAATTGAAGTTATTTTGTGTGTCATTCCACTCAATGAGCCTGAACTCTAGATTGCACTTGATATAAGAGATGTGGTCCTATTTCCTGTCTCTCTACTCCAGGGACCGTCAAGAGTTATTTGAACTGTATCTGATTAAGTGTTATTTTTAAAGTCTAAACATCATATGAAATGCAACTACCTGGTATTGGTGAGGTTGGGGACACTGATATTGTCACTCATAGCTGGTGGGAAATAAGTTGATGGAAGATTTCTTGATGGTAATTTGGCACTATATGAGCTCCAGAGCCTGGGAGAAATATATTTGAGAACTATAGCTTGTTCAACAAGCAAGGGGACAGATTGTTGGCTAAGTTTGGGGAAAATTAGCGAAGCATTTCAAGAAGATAGGCTTGCTATTTGGGGATATTTAAACATTTTGGTTATGGGTCTCAGTAGAGAGGTAGGGCCCCAAACCAGTGTTTCTCAAGAGGGACTTGGGCACCTTGGTGATCTCTGGTAGTCTATTAAAAATTCTCCAGGTCTTTATATGGTTTCAGAAGAAAAGGTTTAAAATAATTATGCTTATATATGTTTGAAATGTAAGCTTAATTATAAGTTTCTAGAAATCAAGTTACATTTTTAATAAGCATTATATTCTTAAATGTTGGTTATGCACTACTAGAATTGTATTAGTTATTTTGTCTTGGCTAAGATCGGATAACTGGTGTAGTTAATTGGCTGACTTTTTTCTTGTCTCTTGTATGTTATCGCTTTTGTTTATAAAATTTATCTTTTGTTGTTATTCTATTGTTAAATTCTCAATAAACTGAAAGGTCAATAATTCAGAAGTCACTGACTGAAGTATGTGAGTGGTGATAAAATAACACAATTCAAAATAATCTTTAAAACATGAATAGTGAGCAGCTCCAGTGCTAACAGAAAATGTGTCTGTGTGTGTTGAGACATGCATAGTTATAAGTGTGATGATTTTTCACACACAGTCAAAAAAGAAAAAAGGTAATAGAAAGATTATGATGAATCTGAAAATGAGATTTTATTGAGTCAGCCAGCTGTTCACTCTCAATTCTAAGTGTTTTGTCTGATATGAAACTGTCAAATAATGGTATAAAACCACCACGTTAAAAAAAAATCTCTATAAACACAATGAGTTCTCTAGTAAATAAAATTAGATTTTCCATAATAAGCACAAAAAATTGTTTTTCAGCAGAAAACTGAAATATATTGTTGCTAAAGGCAGAGAGCAAAACTACAAAAGCGTCTTTCAAAGTCATTCTTTATAGCATAAAAAGGAACAAGTGTCACTCCTGAGAAGCTTATAAAATGATCCCCAATATAACAAATATTATACTTAGAAAGAACAAAATATTGGTAAAATTCCTTTATCAAATGATACAGATGAACACAGCATAACAACAATGGTACACAGAATGAAAGAGCAATTAAGGCTCTCAGTGGGAGAAAACCCAGTGATATGCAACACATGAATCAGGTCTTGGCAAATTATGGTACATGTAGAAGGGAGAGAACTTGAGGAGCTTTTGTTTGTTCATCACCGAGAAATCCACGTACATGAATTTAGGTAACGACTTTTTGTTAACTAAGATAAAACTGGAAAAGGTATATTGATAAATACTGATGGAACATCAGGCATGTATGCAACAAGACAAGGTATCATCATAATCACATAAAGACACTTTATGTTAACACCAATCCACATTTTTTTTTTAAAGACCAGTGAACAATGGTCCTGCTGATCTTGATTAAATACTAAAGAAAATATTGACCTTTGTGAATACAAGTAAATCATAGCTACCAAGTATACATTTTTCAATTTGCTCTGCTATGCAGCAGGTACAAGAATGTTCTTCTATGGCGATGTATGCTTGCTGTGAAAGGCAAAGGTACACACCCAAATTTTTAAAAACAAAAACTTAAGCTATCCAAAGCAATCTTGAAAAAGAGGAGTAAAGTTAGAAGACATATTCTATTTGACTTCGATCTCATCATAAAGCTACAATAATCAGGACGATGTGGTGCAAATAGGTCAGTGGGTCAGAAAACCCAGAAGTAGATCCACACTTGCATCATCAATTGATCTTTTAAAAATCAGTTTTGGTATTGAGATCAAATTCACATAACATAAAATTCAGCATTTTTAAAGTGAAGTGTATGGATTTTTTTTTTTTTAGTACATTTACACTGTTGAGCAACTATGACTAATACCTAATTCCGGAACATATCCATCACTCCAAAACAAAACCTGTACCTGTTAGCACTTACTCCCTCTTCCTTTCTCACTTATCCCCTGGCACCCACTAATCTAGTTTCTGTCTTCACGGATTTGCCCATATTGTTTATTTCATATAAATGGAATTATACAGTATGTGGACTTTAGTGTATGGTTGTTTACAGTTTGGGGAATAGCCTACTGGTTTATCCATGTTGTAGCATGTATTAGTACTTCTTCATTCCTTTTTCATGGCTGAAAATATTCTGCTATATAGATATACCACATTTTGTTAATTTATTTATCTGGTGATGGATATTTGGGTTGTTTCCAATGTTTGGATATGATGAATAGTGGCTCTATGAACACAAGGAGAGAAATTCCTGGGTCATATGGGAACTCTAAGTTTAACCTTTTGAGGAACTGCCAAACTATTTTCCACAGCTGCTATGCCATTTTGCACTTACAGCAACAACATATGAGTGGGGTTCGATTTCTCCAAATCGTTGTCAATACTTATTTTCCATTAAAAAGTTATTATTATAGCCATCCTAGTAGGTGTGAAGTGGAATCTAATTATAGCTTTGATATGCATTTCCCTACTAGCTAATGATGTTGAACATATTTTCATGTGCCTATTGGCCATTTGTATATCTCTTTTGGAAAAATGAATATTAGAATACTTTGACCATTTTTTAATTGGAGTATTTGTCTTTCTATTGTTGAGTTGTAAAATTTCTTTGTATTTTCTGAATATTAAACCCAGATATACGATCTGCATATTTTCTCCTATTATGTAGATTTTTCATTTTTTTTTCATAGTATCATTTGATACATAAAAGTTTTAAATTTTGATGAAGTCTAATTTCTCTTTTTTCCCCATTGGTTGCTTATGCTGTTAGTATCATACCTAAGAAATCACATTTCTTTGTTATTTTTGGATTGCTAAGTCAATCTCTTGTTATTGGTCTATTCAGGTTTTCTATCTCTTTTTGAATTATGTTTGGTAGTTTGTGTGTTTCTTGGTATTTGTTCATCTAAGTTATCTAATTCACTGGCATATAATTATAGTAATTTCTTTGAATCCTTTTTGTTTCTTTATGTCCAGTAGTAAAATCCCCTCTTTTATTCCTGATTTTAGTAAATTCTTTCTTTCTTGTTCAGTCTAGATAATGGTGTGCCAATTTTGTTGTTCTTTTCAAAGAACTAACATTTGGCTTTGTTGACTTTCTGTATGGTTTTACTATTCTCTATTTTGTTTATCTCCACTCTAATGTTTATTATTTCATTCCTTTTTTTTTGCTTTGAGTTTTGTTTGCTCTTCTTTTTATAGTTTCTTAAGGTGGAAAATTGGATTATTGATTTGAGATCTTTCTTATTTTAACGTAGGCATTTATAGCTATAAATTCCCCTCTGAGCACTGTTTCACTGCATCTCATAAGTTTTGGTACACTAAGTTTTGTTTTATCTCAAAAAACTTTCTAAATTTTTTGCAATGTTTTCCTCTGACCCATTATTTAAAACTGTGTTTTTTGATTTACACTTATTTGTGAATTCTCCAAATTATCTTTTTAAATTAATTTATAATTTCATTCCATTGTTGTTGGATAGCATGCCTTGTATGATTTCAACATTTTAAATTTATTGAGACTAGTTTTGTGGCCTAAAATATGGTCTTCTTTGGAAAATGTTTTATGTGCACTAGAGAAAAATGTGTATTTTGCTGTAATGTTAGGTGGAATGTTCTATAGAGGTTCGACTGATTTTTTACAAAGGTACCAAAGCAATCCAATAGAAAAAGCAAAGTCTTTTCACAAATGGTGATGAAAAACTAGATATTCATATGGAAAAAAATGAATCACTACCCCTTCCTTACAATATACAAAAATTAATTCAAGGTAGATAATATGCTTAATGTAAAAGCTAAAACCTTAAAACTAATGGTAGAAAATGTACAATAATATTTTTTTGTGACTTGGGAATAGGCAGAATTTTCTTAGGTCAGAGAACACAATAACCATAAAAGAAAAAAAAATGATATATTAGGCTTCATTGTAACAAAAAATCTGCTCATCAATAGACACTACTAAGAAAATGAACAGACAAAACATGGACTAGGAGAAAATATTTATGAACATAAGTATCTGACAGAAAATTGGTATTCAGGTTATATAAAGAACTTCCACAACCCAATAATAAAAAAGGACAATTTACTTAATAAAAAATAAGTAAGATATCTGAACAAATATTCTACATAGGAAGATATACAAATGGCTAAAGAGCACATAAAAATGTGTTCAACATCATCAGGTAAACACAAATTAAAGTCATAATGATAAACCAGCATATACCCTTTAAAATAGCTAAAACTAAAAAGAATGCCAATACCAAATGCTGGCAAAGTTACAAAGCAACAGAAATTTTCATGTATTGATGCCCTGTAAAATGCTTTATTCATTTTAGGAAAATGGTCTGGTAGTTTCTGATAAAAGTAATTCCCAGAAATTCCATTCCTAGGTATTTACCCAAGAAAAATAAAAATGTATATCCACAAAAGACTTGTATAAGAATGTTCATAGCAGCTTTATTCATAATAGCCCAAACTGATCAGATTTTTATCAATAAGAGAATGTGATTTATTTTATCAATAAATCAACTGTGGTATATTCATACAACATTAGAGCATAGTAATGTGAAAGAATAGACTACTGATATACCCAATGGATTGGATGAATCTTCAAAACATTATGCTGAGTGAAAGAATTTCTTACAAAAAATAGTCCACAGTGAATACTCTATCATTCTAATTACAGGAAACTCTAGAATAGATAAAATTAATCTATAGTAAAAAAAAAAGAATCAGAATGTGAATGTTTCTAGAAGATTGGGAGTGAGAATTGTCACACAAGGTAACTTCTTGGAGGTGATGGTATTTTTTAGGGGTTTGAGTAACATAGGTGTTTAGATTTGTCAAAACTAATAGAATACTACACTTAAGATTTTTGCATTCATTGTATATAACGAATTATATTTTTATAAGGAACTATAACAATTTTCAACTCTACTTAATGATATGCATGCTACAATTTACTTCGAAATGTATCAAAAATGAGGTAAATTGATGAATTGATAGAAGTATGGATAGATGGAAAGAAATATGATAAAGACAGTAAAATGTTAACGGTAAAATCTAATCTAAGTAATATATGAGCATTCACAGCACAATTCTTTCAACTTTTCTGTATGTTTGAAAATTTTCATAATAACATTATAAAAATGTGTCTAATAAAATAAATAAAATCATGGTTCTCATAATTCTCATAAAGACCATTTCTATAATTTTAGATGTTTAATCATATGGTGTTTCTTTGTAATAATTTAAATCTTTTGAAAAAGACAAACCTATTATTTCAGGTTTTTTTAAAATGATTTTTAATGTCAAGGATAAAGATTAGGATGTCTTACAAAGACCAGAGTGTGGTACAAATAACATAATCACCAGAATTTGATGTTTCCTATCACTGACTTTCTACACTTATCAAGAGAATGAGAACCATAAGGACATGCAGAAATACTTTCCAAAATCAAAAGCAGTAAGAGTAAAATTGGGAATCCATTTACTGCCATCTCTCAAATTGAAATATTTAACCTTCTGGCTTTTGAATGTGATATGCTCATTGATTTAGTATCTGACTGAATGATGAAAGTAGTCTTCACTGGGAAATCTCTTCATAATTTCTATGTCCATATTCAATACAGAACCATTTGTCAGAGCCACCAAAAACTCACTGCCATTCCTGACAACTTGTGACTGTAAATTTGCATTTTTTAAAATATAGTGCATATAAAGAATAGAAACTGTCTGGCTACAGAACTTGAGCCTATGGCTCAAGTTACCTGTCAGATATTGATACAGTCTTACCCAGGTTCTCTAGAAAAGAGTCTATGGCAAAAGATTATCCGTAACACTTTATTGGGAAGTGCAATTCCAGAGAATTAAGAGTGAAGGGAAAAGGGGATTAATTAAAGGAAGAAGAGAGATCAAATACAGGGGAGTGCATTACTGAGATGGCCAAATTCCATAACAAATACAGCTCAATTGTTCATTCCTAGACAGGTATCATCACTGAGGCAATATGAAACTTTTGTGTTTCAGAATAACCCTAGGCAGATGGAGGCTGAGGGGGATGGAGATGAGAGAAAGGTTGACAAATTTATCTTCTGGTTCCATTTTGCCACTCCTCTTCCAGTGTTCAAAGTCTACTTGAAAGATGGCAACTCTCCTTTGGCTAAAGTCTCCATGGGTCCACACTAGTCAGTGGAGCCCTCTCTTTGTCAGTTGACATCATACACTGGAGTTTCTTAATGGTGGAATTGGTGACAGCAGACAGGCATTTGAATCTCGGGGATGGAATGAGCTGTGGCTAGAGCAGCTTTGACCACGAGGTAAGGCAAGTGGCCACTGGTACAGATAAGTTGGTGATAGAATGCAAACCATACACACTTAACATAATATGAACTGAAATAAAATGTCATTTATGTTATAGTTTAAAAATGTTCATATTTTATTACAAAATTTATGAGAAATCTTTTTAAAAATTAACCTAAAATTGGTTGCCTCTATGTATGAAGAGAAGACTTTAAATAGTACTTGGTGGCCCAAAACTGGAGAAATTGAGCTATATACCAAAGTCCATGCAGTTTCATATGGTAAAATTCATATGATATAGTTCATTGTATTATATCACAAGCATTTTTCACATTATTGAGCCATGTATACTTAATAATTGTTTCAAAAGGAACAAAGCTAATGATAGTAACCAAGGCATTAAGATAAAGCATTTAATCCTGTAAACATTTCATAATAGAATACTTGATGTTCATCAGTTTCATTCTGATGTGTCTATCACATTTTTATATTTCCTGAGTGCAATTAAGTGCTATTTTTGTCTATCTGATAATTCAAGTCCTTCTTTAATTCTGCAAAATCTCATCTAACATCTCTTTAACACTGCCTTTCTACAGTTCCATCCTTTATTTTTTGAACTTCTGATATATATTAGTTTCTCCTTCTGTTATCTGTGATTCCTAAGTTCTCATCCATATTTTTTCTTTTATCACCCAATTCTGTAATCTGAATAAATTCCTCAGTATTATCTTTCTAGTCATTAATTCTCTTTTTAGCTGTGTCAGTGTGGTGTTTATTCTACCTGTGAGTTCTTCCTTTTGTATTATATCCATTTCCTCAAAGTGAAATTTTTTTGGTTGATGAGGTATCTTTTATACCTCAATTTTCCACATTAGCTTTGACATTTTGCATGTAAGTTCATTTTGTATAGGAGTTTTATTTTCTCTCTGCATTCAGTCTTCTTAACTGACTATTTTTTGGTTGTCTTCATCAAGGACCTCAAACAGAGTCCCTAGTTCAGAAACAGGTCTCATTTTGGGAGCCCCTTAACTCTTGTCCCATGAAACTATACCTTTAATTACCTAGCCATTCAGCAGACTCAAGTAGTAGCTTAAACATTTTTTAGCCTCAGTTAATTAAGAAAGCCCTACTCTAGAACCTCTTACAAAGTGAGCCTAAATATGATCTGTCACTACGAATAGGTGTGTTTGATCCCTTTCTCTTGGAATGAACCCTGGGCTGCCTTTGTCTGCTTTTATTCTGGAAGTCCAGTAGGACCAAGGTTTCAGCCTTTGAGTATTTCTGATCTACAGAAATGTTTATCTAATTTTTCAGCGATAGGTCTTTTAAAATTATCTTAACTGAAATATATTATTAGCCAGTGTTATGCACTGGATTATGAATGTACAAGTATGTATAGAATGCTGTGATCACACGTTTCAATTCTATATTAAGAGACATTAAAAATTGAAATAAAGTGGCATTATTCTGATCTGGAACATATTAGATTATTAGAAATGTAATTTAGTTATCAAGTATTAAATCTTTTAATGATGTAACACTTTTAAAATAAGAAGTGAACTTTGAGAATTAAATCCAAAGGAGGTAATTAGGCATGTGAAAAAATATTGCCTTCTATGATATTCATCACAGCATTACTTAGAACAAAGAAACAAACTGAATGATCAACAATAGAGGATTAAAACATGCACAGGAGGAATTCTCACATAGTTACTAAAACTGTTTACAAACAGTTCATTTGAATGTATTTATATATTTATTAAAAGGAGATATAGCAAAATATTGAGAGTAGTAACTATAAGATGGTAGAAATATGGATGACTTAAAATCTTTCCTTTTTTAACTTGCTTATGTGTTATTTGATTTGTTTTTAACTAACTCTAAAGTTTCTCAAGCTGGACACTTTATTATCTGAGTTTTTACTTTCTTATTTGTAAAATGAGAATAATCACGGTAAATTCCTCAAAAGATAATTGTGATGATTAAAAGAGATAGTTTATACCCACCAAGTCTGAATTCCTACTGTATCTTAGAAGAGTGACTTAGCTTCTTTAAAGTTCTGTTTCCTAATATGTAAAATAGAAATGATACTAACTACCTCAAAGAATTGTCAAGTGGATGGCATTCTGTAAAGAGATTAGTAGAGTGCCTGGGCTATAGTTAGTTTTTAATGCATGTTAGTCAATACTATTTTTGTCAGTGCTGCTGTTAATTTTGCTGTTGTTGTTTTGCTGCTTTTAGTTTCTTCAATGCCTTCCTTTTAACAGAAGTACCTTATTGGTCCTGAGTCTCATTTTCTCAAGGCTTTGCTTGGGTATTGAACTATTTATTGATATTAATAATTTAATGTGCCTCTTCTGGTAATATATTTATAGTATAACAGGAGCATTTAATATCATTAATATGAAAAACTAAGCACATTAATGATGAATAGCATTAATTCTTGGTGAAAGGTATGGGGAGAGAAATTTGAAGCCTGTGAGCCTTGAGGCAACCCCATTAAATTGTTTGCTTTGCCTCTGAATTGTTGGGCTAATACTCTGAGATTCTGTGATTTGCACAAATGTATTCAAGTACCAAAAGCTTCTATGTCCTTTGAGGCTAATAAATTAGAAAATAATAATGTATTACAATTGAATAACAGAAACAAACAATAACTATGTGGTATTATACCTCATTATATCTCAAAAAATTATGCTAGTTTACACTAGGAACTTTATCTAAAGGAAAACAGGGTTGGCTAGTAGGTATTTCATATCATTGGGAGCAAATATTTAAGACAATCTCCATGACATAACTATGAACCCTGGAGATGTGGAATTGTATCTTTAAAATCCTTACTAGTCTTCATTTTTGGATCAAAAAAATTTTTTTTAATATATTTTCAAAAGCATCATAGTGAATAGTTGTGACTTCTAGGTTTGCAGAACAATGATAGAAACCTGGTTATAAATCTTCCTTTCCCCCCAAAACGTAAAATCAACAAAGAGAATTAATAAAACTACACAAAAACATATCTTCTGTATTACTAGGCTAAAGAGAACTCTACAACCTTTAGATTACCTGTGAGTATAACAATAAGGAAATAAATTCCAACAGAGATCTTGCTGCCCAACAATGCTGCGAGTCTGTAGATGCAGTGAGAGAGGAGAGGCTTAAAAGACTGCATGATAAAAGAACAGAGGAGAGTGGAGGACTGAGAGGAAACACTGACAAATCACTTGCAGAAAAAGAACGTATAACAACAAATGCCAAAATATTGAACATAGATGTAGACTTTGTTGTTCATAGTCCTGGCTATAAGGAAAGGGTTTAAGAGTATATAAAATCAGATGTGTCAACCTTGGAGAAGTGTTGCTTTGGGGAGAAAATCAGATAAATATAAAAAAAGTGATATCCCTTGGTGATGATGCAATGAAGAGAAAAAAAGAAATAGAAAAATTAAGGGTTCTAAAGAAATGAAAGAGATATGAAACATGTAATTCTTGTCCATGCTTTGCTCTGTAACAAAAATCATCATTTAGAGAACTTGCCCCAAAGAGGACAGAACTGACAGAAGAAGTTGCTCGCAAAGCAGGAACTCTCCATGAAATGAATAGAACTAATCAAAAAGCATAGAATATCTACACAAAATTACTGCAAAAAGTCAGATAATGGGAATAAAACTCTTCTTCTGATGAAAGTCATTTCTCAAAATGAACCACGAAGCTGAAGAAAACTATAACACAGCATTCTAAACGTAATTACATATCCTCTAACAAGAGGAGAATATGAAAAAAAACAACAACAACAAAACCTCAAATCAGAAATACAAAAGCTAATGAAAAGTAGACAAAAAAGAGGAATGAAACATAAGTCAATGAAACTCTGAAAAAAAAATAGAAGAAAAAGACCAATCATACTAAAAGTAAAAACAATAAAAAGCATGGAACTAAGAAGATAAACAACCAAGAGAATGAAAATAAGATTAAGAAATAAGTAAAACAGATTAGAGAGAAAGTGGTTGAAATGGAAGTCAGGCAAGGGAGATTGAGCATAAGTATAACAGGTGTCCCTGAAGAAGAAACTTGAAACAATGAATAAGATGTAATATTTAAAACTAAAATCCAAGAAAACTTCCTCCAAATAAGACCTGAATCAAGGTTCACTGAGTACTGTGGAGAATAATTTATATGTCTGAGAAATATCCTGGTAAAACCATTAGACTTTAAAGATAAAGAAAATTCTATAAGATTTCCAGGCAAAAAGATAAAATACTTTACAAAAGCAAGAGAATCAGAATAGCATCATATTTTCCAAACCTACGTACAAAGCAAGACAACGTGAAACCAGGATTTTCAGTAAACTTGAGGAAGAAAGTGCAAACGAAGGCTCTATACCCAGCTATACTGTCCTTCAACTCTCAAGGCCATATGTAATTATTTTGAATGTGCCAGAAGTCAGATAATACTGGACATATATTCCATTCCCATGGATTTAGAGCAGGAGTCAAAACCACAGCCCACGGGCAAAATTCAGTATGCCATCTATTTTTAAAATAAAATTTTACTGGGGGCACAGCCACACCAGTCTATTTAAATATTGTCTATGGTTGCTTTAGTGATAACAGTGGCAGAATTGAACAGTTATGACAGAGATTATATAGCCTAAAAAACCTAAAATATTTATTTTGACACTAATTTACAGAAAATGTTACTAACCATTAAGATGCATATCATCCAACCAAAGGATAAATGAGAAAACTTTGCAGAAGGGCTGATGGTGACTATTTCATATATTTAGCTGTAGATCTAAAACTAGAAAAAGAATAGCTTCATAGGTTGAAGAATAATATGTAAATACCATATGTTCTGATAGAGTAGAAAGAATGAAACTAAAAAGTAAGTCAAAAGAGAAAAAAGGAAGAACTTAGAATAAGATCATTCACTGTTATATAGGTAATAGATGAGAGTTAAGTGATAGTATTTAAACTGAGGAAAAGAATAAATAAAGAGGAAATTAAGGACACTATAAAAAGTATTAATACAAATGTAACCATTAAAATAAAAATGTAGGCCTTCTGAAATACTAGAATAAAATTTTTGAAAAAGCAAACAGGATACTTCAAATAGAGAAATAAACTTTGCAAATACAACATAATATACTCAATAATTACAAATAAGATAATATGATAGCATTGAGATCAAAGATTTCATTCATTTAAATGTAACCTTATTAAAAGAAAAAGGTTTTCAAATTTTCACATAAAGTAAAACCCAAATCTATGCTAGTTAAAATTGTCCCTGACCCTTAATAATAAATTCTGGTAGCTAGCGTTAATTATAGTTTTTATTAGTCATCAATATCTTATTTTCAATTCCAAGTCTAAAATGCTCTGAAAAGTTTTTCCTTAACTCATCTGGCATCAATAACTGACCTGATATGATCTCATTTGACAGCAAAACCTGACCTAAACTGATGAGAGGCTATTTACAACCTTTATTTCTATAACTTAGAGTGAATATTCATAGATGTCACTACTGAAATATCCATGGGATTGATTATGGGCTGTTACTTTGAGACACTGCTGGGAGTTTAACATGAAATACAGCAAACTTACCATATAACCTTTCTAAAATCTAATTGATTCTGAATTCTAAAACATAATTGTCCCAAGGGTTCTCGATAATGGATTGTGGAATACTTCTTCTACTACTACTATTATTACTAGTTCTCCTAAGTAATTCCTAAAATAGGGCCAGTTAGGGAGAGGGAGAATAATACATTGCAACATTTTTTAATAGCAAAAAATTGGACATAACTAAAACTTACAATAGGAAAATGATTAAATAAGATACAATCTGCCAAAGTGATGGTTTTTCTGTCATCATTTGTAATGATTCTGTAATCATACAGAAAAAAATTACTTATATAACACTGTTAAACACAAAAATATACAATATAAAAATTCTAACTAGATTAGAATTAAAAATTTTAAGAATTTTAGCAATGCATATAACATGGACGGAGGTAGCGTACAGAAAAACAAAAATAGTCACTTGTAAAAATTGGAATACTTTTGGTACTTATTTTTCTAATTTAAATGGGAAAATCTGTATGTTATAAAACTGTTTTGGATTTACTCAGGATGACACTGAATTCGAGGTTGCCTAAAAATCAAAAAGAGCATTGCAGTGCTAAGGAATGCAGCAGTCTAAGAACACTGAACATTTAACTGATATTTACAGCCAAGAATAGAAAAGTCAATTCTATATAAAATCATAAAAGAAGCAATTAACTGTGTCAGAGTCTCTTGGTCTTCCTGGTCAGTCCAACAGTTGCCCCACCAGGCACATGGACTCACAAAATCACTGGGGTCACCAGAAGCCAGGAATAGGCCTTTCCCTAACATTTGCTGGGCCTAGGTCAAGAATTTAAATGGAGGCCCACATATGATATGTCTAAATATTTACAGGGATCAATCCATTGTTTAACAAAGAGTTAAATCAAATATGTTTTGTCAAAAAATGACAGAACTTAAAAATATGTGAAAATTTGAGAGTTTTATATGACTTTAGAGAATTATTGAAGACAACTAAATTTAATTATTGCAGGTGTCTGAGTGATCTACTAACAGGCTTTCAATGCTTGGAAGAATAATGAAATACTGTTATATACATTTCATAAATTATTATGTATCACTTTCATAAAATTTATTTTTTTGGCCTTTACACAAAATCATTAAATATGTATTATAATCAGTTTTGATTTAAATTGTGTTCTATGAAAGTAATGATCTAAAGGTTTACAAAAATAAGTGAAATTATATTTGATCATGTATAATGAAATTGATGTTAAAAATGAAAAACTAGCATCTAAATAAATCCTTCCCTCAAGTGGATCTCTGGAGTGACAGTGTCTATGGACTGTGGACAACATGATATGCATAGACTGGAGACTATGCTGATGCTTGTTTCCCCCAGGCTGTCTGAGGCCCTCCAAAGCCAAGTGATGTGAGCTATAGACTTCCCTACTTAGTTTACATCAGCTGTCTTTGAAGTGTTTCTCACCATCCCAAGAAAAGCAGGAAATCAGTTTAGCGGAAGGAAATAAACAGATGGACAGAGTCATTTATTTTGAGGGGAACTCTGTGCTGTTTGAATTAAAGTAATGAGCACTTTAAGATGCTGTGAAGCTGTTTTTACATTTCATTTGAGTAATTCAAGATGTAAACAGAGCCCCATGGCAGATGAGCAGTACCGAACTTCAGCTTCTGAATATTCTAATAAAGAATTGGTGAAGGGAATATCCTCCCTATTTCAGGAGATAATAAGTAATTATGATAATTATGCTATCAACAGTAGCATCTTTTTATTGATCTTTATTATGTACTGGCCAAGGTAACGCACTTTTATATACATTATCTTTCAGCCTCACCACAGCTCTGCAAATTCCTACTGAGTACCAGGACTTGAGAAAATTTAAGGTGACAGAGCTTGTAAATGTGGAGGTGGGATAGAAACACACTTCGCTATGATTCTAAAACTCTTAACTCTTTCTACCATACCACAGACAGAGGAAGTTCTGTTGTTGCCCACTTTTTCACTTTAGCTTTGCTTTTATTTGAATTTAATTGCGTTGTTACTAATGCCCAGTAGCTAAAGTAACAAGCAAAGCGGTGGCCTGCATTCTGGCTCAGGTTCGGACAGGTGCTAGTTCGTGGTATTCTGTAGGTTAACTAATGTTTCTGAGCTTGACTTTCTCCATGTTTAAAGGTGGTTAATGCTATGCTACCTACATCGGGTAATGAATGAACAAAAAATTTTTAGACCGGTCATTAGGACAAAGCATAGCAATTATGTGACAAGCTATTCACATGGTACTAATTTTAGCATGGCATAGTATAGACTAGTATAGCTTAATATTAAATAGACTCGTATAGTATAAAGAATAGCAAGGTAACCTCTGTGCAGTGTTCTCTGCTTGCTAACATTAAATTGCTGGGGAGTAAGTTATTTTACAATGCGTATTTTAAAAACAGATTCCTATATCACATAACAATAATTGGCATTCGATCAATCTACAAGAATTTATTGGGTACTCAGCATCAGACTCTAGTAAGAACAGGTTAGAAGGTAAGTGAAGAAGAGATATGAAAAAGTCTTATATTCCCTGAAACCATTTCTAAAGATCTCCTTGCCTTTGGTAATTGTTACCGCAGGCTGTCACCACAGGATCTTGGGTACCAGCTACTGCTCTGCTCCATAGACCCAAGAGTTCATTCTTCAGAACCTTGACTGGCACTGGGAAGCAAACTAGGGGGACTGTGTAGCAATGTAATTCCATGAGGGCTGAGATTCTCTCTTATTCACTTCTGTATCCCTTATATAGCATAGTACTTTGGGCAAAGTAGGTGCTCAATAAATGTTTGCTAAGTGAATTAAATAAATCAATACATAATAAAATGTTCTGCAACCATCAAAATAGATTATAGAATAACATTTACTGACATGAGCGCAAATTTGCTATGATTGTTAACGAAAAATTATTAAACAGTAAATATACTACCTCCTTGTTGTAAAAGAAATATATTTAAGTACAGAAACATATATACTCATATATATCCATAGAAAACTACCTGAGGATAGACAAAATATTGACAGTAATTATCCTTGGGTGGTGAGATTTTAGATATCTTTAAATTTTATTTCATTATCTTTATCTTCTTAATTTAGATAATAACCATGTAAGGCTTCTAGTAAAAGTTTCTGCTATTAGAAGAAAAAAAAATCTCTTCCTTATCAATGTCACACATTTCAACAGCCCTGCATGCCTGAAAATAGAAAGTCTCCATCTTTACGGACTGGTGAAAAACTACTGCAAATGTCTTCCGAAACTCAGTAATAAGGGGCAAGAGGGAGCCTCTGTTGAGTAGTGAGCAAACAGTACTCAATCTTTAAGTTTGCTAGTTGGATTTTCACATCTAAATGGGAGTGAGTGCGGGGCATTCATAGTTTTAGCTTCTTGCCCAGAGTGGGATTCCAATAACTAATTACTGGGTTTTGAGACTCAAATTATTTTGGCTCTTGAGTTACCACTGGCCTCATAAGAGAAGCCAGGTAGTAGACTGGTGGAGCACAGGATATAGATTAGCTAACTGGTTCTGAGGACTCAGACACTGGTGTAATAAGGGGATGGGAACAGTGATTGCCAAGTTTTTTCTTGTAATAAATGTTTTGGGACTCTCCACTGTGATGTCCCCTTGAAGTCTGACATCTCAAAAAGAAGGAGGAGGAGGAGGAGGAGAAGGAAGAGGAGGAGATAATAAGTAATTATGATAATTATGCTATCATAATTGTTTTTGAAGACCTGTGACTGTTTTCACCCAAAGTCACTGCCTCTCTAGGATCAGAAAAGTGTTCCTGCCTTAGGGACAGGCATCATAAACTTCTATTCTGGGCTCAGCCAGATGTCCAGGGTTCTCACATCAACATTCTTGACATGAAAAGGTGTTCGACAGAAATTATTATGAGGAAAAAAAATATGCAAAGCAAATTTAACAGAGATTCATTTTGGGAGGTTGGATGATAGAGATATCCAGAGCAAAGGGAGGTTGAAAGTTGAATTCCTGGGACTCAAAGACCTTTACTCTGTTAACAGTAGTTTATGTGGTCTGCTCATGTTGACCTCAGAAATGATGGGGGCAAAATGGGTATCTAACTTCCCAAAAGATTTTTTTTGTGAACACTAATTAAGTTGACATATATACAACACTTAGCACAGGAGCTGACAACTAGAAATACCCATAAGTGGTGGCTATGTTCATTATAACTTGCAAATGTGGCTTACGCTCTTCTTTTTTCCTACTCACCACATTGACCCTTTCATTGCTGCCTCCTGGTCTGTTGCTCAGACTTTCAACCTTCCCTATTATATTCCTATATCTAATACCTTCCTCTTCTGTATGTAGTTTCCCTTGTGGGAACAGTATTTGAAGGCCAGTGGGATCCAAACGGTTAACCCAGAGCAGAAAGTACACAATGTCAATATTTAGAGTGGCACTATTTGATCGAAGATGGTTTTTTCCCTCCTCAGAGTAATTACTTTGTGTTTGGATTCTCGGTTTTCATAAAAGAAACTTAGCTTGCTAGCTATTACATATACCAAATGAACCTAAGCTTGTGTAAATGTTGAATAATGAACTAAAATGAAATTGCTGCTTGTCACAGGCCTTCCATGACCTAGTGTGGTTTGGAGGCAACAGCTTTCATGAAGGAGAATGTCAGAGATGCCATATAACAAGTCTTGTCACAGCTCCATTTGGCTGAAAGAGATAGCCCTAGAGATAAGCAGGGGCAAGTCCTTTATGCGGTCCCCCTTACTGCAAACACAGACTGTCCCAATCTTGGTCCTTGAGTACCAGAAACTCTCATATGGACAGGGTCCTTGGAGTTGCTCTACAACTGAGGAGGCACAGCCACTGAATGTTCCCAGCACAGACTAGAAGTGGTTATATCTCTCAGAACACATTCAAGGTTATTTTCCAGTATTTAGCAAAGAAGCTTTCCAACACGCATGTGGGGCAGGTTTGGTAAAAGCTACTTTAGCCAGTATCAGTCAGAAGGCATTTAAAGTCCCTCTATACTTAAATTTGGTTCTATTCTGTAAGACCCATCCAATATCTATTGCAGATCACTAAAAGGGTAAAAAAACAAGTGTCACACAATATTAATCCAAGTGAATGTGATGTTAGTCCTTGGGCAAGTAAAGAGGGAGAGGAAGGAGATGATGAGCAGAGGGCCATCAAAAGAAATGTCAAGTGAAGAGGTGGGGACAATTTATTTGGGTGTGGTACAGTATGTACTTAGTCTAATTGGAATCAAGAGAGAGCTTGATACTAACATGTAGACAGATATTCCTGATTGAATTAATCAAGATTTTTTTTTTTTTAGAACAAAGATCTCTGCTAAAAAGAGGATTAATGTCTTTCTGACCCCAGTCCTGCCCCTGACTCAGAACCTCAAGGCCCTCTAACCTCTGCCAAAGCCATTTTCTACAATCAACCAAAGCAAAGCAACTGAATCAGGAACTGAGTTCCAGATTATTTTAGGTGGCAGAGTTTTTTGTTTGTTGGTTTGGATTGGCTGGTATTTTGGGAGGAGGCAGCATTAACTTGCTAATTGCAATTCTAAATCCTATGTGCATGTATATAAATAAATGGTCTTCATTATTGGCCTAACATTTTTCCCCCCTCTTCACTTATCTTAATCTCACCCCTCTTTCAAGCCCACTTAAGACCTTTTCTCTTTGTTCTCCCTCAAAGGGCTTTCCCAGTGTATGGAAGTTCCTCAAAAAATTAACTAGAGTTACCACATGACCCAGCAATCCCTCTTCTAGGTATCCACCCCCAAAATTTGAAAACATTTATCTGTAAAGATATATGCACTCCGATGTTCATCATAGCATTATTCACAGTGAGTGGCCAAGACATGGAAACAACCAAAGTGCCCTTCGACAGATGATTGGATAAAGAAGATGTGGTACACAGTGGAATATTACTCAGTCATAAGAAAAGATGAAATACCGCCAATTGAGAAAACATGGATGGGTCTTGAGATTACCATGCTAAGTGAAATAAGTCAGCAAAATATTGAGAACCATATGATTTCACTCATACATGGAATATCAAACTGAAAGCAACAAATAAACAAAACAAACAAGCAAAAACTCAGACATGGACAACAGTTTAGTGGTTACCAGAGGGAAAGGGGGAAGGTGGGAAGGTAAATAAGGGAAAAGAGGGTCAAACATATGGTGATGGCAGAAAATTAACTTTAGGTGGTAAACACACAACACAATATACATACGACGTATTATTAACTGTTACAATTGAAACCTTTATAATTTTATTAAACAATATCACCCCAATAAATTTAATAAAATAAAATAATTTTTTTTTTATAAAAATCTTTTCCATACAACCTGAGCTCACAGGGACCCCCATTCCCAGCCCCAGCCCTTTTCTCCCAATTCCTTGTTCTTAATGATTTTGCCTGTGTTCTCAACTTTTTCTCCAATCAAGGACTCTTTTTTAAAAAAGTGAAATCTTATACATAAGTCCAATTTGAAAAAAAGAAGTAGAGCTCTGGGGCATCCCAGATCTTACATTCAGCTCCCAAAGAAACTTTGGGACATCTGGGATACATAGTTTGGGAGGAAACTAATCTGTGTCACTTACATCGATGTCTCAACTTGTTCTTCTTACATGTGTCTATCTTCTTGAGTAAATGAAAGCCCCTTGAAGGTGGAGAAATTGATTATTATGGCTATCACATCATTTGAATCCCAAAATGGGGCTTGTGTACTTCGGGGCACAAGAGGGTTGAATATTGGAGGTCAACCATGAAAAACCTAGAATTATGATAATTTCATACTTATGTGTATCTTCCCATGATTCATAGCATAGTCCCTTTCACATAGAAAGTGTTTAATGAATTCTGTACATGCTGATTAATTGACTGCTCTATGGAGTTAAATAGATCATTTTAATCTTGTTGGCTGAAATATATTTATTTAAATTGTATAAATTGGCTGCACTCTTTTTATTACAGCATGTTGTCAGTGAATAATGTTTTTAAAATTTAGAAATAGCAGGAATAAGAGCAACCTACATGTAGACACTAAAATAGCTGCCATTCAATTTACAGGTAGTGGTGCTTCTGTAGAACTAAATATGTCACTAGAGATAATGTATTATACACATCGAAACTCTGAGAGGGACTTTTCATTTGGATATTCTTCTTCCTTAAGCATTTAAAAGTTTCTTCCAATACCTTAATGATACATAATTAAATCCAATAACACGGGTAATTGTAATGAAAACGTTGCTGAAAATTCTGATGGAACATGTTTTAGTTACAAACGGAAGCTTCTGTCACATAGGAAATTGTGGCTTTTCCAAAATTTAGGGGGGACAACCAGAATGCTCATTCAGTAATTCATCTACTTGGTTATTTACCAAATATTTACTGGTCAACTTATGAATGCCAGTACCTTGCTGAACATAATAAATGCATACTGTAACATAATAAATGCATTCCTAAGAAACCTCACGTTCTGTAAAATTATGCACTAAAAAATTACAGGATTTGGAAGTAAAATAAGATTGAAACAGACCACTCAAAACCTAGACATTTTTGGAACAAGTGCACTAACACAAGTAACAAAAAACAATAACTGTTATTAAAAAAAATTAGTATAGTTAAAAAGACATGTAAAATTTCTAAAAGATAAAAACTAGGACACTCATCCATAAGAAGAGATGAAATACTGCCATTTGCGACAACATGGATGGACCTTGAGATAATCATGCTTGGTGAAATAAACCAGACAGAAAAAGTTGAAAATCACATGATATCACTTATATATGGGATATAAACCTAAAAGCAACAAATGAGCAGGACGAACAGAGACCCATGGACATGGACTATAGGCTAGTGGTTACCAGAGGACTATAGACTAGTGGGGTTGGGGAAGAGCAGGGAGGTAGACAGGGTAAAGGGGGTCAAATACAGAGATTAGGGGGAGGGTGAAGTGGGTAAAGGGGATCAAATATATGGTAGCTGAAGGAAACTGGATTTCAGGTGGTAAACACACAATAGAATATACAGATGTCAAATGATAATGTACACTTGAAAATTATATAATTGTATTAACCAATGTTACCCCAATAAACTTAATTAAAAATTAAAAAAAAAACTAGAGTAAATATTTATTAAATAGCTTTTTAATGGTGGTAGCTACTAGGTAGGATTGTGAGGTGTAAGGTAGGGTGAAGGCTGCTGAGTTATGAAAGCAGGGCCAAGCTACAAGAGGATGGTGCTGCAAACACTTCCAAGAGAGCATGAAGACAGAATCAAGAGGACGCGCAAGGTGTATGAGTTTAGGTTTCCCCCAAAATGTACCCTGGGATCAGGATTTTGGTGCAAGCAGTTTATTGGGAGGTGCTCCAAGGAAGCATAATAAGAAAGTGGAATAGCGAGACAGGGTAAAGAGGAAAGTCCTTCACTTTATTAAGTGGAATCATTGAGCAGGTCTACCACCATAGGCATCTGAGACTCAACCCTATGTGGGACCCTGTCAGACTGCAGATCACTCTTGGGGCATTAATGCCTTGGCACTTCTTGCCTTATATACATGCCTAACAATCACTCCTGTAGGCCAAAGAACATGCTCCATCGGAGAGAGGTGGAAAGTGACTGACAGGTTCTGGAACTGTCTGCAAGCTACCTGGTAGAAGTGGGTAGGCTGAGAACATCCGGGCAGTGTCTGCTAGTGGATAAATGGGGATTGTGCACAGTGAGGTGAATGAACGCTGTGTTTCATGGAACAAAACAGCAAAGTGTTGGAATAGATTGCCTATGAAACGATGAGATTTCCAAATTCTGTAGACATCATATTCCTATTTATGACTTATGTATGTAATTTGCATCACAGAAACCACATGTTATAGAAGAGCAAACTGTACTGGGGTTACCACCTTTGAATAAAATACTGAACAGTCCCTGACTGCAAGAAACTTGCCATCTAGTGCGAGAAACAGGAGTTCACAGTTCAATGAGGTGAGTGCTATGGCAGAAGATGTTACAAAGTGCTCTACATCCCCAAGGTAGTGCCCCTGTCTACCCTTGGGGGATCTGGGAAAAGACATTTAAGCTAAGTCCTAAAGGATGAGCCGCAGGAAGAAGAGTAGGAGAGGAAGGGAAGCCTAGGGAAAAGAATGTGTGAGGATACAGGGCGAACTTCTAATATCCACGAAACCATTGCCCCCCACCCCCAACTCCCATACAGGTCACTAAAGATCCCTGGACTTTAAAGGGTTTAGTTTAAGAAAATGGGGAACATAAGAACTTCAGAAATTTAGGTCCCCAGAGAAACATTTTAAGCCCTAAGGTAGGTGCCCAGACTTATCCCTGCATCATGCAGAGCTTGCAGGGCTGCCGGTGGAGGCTCAATAATAAATACCAGTCTCTTTTGTCCCTGGGATCAGTGTCCTGCCTTGACCTTGCTTATCAGATCAGGTGGGAAGCCGAGGTCCTCCTTACCACATGTGGTCATTGCATTTCCCATGGCATTTTCACAAGAGGCCCGGGCTGCTTCCTTGGCTGTTGTCCAGGTAGGTAATTATCTTGCCTCCTGTTCTAACTCCCTCATGGTTTCAGTTGTAGGAGAGAGCCTCCTTCACTCCCACTTGATTGGCTGCTGGTGCTGAAAGGTTTCATTCTGGAAATCTGTTACCTTCTGCCCTGGAGCTTGGCTTGCTTTCAGGGGCAAGAGAGGATGTTTGAGGACAACTTGGCCAGGTCTATACTTACTAAGAGAAGTGGAGAATTGGGACTAATTTCCTCGTAACATGAGCACCAAAAGTAACTTTTTACCATATGACCTCATTGCTTAAAAATACGAAAACCTGGATTGTTCAGGGAAAAGAAAAAGTCCCCAATTCTAAATTATAAACCTAAAATCTGTATCCCTAGCCTTATCACAAGAGTGCTATTTGGAAAATGAGCGAATATTTATGATGGGAAAAGTTTTTAAAGAAGACAACATGAGGAGAGAATATGTGAGTTGAGATGTACTGGAAAATCTATCTGTCTGTCTGTCTGTCTATCATCTATCATTACTGCACCTATAGCTTTTTATACCC
Organism: Pteropus medius; assembly: GCF_902729225.1. Classification (NCBI taxonomy): domain Eukaryota; kingdom Metazoa; phylum Chordata; class Mammalia; order Chiroptera; family Pteropodidae; genus Pteropus; species Pteropus medius. The sequence continues at coordinate 16,018,584 of NW_024342473.1, read as the reverse complement.
TTCCATATGCATCAGTACAATATAGCTGTCAGCACACAACCTATAGTGATGATGTTCCTGGCAGTTCAGTCAGTTAATCAACAGTTTCAGGGTGCCCACAATTGAAGGCCATGTGACGTGGGAGATATGAAGATATATAATGGTAATACCTTCTCTCTGCCCTCTGTTCATGCATAATAGGACCAGCTCTGAAAACAGATCTGGTTTTAAATTCTGACACCACTACCTCTGTGACTCTGAGTAAGTTATTTAATCTTTCTAATCCATAGTTTCTTCGTCTATAAAATGGGGATAATAATATTAGTACCTAACTTACAGGGTTATAGATTACATGATAGATTGCAGTTAAAGTGCTTAGCACAGTATTTGGTGCATAATAATAGGCTCAATAAGTATTTATAATCATTACTATAATAAAAATCACCAGACATATATACAAAACACACTTGTTAAATGAACTGCTAAATGAAGAAAAGTCTGGTCCTGCTCTCATGTCCTCCCCCAGCAGCTCTGAGAAGGGCTGGTGCTATGTAGCAAGGAGATGATGGTGAAGAACATCGTCTTCATGTTCAAACACACCTGGGATGGAATCCCAGCTCTGACACTTGTTAGCTCTGTGACCCTACACAAGTTAGATAATCCCTGAGGCATGGTTTCCTCCTGGTAAAATAGGATAGCTGTGGGATAAAATACAATAACTATTTATAAAGCCACATAGAACCTGCCCCACAGAAAGCACCAAATAAATGTTTGTATATTTTATGTTTTTATATTTTAAGTATCACCATAGAAATAATTTAAGTTAATATTAGGAATATGAGAAAAAAACTTCTTCCACTGGAGGGGTCTGATAGTAATAGCCGTTACTATTAGAGATAATGAATACAAAGCACTTGATGATTTGACCACAGGAGTAATCCAAAATGCAGCTAGTTTTATATATATTGGCCAAAAAAATATGTTATTCAATATTTACCAAAGGTCTAGCTGAAAGAAGTACTGTCCATGAAGGTTTGCTACTCACATGGAGGTTGCACTGGAGAATACAGAAGTTATCATTTTCATGAAATTCACAATTAGGTTTGAGCAAGGATGTTGTTGAAATCAATGCCACTCCTTCAAATAGTATTTCTGTATGAGGACTCAAAGGAGGAAAATTCTTTATGCTTCAGTTCCTTAAAAAGTTAGAAATTTTTACATACCTTTAGCAACTTTATTGAAATGTATAGCATGCCTAACTGATATTAACCTTGACTTTCTTATTCAGTTTTCTATTTTCTTTTTATTTTGTTTTCTTCTTCAGTTTGTTTGTTTGTTTGTTTATTTTGTATTACACATATGAATGCTGCCTCAAATCCTTTTGGGAACAGGGTTGGAATAAATTAATAAATAAAATGAAATATTCTTGTAACACCAAACCTTATACTCTGTAGTGTTTGGAATATTGCTCAAATTAAGTCAATCTATGTATGACCGGAAAGAAGTCTAAATTTGTAATGTTTTCTCTCTATACTGTAGGCGCTCACCAGAGCATTTTGATATAAAGAAACTTGTGTTTCCTAAGTACAGTTAATTATTTGACTAAGACTGTTTTTTAAAATTATAAAATGAGAAAAGTGGTATAACTATAATGATAATATAAATAACTTGAATACCTATAATGTGTCAGACTCTATGCAGAACATTTTACATGCATATTTCACTTAATCCTTTACAATTATCCATCCTATAGTTAAATACTTTCCAGACATGTTTAATCCCATAATAACTTTATGATGCAGACACTTATCCTTTTGACAGATGAAGACACTGAGGCTCAGAGAAGTTATCTGCACATACTTATAGAACTAATAAGTGACAGATTGGCTGAACCCAGAAGAACTTGCGCTATGGCACTCAGAAGCATATTCACATTTTTGTTGCTAATTTAGTTTCAGCAAAATGATATCATCTGTCATAATTAATTTCAGCAAAAGGACATTGTCTATGACATGCTCTGAACTTGATTTTGGTTATGAAGTTTTGTTTTAATTTATAACTTTTTAAAAGAAATAAAACTGTAAAAGATTTGGACCTTTTAAAAATCTTTTTACACTTCAATTATCATCATAAAAATAATTTAACTTTAGGGATAGGAGAGAATATTTTTCCATAAAGGAGTTGATACGTATCTGTAGAGATACAGATAAGTTTTTATCTCTATCTGCATTTTCTTAAACCTACAAGATATATAACCACTGAGAGAAAAAAGAGATCCCACTGAGATGGGCTAGAACAGATGAGATTTGGAATAGCTTTGAAGGTGATGGAGAATTCAGAATGAGAGTGACATCTGGATGCAACGACTCCCACCTAGGTGATTCCAGATTGATTTGGCTCACCTGGACAGCTAAAGGGCAACCTTCATCCCACATTGTTTCGAGTGGAGCCCTTCAAAAGCTGAGAACTTGGTCAAAAAGGGAAAACTTTCCAAATAGAGGACCTGTCTTCAGTCATAAAATCGGATTCAGTTAAATTGGAGGTAAGAGAGAAACCTTGTGTTAGAGGAGCTCCAGGCTCACAAGAGGAAATCAGAAGAACACATTAAACCCCTACATAAACTAGGCTGTCAGAGCAAGGGCCCGCAATGGGATTTATGTGGGAGAGATGAACCAGTCACCGCCAAAACCAGAACCACATAGACGATGGTTCTAAATGCAGAATAAGGAGTTTAGACACCAAGTAGGAGATTGGTATAAAATAGATGATGTTTTAATAACAAGGTGGAAATGACTAGAAGAAGGCAAAGCTTGTTGGACTGAAAAGAACATTGGCTGAGCTTACTTGAATAGAGCTTTAAAAAGTGGAGTATGAAGAAGTTGAATAACCGTCCTTTACTCTCCAGGTAATGGGATTCTGACATCCCCATCAAGAAGTAACTTATGGGCACTGATCAACTCAGACTACTTATGGCTAAGCCTTGGCTTTCCTGATGGCTTCCCATATTTTGGTCAAAGCTATAAATATAATAAAAAGATCTAAATTTTGCCCCCTTGCCATGCTGGCAAAGCCTGTTCCTACAGTACCCCATTGGGACCAAAAACCATATTGAAATTTCACAAGTACATTTTCAACAATGCTGGGCAATAACTCACTCAGGAAGACTCTGCCCAGGGTAGCTACTGCAATCAACTCTCTCACTTTGGGTTTCTATTGTAAAGAACTTGTCTGAAGGTTTCATGCAGAGAATTCAATTTATATTGTACAAATAGGTGATACATAAAGTGTACCTCACTAACTCCTGGGGGTGGTAGCAGTCACCATGTTTACCTTCACTCTTTTCTGGTTTCTGAGGGCAAATGAATTAAAATTCATATGTTATAATTAAAAACCATTAACAGCAAATATTGGAGAGAACAAGCAATTAGTTAATGTATTATTTAAGGCTTTACTACACTTCAGCTATCAAGGGCAATCATTCATTCTAAGTAAGATTTTTTTAACCCATTATTAAAAGCTTAAGAGTCTACCAGTAACTAAAAATATGTTTGGATTTGCTTGAATTCTACTCTAGGGAGCAATATCCTGACACTGTTTCCTGAACTGGTACCTCAGATTATGACATGGGGTCTAAAGTGAAATCTATATTAACTTGCACACAAATAACACAGTAGTCTATAAATTGTGCTATGGATTCTTCGCTGTACATTGATCCATGCATAATTTCTAAGCATCTGTTCTGTTCAGGGCACTACGCTCAAAGCTGTAGGGTAGTTGAAATGTAGCTATTACCTTCCAGAAATTTTAACTATTCTCCTCTATGGTAGATAATTCATCATTAATAATGACAGTAATTGTAAAAATTACCTGTCTGTAGATATTTTTTGAAATTTAAGGACTTTAACTTTTGTAAATTAATCTTTTAAACTTCCCTTTCATATTCAAGGGAATTCTTTGAAATAGGAGGTAGCCACATTAGACGAGAGCAAAAAGTTTATCCCAGAGAGATTCAATAATATACTTGAAGCAACAAAGTTAGTGATGGAACTAGCACTAAGACATGAATTTCCTGACACATAATGAAGTACTCTTTCTACCTACTAACTGGGTTTTTAATTATATCATCCTACTATCTCTTCTATCCTGTAGAAGTACTCTGCAATGGTAAAGGGATTTATATATAAGGATTCTCCATGCTAGAATAGAAATTTTTGTAAATTATATACATTTTCTGGCCTTAAAGAGTAAATTTAGATGGGAGCATTGAGCTAACTCTGGATGCCAGCGTTCTACTACAAACATGATAAATTATTGACAGAATGTTTAGAAAATTATTTTAAATGTAACTAAGTATGAAAGCAAGAAATGAAAATGTCAAGATGCCATAAATGAGGAAAACACTGAAAACTAAAGCCATGAGAAGTAAATGATAGGAAGGCTGTGGGGCTATCAGGACCTGCTAGATGCTATGGGACAGGGCAGGTGATGCCTGATGAGGAGTCTAGAACTCAGGCAGCTGAGACTGGGCAACTAACTGGTTACTGTTATGGACAACTCAGATCAGTAGCCTGAGAAGTGGCATGGTAGCATACAATTCATCCTGGACTGTGCATGGAATAATAAAACATCTTGCCCAAGAAAGAAAGTGGAATCTCATGCTAGGTGCTGTGGGCCAAATGCTCAGGGGAGCCAAATTCATATTACCAACAGGCACAGGGGCCTAACTTTAAAATCATTTGAGGATATCTCTTCCTAGAAATTAAAATGTTACAGTGCTAAAATTTTAAGAATTGCTGGAAGAATAAAGAACATGTAATTTCCTAACCAGTAGAAGAAAAAACAGGGACAAATAAACTTCTCCAAAATCTTTGCCACTTAAAAAAAATAGACAAAAGAGACAAAAAGATGGAAAAATGGAAAAAAGATAAATAAGTAACATATAATAACATAGTATAAATATGTTCAAATATATAACAATAAATGGTCTAAATTCAGTGGTTAGACATAGAGATTGTCAGAACTGTTAGAAAAACCAGAATTGAGTATATCTAAAATCTATGTGTACTAAAAGTTTGAAAATAAAAGAACAAAAGAGCAAATCAATATAAACACATAAATACATGATATAAATATTTTATTATAAAACAGTTTTTAAGTGATCCAGAAGTGATGAATCTGGAGGGCACTGTTAGAAGCAAATGTTAAACTACTGAATTAAATCACCTCCACAATCTAGTGCACTACTAAGAAACTACCATGGAAGACCATTGTTGAAAATAAGCTAATAGTAAAAAGATATGAAGCACATCAGGAAATCTACTCCCATAAAAGACAGTCAGTAGACACAGCAAATGAGAGAATTTCCAGTTGAGAAACTAAAGCAAACAGCAGTTTTCAAAGAACTTCAAAATAAGTATGTTAAAAAATATTGAAAGTGATAAATGAATCAGCTGAACTCATAATGTTGAAGACATTATAAAAACAGAGTAAGCAGACTTGAAAATAAGCAAATATTCTAGAAATGAAAAATATTGCTATCGTAATTGTAAAATTCAACAGAACACATCAAAGTCGACTAATACAAGAATAAATTGGAAGATGAGTTTAAGAATGCAACTTAGAGACCTCAAAAGATGTATGGTAAGAAAGAAACAATGAGAGATGTAAAGAATGAAAAAATTCCAGTTAAAATGGTAGGAATTAATCTAAAGATGTTAATGACTATCTGTGACAGTCAGTTTTACTTCTCAACTTGACTGGGCTATAGTCCCCAGTTGCTCAAACACTAATCTAGATGTTGCTATGAAGGTATTTTGTAGCTGTGATCAAAGTCCATAATCAATTGCCTTTAAGTAACAAAGATTATCCTAGATAATCTCCGAGGGTCTGATTCAATCAGTTCAAAAGTCTTAAAAGTAGAGCTGAGGCTTCCCTGGAGAGGAAGAAATTCTATGGATAACAGCTTCAGCCCACTTCTGAGAGTTCCTGCCTGCCCTTTCTGATGGTCCAGCCTATGGTTTTAGCCTTGCCTACTCAGTCCACATAATAAGTGATCTAATTCCTTGCAACAAATTTCTTAATATATAGCTCCAACTGGTTCTGTTTGTCTAACTCTCACCAATCCAACACTGCGTTTATGGATTCAACTTGCATCTTCATGCACTCAGATTCTCAAATGCATTAAGAACAAATAAAAATGCTCTTTAGAAGAAATACACCTAAAGCAAAGAAGGTTAAAAATTAAGGGATCAAGAGAATGCGTACAGCAGGCAAATGTGTACCAAACAAAGCAGTGACAGGGATGAAGAGGCACATTACACGACAAGAGCAGTGACATCAGGACATGAATTTTTTGGTTTCCTAGTGAACATAAAAGTTATGTTCACATGATACTTTAGTCTATTAAGTATTTGATAGCATTATGTCTAAAAAACAATGTACATATATTAATAAACAAATACTTTATTGCTAAAAAATGCTAACCATCATCTGAGCCTTCAGTGAACCATAATCTTTTTGCTGGTGGAGGGACATGCCTCAGTGTTGATGGCTGCTGACTGATAAATGTGGGGGTTGCTGAGGTTGGAGTGCTGTAGCAATTTCCTAAAACAAGACAACAATAAAGTTTGCTGCATTAATTGACTCTTCTTTTCATGAATGATTTCTCTGTAGCATGCAATGCTGTTTGATAGCATTTTACTCAAAGTAGAATTTTTCTCAAAATTGAAGTCAGTCCTCTCAAACCCTACCACTGCTTTATCAACTAAGTTTATGAAATGTTCTAAATCCTTTATCATTTCAACAATATTCACAGCATCTTCTCTGGGAGTAGATTCCATCTCAAGAAATCACTTTGCTCATCCATAAGAAGCAAGTGCTCATCTGTTAAAGTTTTATCATGAGATTGCAGCAATTCAGTCACATCTTCAGGTTCTACTTCTAATTCTAGTTCTCTTGCATGGGCAGCTGTGTCTTCCACTGAAGTCTCGAACCTCTCAAAGATATCCATGAGGACTGGAGTCAACTTTTTTCAAATTCCTGTCAATACTGATATTTTGACCTCTTCTCGTGAATCATGAATGTTCTTAATGGCATCTAGAATGAAAAATCCTTTTCAGAAGGTTTTCAATTTTACTTTGCCCATATCCATCAGAGCAGTGGTCCCAACCTTTTTGGCACCAGGGACCAGTACTCCTATGAGAATCTAATGCCTGAAGATCTGAGGTGGAACTGAGGTGGTGATGCTAGCACTAGAGAGCAGCTGCAAACACAGATGAAGCTTCATTTGCTTGCTGCCGCTCACCTCCTGCTGTGCAGCTCAGTTCTTAACAGGCCACGGACCAGTAGTGGTCTGTAGCCCAGGGGTTAGGAAACCCTGCATCAGAGGAATCCCTATTTATAGCAGCTATAGATTTAGGAAATCATTTCCTAAATAATAAGGCTTGAAAGTTGAAATTACTCCTGGATCCATGGGCTTCAGAATGAATGTTGTGGTAGCAGGCATGAAAAGAACATTAATCTCACTGTACATCTCTATCAGAGCTCTTGGGTGCACTGTCAATGAGCAGTAATGTTTTGAGAGAAATCAATTTCTCTGAGCAGTATGTATCAACAGTGGGCTTAAAATATTCAGTAAACTATATTATAAACAGATGTGCTGTCATCCAGGCTTTGTTGTTCTATTTATAGAGCACAGGCAGAGTAGATTTAGCATAATTCTTAAGGGCTCTAGTATTTTTGAAATGATAAATGAGTATTGGCTTCAGTTTAAAGTCACCAACTGCATTAGCCCCTAACGAGAGAGTCAGCCTGTCCTTTGAAGCTTGGAAGCCAGGCATTGACCTCTCTCTAGCAATGATAGTCCCAGATGGCATCTTCTCCCAGTCTAAAGCTGTTTCATCTACATTGAAAATATGTTGTTTAGTGTAGCCACCTTCATTAATTTACTTAGTTAGATCTTCTTGATAACTTGCTACAGCTTCTACATCAGCACTTGCTACTTCACCTTGTACTTTGATGTTACAAAGACTGCTTCCTTCCTTAAACCTCATGAACCAACTTCAGTTAGCTTCAAGCTTTTCTTCTGTAGCTTCCTCACCTCTCTCAGCCTTCACAGAATTGAAGAGAGTTAGGTCCTTGCTCTGGATTAGGCTTTGGCTTAAGGAAATATCGCAGCTGGTTTGATCTTCTATCCAGATCACTAAAACTTTCTCCATATTAGCAATAAGCCTGTTTCATTTTCTTATCATGTGTGTGTTCACCAGAGTAGCAGTTTTAATTTTTAAGAACTTTTCCTTTGCATTTACAACTAAGCTTAATAATTTCCAGCTTTTAAAGTGAGAGACCTGCAACTATTCCTTTTAAACACTTAGAGGCCATTGTAGGCTTATTGATTGGCCTAATTTTAATATTGTTGTGGAATAGGGAGGCCCAAAGAGAGGGAGAGAGATGAGAGAATGGCTGGTCAGTGGTGCAGTCAGAATACACACATTTATTGATTAAGTTTGCCATCTTATGTGGGTGCGGTTTGCAGTGTCTGAAAATGGTTAGAGCAGTAACATCAAAGATCACTGATCACAGATATTCATGACAAATATAATAATGATGAAATGTTTGAAATATTGTGAGAATTACCAAAATGTGACACAGAGAAACAAAGTGAACAAATGCTGTTGGAAAAATGTACCAATAGACTTGCTCAACATAGGGTTGCCATAAACCTTCAATTTGAAAAAAAAAAAATGGATACCCCCCCAATATCTCTGAAGCACACTAAAGTGAAGCACAATAAAACAAAGTATGCTTGTAGATTCCTGTACTCATCACCCCCATGAAGATACAGAACTATCCCATTACCTCAAAAATCTCCCTTGGACTGCTTTTACAGTCACACCTGCTCCTTTTTCCTCACCATCTCTAACCTCTGACAACCACTAATCTGTTCTCCATCTCAAAAATTTTGTCATTTTGAGAATGCTATATAAATGGAATCATACAGAATGTTACATTTTTAGATTAGGATTTTTTAGTTAGCATAACACCCTTGAGATCCATTCAAGTTGTTGCATGTATTATTAGTTTATTCCTTTTTATTGCTGACTAATATTCCATAAATCTAAGCATGTTTTTAAAGTTCTAAAAGAATGGGAATTTTGTTAATAAAAATATTAATTTTTAAAATATTAAAAAAGGATAGAAGCTCTTAGGATTATAGGATTTTGAAGTCCTGTTTTAAAATAGTCTGAGATTGCTAATTTCAGTTATTAGGCCTTAAATACTCTCCAGATTTTGAGGAAAAGAGATCATTTATTTCCTTACCAAATCCTAAATAGAAAGGGCATAATTATCCATTGATGACAGAAATGTCTGTTAAGTGCCAGCTATGTCTTATTGTGCTAGATACTGGCAAGCATAGAAAGAGGATTATGATATTGATCTTGTGCTTAGCACAGTGCCTGGCACATAACAGGCCTTCAATTGCTATTAATTGAATGAATAAATCCCACTTTAAATAAAAATTTATAATTTGGTAGCAGAGATAACATGTAAATACAAATAAGTGTAAGTTAGAAAAGCGTATATATCATAAAGAAGGTGGAGATGAGTGCACTGGGACAGTTCATAGGAGAAAGATTATCCTCTGAGTTGTAAGGACAAGATAAAGCTTCAACGAATTGGTGACTGTGTTCAGTGTTGAAAAATGACAAGAATTTAGATAAAAATAAATCAGAGAGAAAAATGCATTATGGGTACAATAATAACAATAGTTGACAATTATTTATATCTTTCTATGTGCTGGGCATTTTGCTAAGCATTTTACATACTTAAATCATGTTATCCTCACAGCGCCTGTATTATTATTCCCATTACAAACAAGAGGCCTTGCCCAATATCATAGCTTGTAATAGGTTGAGCTGGAAAAACTAGGCAGTAAAGCTCCGGAACTTTCCCTCTAATGAAGAGTGGGAACGGAAAGAAGCAGAAAGGGGACTAGAAAACAGTGAAATTTTCTGGAGTCTAGGGTACATAACTGGGTCAGGAAGAGAAGCCTAAAAAGATAAGAACCAGAAGAGCACTGAATGCCATCCTAAATAATTTGGATATATTTTAGAAAGGCTTTGAAAGTTTTGAGTTTCAGGAATTACTTGATCAGAGCTGTTTTGTTCAGTTATTATTATTATTTTTTGTCTTTGTTCAAAAGCACTGTATCAAGAAGGCGCATGTAGATACTAGATGTGGGAGAATCAGTAATACCAATACAGGTAACAGCAAAGAGAGCACCTGTGTGAATGAAGATGATAGGGGCACTTGAGAGATGCTGTGAAGATGGACAATTTAGGATCTGACAACTGGCTGAAATGAATGAACATGTTAGGGGGAAAAAGAGATGGAAGCACATAAGGTGTCTTGGAGGTTTCCTGACTGCATACCTGGGCAGATAATGGTGTCTTCAATAGAAGCTGGAAGAGGAAAAATACGTTTCAAGGGGAAATGAGACTTCAGCTTCAGATATTTTGAATGAGGGATTCCAGGAGTACTTCGAGGTTTCACATAAAAACCTAGAAGGACTGAAACCCTGGAAAGCATCTGAAGGGGGTCACACGTTAGCTGTAAGAATGGCTGAACTTACTTTGAGCAAATTTTTTTAAACACCCAATTTTAAAAAAATTTCTAATCAATAAAGAGATTTCATATTGAATGAACCAAGCACTTCTTTAATTATGAAGCTCAAACACTACAGAACCCAGATTTTCTTCAGTTTTTTTTTTTTGTGCGTGTGTGTCAAGTATTTACATTTAAAAAATGGCACAGACATATTTAGACTCAAGGCTTAAATGAATGGCTATGGGAATGTGCACTAGGTTGTAGGAAAACTCACAACTGTAGTTCATTCTAACCTTGTCTTGATTTCAATTTACAAACAGTTGATTAAACTATTCTTGTTAGCAGTTGTTAACCTTTTAACCCACCAGCTGATGCTTTCCTGAGCAAAGAGTTTTGAAAATTTCAGTATTTTACATTTAGTTTCCCTATCTAGTATTACTTAAACAAAGTCTTAGATTGGAGAGAAAGCGACTACAATTGCAAAAAGTGTAGTAACGATAATAATAATAATAATTAATAATAATAATAATAAAATAACAGCACCAATTTATAAAATGAATAACCAGTTGGGCAACTTTGATGCCTTTTAAAAACTGAATTTTTATCTCTAAAGTTTTGGCAGTTCTTGAACAGGTTGCTTGGTTTTAAAATCTACTTTTTATTTTCCTGTTTCCAAACTCAATTTCTTTTTGAAACTTATGAGTTAATTGAGGTATTATATATATATGTGTGTGTGTGTGTGTGTGTGTGTGTGTGTGTGTATACGTATATATATACACACACACATATATATATATATATACATATATATATATATATATAAAAGAACTCCACATCAGTTATCCCCTAAACAGTCAGTAGCGTTTTATCTCTTTGCTTCGAACATGCCTCTAAGTATACCCCAGAAGAGGGACTTAACTCCAGATCCATAAATTAGTTTCAAGCAAGCCCTTGAACTAGTATGTTAAAATTCTGAGTGAGGTGAATGCATTTTCCTGGAATCTGGTTTTACAGACCTTCATCACAATCTCAAAGCAGTCTATTAAGACTCAAGAAGCTAAGACTGTCTCCTGGGATCCTTCTCAGTTCAGGGATAGGAGGACTGAGGCATGCTCACTCTTGCCTGATCCTGCAGCATGGCATGCTATATTGGAAAAAGCACAAGGCTAGGATTCATGAGATGTTTATTTTAGTTCCAGCTCTATTCTGAACTTCTGTGAACTTCAAACAAGTCACTTATCCTCATTGGACCTCAGTTTGTCCATCATTCAAATGGAGCAGAATGTCTATCTCATTTGGATAGACTCAACTAGCTATTAAGAGAAAAAAATAAGGTAGCAAATGTGCTTTGAATGTACAAAGACATCCTGCAAAAACATCCTAACGAGGCCAGGTATTGCTTGAGACTCTTATGTCATATTGGTTCCTTCACATTCTTGCTTCTTTGCAAATTTCCTTTCTTAGAAGCCATTGGTTTCCTCGATTCTGCATTCTTTGCTCTTTTCTCCAAGGTTTTTTAGGTGCTGCACTCGAAGCAGAGACAAAACAAAGCAAAAGATGCTGATTAGGCAAGGGGTCACTTTAAAAACTTGCTTCCAAGAGGGAAATAGTAATACTTTGCTTTTGTAGAGTGCTTTACAGTTTTTCAAAGCTTTTCATATTAACTGCCATACTTCATCACAACAGACCCAGGAGACAGTTTTCACCACATCCATTTTATCTGATCTGGAAATTAAGGCACAGAGAGGTCAGGAGTCCAAGGTCACTCGAATCATCTAGGGCGGTACTAGGGCTGGAACTGAGCCTTCTAACACTGGGTTCCAGGCTTTTGCCACCATTCTCCTGGGTTTCACCTTAGGTGGGAGATACAGAATCAATCATGGTAGTATTATTAGTCACACAGTTAGAAGGTATTGATCAGCAAAAGAATACAATGATCCAAGAAAAATTATCTTCAACTGTGCCTGTTTTTTGATGCAGTTTGACCTTGCAGTTAAGTCTTTCTTTTGCCGTTGATTCTGTTCACTCTCCTTCAACTTGATTCATTTGGGCCCCAGTGGGCCCTGCTTGGGCAAAGGCCCATCTGGGAGTGCTCAATACATTTCACTGTCAAACTGAGGAAAAGAGCTACACTTGCAGAACAAGAAAATTTCCAAGAGGACTCTGGCCAGAAGTCAATTTGCAATTTTGAGAGTGGCACTTGATCTGGAGACTGACATAACATGCCTGTTGCTTATTACTCACCAATGCTACTGCATATCTTTTTATTCTTGCCCATAGTCATGAATCCCCTAAACCAGCATACTGCTCAAATTTTCAACCAATCATTCAAGGTGCAAGGATCTTACATAAATGATTGAGCAACTACCATATGCCAAGTGCTCTGGGAAATAAGAAAATAAAAGTTTACAGGGACTGCTTCAAACCTCCTAGCCTGTAGGAGGTAGTAGCAATGATATGGGTGCTTCTGGAGAGGGCTGTGCTTTATGGCCTATGGCTGCAGAGAGGAGAGACTAAGTAGCCAGACTTAAAATATTAGCTCTCATGAAAAGATGCTCCACATCATGTCATTAGGGAAATGCAAATTAAGACAAAAAAGAAATACCATTAGAAATGCCTATTAGAATGGACAAAATCCAGAACACTGACAACACCAAATTCTGGTGAGGATGTGGAGCAACAGGAACTCTCATTCACTGCTGGTGGGAATGCAAAATGGTACTGCCACTCTGGAGGACATTTGATAGTTTCTTCCAAAAAAATATACACTTCCTATATGGTCCAGCAACCACAGTCTTTGGTATTTACCCCCCAAAATTGAACATTTGTGTCTACACAAAAACCTGCACATAGATGGATGTTTATAGCAGCGTTATTTATAATCACCAAAACTTAGAAGCAACCAAGATGTCCTTCCATCAGTGAATGGTTAAATTAACAATGGTACATTCAGACAATGGAATAATATTTAGCGCTAAAAAGAAATAAGCGATCAAGGCACAAAAAGACATGAGGGAAATTTAAATGCACATTACTAAGTGCAAGAAGCCCTTCTGGAAAGGCTACGTGCTGTGTGATTCCAACTACATGACATTTTGAAAAAGACAAAATTATGGAGACAGTAAAAAAATCAGTGGTTGCCAGGGGTTAGGGAGAAGGGACAGATGAATAGAGGAGTTTTAGGGCAGTGAAAATACTCTGTGTGATACCATATTGATAGATACATGTCATTATTCATCTGCCTAAGCACATAGAACATACAACATCAAGAGTGAACCACAATGTAAACTATGAACTTTGGGTGATTATGTATCAATATAGGTTCATCGATTGTAACAAATGTCCCCCTCTCATGGGGGATAGTGAAAATGGGGGAGGCTATGCACATGTAGGGGCAAAAGGTATATGGGAAATCTTTGTAATTTCCTCTCAGTTTTGCTGTGAACCTAAAACTGCTCTAGAAAATAAGGTCTATTTTAAAAATTTTAGCTCCATAAGAGCAGGGGTCTTATCTGTCTTGCTCACAGCTATAGTCTCAGCTCCTAGCCTCGTGTGAATTCTCAAAAAGCAGTTCTTCATTGAATGACTGAAGGAACTCTGCCTGAATTAAGGAGATTTACCAGAGAATGTGAAACCTAAGTAAACATGATGATGAGTAGGGTTTCCCTAAGCAGAGAAGTACAGATACAGTGTGAATATTAGAGGCAAAAAGAAAAATTCAATAAAAGCACAAAAACCTGGAAACAATAAACCATTTGGGGAATTTCAAATTGGCCACTGTGGCTAGAACATAGGTTTGTCAGGAGAAAAGTAGAAGGACAAAAACACTGACTAGTGTCATTCTGGTGTTAGATATAAAATCATTATTATGACCCCATTTTACAGAAGAAGAATCTGAGGCTCAAAGAAGTTAGGTGATTCATAAAAGGTTATGCATCTATGATATCTATGCTCTTTTGTGTGTGTGTGTGGCATTGTGCGAAGCACTTTTTGTGCATTATCTCATTTAATCCATATAGCAAGTTTATGAAATAGGTAATATTGTTTTTCTAATTTTCTAGATAAAAATAACAAGGCTTAGAGAAGTTAAAAAATTTGCCTGGGCTTCCTGTTCAAGGTGGTAGACTGAGCACACACTATAACCTCTCCTTCCTGAATTAAATAACTAGAAATAAAACATATATGTATATGTATTTTTTTTTTAAAGAAAAGGAAGGAAGGAGGGAGGGAGGAAGGGAGGGAAGGAAGAGAGAGAGAAAGGAGAAAAGAAAGAAAGGAGAAAAAGAAAAGTAAGGAAGGAAAGAAGGAAGGAAGGAAGGAAAAAAGAAGAAAATAAATAAAACGCAGGAACAAAGGAAAATAATGGTAGCCTAGAAGAAATGAGGAGAAATAGCTGAAAGAAAGTAGCAGGATCTAGATTGACGAATAAGAATCCTTTGTTAGAATTCTTTGATGAAGGTTGGGAATATGCTAAGAATGTTCTACTCTGTGAGTGGCAGGTGCCCTGAGCAGGGGCCCAGGGATGAAGACAGGCTGGTGAGTGGGAGCAGCCAGGTGGCTGACTTTTTGCATATTCCTTCCCCTCTTTTGGCAGGTAGCAGGGGCTGCCTCCAGGCTGAAGCAGGACCTGTTGGGGGAGCTGAATCTGAAATACATGGGACAGGGCATCCCCATGGCAGGCAGAGAACATCACTCTCTAATTAGCTTCAAAGGTTCTATGCCCAGAGGTGTGTTCCTCTGCTTCCTATTCTTTCACTAAAAAAATCATGAATCCGAGCCTCAGCAGCATGCCTAACCCTCCCCTTGCCTGTGCAGTCTGTATATGGATAGAACCAACAACCTAACAGAAGATCTGAGCACAAAGATGTGCCCCAAATTAAGAATTACCAATAGTGAAGGAAGTCACTTGCTCCCTGTTGCCTCTAATTTGTTTAAAATACCTAATAAGGTGCAAAGACTTTGGGGCTTCACCATATGTCTCCAAGGTAAATTGTCTTCCCACTGTGACAAACCACCTCCTAAACCTAATTTATGTTTATAGCATATTTGGATCTGCATTCCCACACTGAAGCAAGCCCCTGAAGTCTACACAAAATCCTACACCATTTTTTTTGCTAGGTTATTGGCCCACCAGGCATGTAACATGCATTTAGCACAAATTCAGTGAGTGTGACTATGTGTGCAGAGCCTCACCAGGGCTGAGAAAGCAGGTGGTATCTGAAAAAATGGCAGGAGTATGGGATTTGAAGAGGGCTTAAAGCTAATGGTGGTGGGCCCAAATGATTGGTCTAAACAATTAATGAGAAGCAGAAGGACAACCTAAAACACCATAGTTTGAGTCTGATGAGGGCAGAGGCATTGGATGGGGTCTTGAAGAAACTTAGAATTGGTGGTGGGCAAGGAGAAAGGGCAATGCCAAGGGTATGGACCAGAGCCTGACGGCCGGAACGGGCAAGGTGGATTGGCAGACAGAAAGGCATTTGTGTGACTTGGGGTAGCATCTTCCTGGGGGCAGTAGCAAGACAGACAGCCTGTTTTTCTCCAGTTGTGAAAATGAACTGGGTGGTGTATGCTTCCCAGGGCTGCCATAAAAAATTACCACAAGCCGCTGGCTTAGAAACAAAGAGAATCCTTCCTTGCCAATCCTTCCTTGCCACTCCCTCGCTTCAGGCAGCTCCCAGAAACCCTTAGTGTTCCTATTTATAGCTGCATCACCCTAATATCTGCTTTTGTCATCTCATGATTGTCCCTCTGTGTCTTCTTCGTATGACCTTCTTCTATAAGGACACCGGCCACTGGATTTAGGGCCCACGTTACTCCAGGATGACCTCGTCTTAACTAATTACATCTGCAAAGACCCTACTTCCAAATAAGGCCACATTCTGAGGTTCTGGGTGACCATGAGTTTTCAGAGGGCACTATTTAACTCAGCACCTCCTTTCTGTAGATGGTACAATTTACAGAGTGGCTACCCAAACCTGCTTCTGGACATGGGGCGGATTCTCCTGACTCAAAGACAGTTGCCCCTTAAGGGATAGAAAACCTTCCGTGAGCACAACTCTCCTAAATCATGTCTAACCAACATCCTTTCTCTGAGATCGCTCGGAGATGCCCAACAAGGATCTTTTTCCTCCCCTTATTTGTTATACTTTAATAGTTGTGGGCAAAAGGGAATGTTGCTTTCCTCTCTCAAATACTTTGCTTCTGCAGACAATGCACTGCTTTCCCGTTTCTATTTTAAAGCTGCGCACGCATCTGTAAGACGACGGGAGTGTTATGTAATACCTACCATTTTTGTCAAAACCTCATCTCACCCCATTGCCTGATACAGGAGGAAGCTACTGGTGTGAAATTTGCTGTCTCTCTCTCTCTCTTTTTTTTTTTTGGTCAGAAAGTGTGAAGTGCAGTTCCTTACCTCACATTCATAAGTAAGTCCATTTTTTAAAAGAGTATAGGTACTGTGCTAATGAAAGATGAAATTCACATCTGTCTCCGGTTATAGCACACCAGCAAACGATTGCACAAATAAAGCTGAATATTCTGCCTTTACCTTTATAGGTATTTTTAAAAGGTGCCCTAGGGGGAAGCATACAGATTGATCAACAGAAAACATCTTAATGAGAGGAAGATGACCATGAATATTTTCCCTGCTAACAGGTTATGATGCTAAAGTGTTAGTACATTTGGAGCCTGTCATCTGGACTATTTTAGTTTATAAATGAGAGCTGTAATAGCCACAAGGGATTTTGGGAAGGGAAAAATTACTTCAGGGGAAAGATATTTCTTTGTTAGAATCAGGGCTTTGTGAGAAGTGAGATGGGCCAGCCCAGAGAACACGAGGACCGGGAACCCACTGAGTAGGCATAGGCCAGGCCAGGTGTCAGGGCGTGGGAGCTAGAGCAGGGTTCGGAGGCATGAGTCTGTGGTGGCTCTGAATATGGGAGTCAGTCTGTGAGAGGAACAGCTGGTGGATGCAAAGTACCATTCGACAAAAGTCCAACAAGGCCACTCTATTTCAGAGTATCATCCAAACAGAAGGAAGGGGTAGGAAGTTGACTAGAGTCCAGAAAAAGAGGGGGTGATGCCAAGAAAGTCTGGCATTGGTTATTAGGGTCCAAGTCATAGGAAAACTGGGAGTTCAAGGGAAAGACATACAGTCCAGCTAAGTTCTATGGACCTTCTGGCCTAGGCTGGGAAGGCAGCTAATGAAGGGTGTTGGTAACCGCTTTGCAAATGGAACCATCTATAGCAAGAATTGAGAGATACCTCCTATAGTGGGTTGAATAATTTCCTCCCAAAATTTATGACCACTGGAACCTCAGAATGTGAAATATTTTGTGAATTTATTTGGAAATCATGTCTTTGCAGGTATAGTTAGCTAAGTTAAGATGAGTTCATGCAGGACTAGGGTAGGGCTCTAAATCCAATGGCTGGTGTCTTTACAAGAAGCAGGTCATGTGAAGAACACAGAGAGGAAGACAATGTGATAACGGGGCGGAGACTAGAGTGATGCAGTCACAAACCAAGGAACACCAAGGATTGTTGGGAGCTACCAGAAGCTAGGGAGAGGCAAGGAGTCTTTCCTAGAGCCTCCAGAGGGAACAGTGCTGCAAGGAATCCCTGAACACTTGATGCAGCACCATATGCAACCCATTTCCCTTTGGTTCTGGGCCTGCGTGTCCCATGCTCATTGGGACTGTGAGCTTCTTGAGAATGAGGCCCGTGGAGGCTTGCTATCTTTTGTTACTTAGCTTGGACATATTAAAAAGAGAATTAGACTTAAATTTAAGAGCCCTGGACTATGTTTTATTACTTACTACTTACACATGTATCCATTCAGTAAGCATTTATTTATTGAGCATCTAACGCGGATCAGGCCTTGAGCTAGGCCCTGGGGACACAAGGATGATAAGAGTCTCTGTTGTTGAGGGATACTCCAGTCAATCCTATTCCCATGAGATAATGCAACAAGGGCAATAACAAAAGATTACAAAAGCCCTGGGGAGGCACAACAAAGCCAGCCAAGGGGAGACAGAGGAGGGCAGGTAAAGGTCCTTGGAGGTAATACCCAAACAGGGCCTTGAAGGGTATGCAGGAGTGAGCCAGACGAAGAGGAGAGGAAAGTATTTTAGAGAGAAAAGACAGCATGAGCAAGCGAGTGGAGATGACATATGTAGCATTTGCAGAGACCTACAATCAAACTGTGTGGCTAGGATTAAAACATGCAAAGCAGGGAGAAATGAAAATAAGGGTAGAGACATATATGGAGAGCAGATGGTGGAGAGTCTTGAATACATGTTACAGAGTTTGGATTTTATCCACTGATAATGAGAGCAAGAGCAGCAAGGTCAGATTTGTGGTGTATGGACTGGAACACGGCTGGAGGCAGAGAGAGACAGGGAGAGGAGGTTGCTGTGCTAGTTGGAGTGAGAGAGGATGCATCTCCAAATCAGGTTAGTGGGAGTAGAAGGGAGGAGTGGTGTGTTTTAAGAAATATGTAGGAGGCCAGCCTGGAATTCCAGCCTTGCAAGCTTGCATAAATTGCTTCATTTTTCTGAGCCTTAATTTCCTCATCGGTAGAATGGGGATAATGATATTCCACTTCACAAGGTTGCCAAGGGATTAAACGAGGCTGCCAATGTGCAAATGCTTTGCAACTTCTCTAGCAGCCTCCAGGGTGCATCTGTTGGTAGGTTTTCCATTATATCTGTGGGATGACCCACACTGTGTCTCAAAGACAGCTGATGTAGAGGAAAAGGTAAATACTAAATAGTTTCACATATACAGATTTAGAAACTGAAAATGTGATTTTAAAGCCCAGGTTTAGAAGTATTTCTATGCTCCTTTAAACATATATAATTATGTTCTCTGCTCACATAATTTTATTCATTATAAAAACTGAACATATCACTGTCACTTTCATTGCAGGGTACTGGCAGAACATGCTTTACCTAGCAGATGTGTTCCTGAAAATTTTACTTGTAAATTGATTTTAAAACGAGTCAAACATACTTTACTCACACTGGGAAGATGAGGCATTTCAAAGAAATCTCTGGTTGTGACTCCTTTGGTAAAATTAATAATTATCCTTATCATTCTGGGAGTTTAAATATGAACTTCCATGTATCTTAATTGGGTGGTAGTGGTCTCTATATAAGGACACTTATATTATTATAACCCAAAACTGCAGAATGTTATCTGTTCAAATATGCCAGGCAGTCTCTCTCTCAGCCTGTTGCTGTGTGGTTGCACTTCCTAACACCCACCGACTGCAACTGAAGACCTGCCCCCACCAAACATGTCAAGTTAGCAACTACATTAATCTTCTTCATGCTTGACACAGATCCAGTCTCAACCCTTCCATTACTGACATGACATCAATTCACTTTCACAATGTAATCTTCTATGAGATAATAAATTATAAACTTTCTATTTAGCATCTAGTCAGCATCTAATTGCATTTTGATTTGTTTCTTGATGTGCGGGTGGAGTGCTGAGAATTGGACATGGAAAGTCGGATGAGTCATATTTGCCTAATTATAACTTGTAATTGTAAAACATAACAGCATTAATACGATAAGTGATGCAAATCGATACTAAAAATGTTCAAGCAGGGAAGATTGATGGCAATGTGGATTTATAATAATAATTGCCACTTATGAAGCACCTACTATGTCCCAGGAATTATATTTGTTATTTTATATACATTATTTTTATATCTCCTCTGACTCTGGCAGATACTACTTTTCATTTTGCAGATGACAAAATGGAGGCCTAGCAATATTAAGTTGCTCTAAGTTACCTAGCTAGAACCTGCTCAAGGTGAAATGTGAACCCTGAATAAATATTATCCCTCGGGTCCTCTTAGTTAGGAGACCTAGTTTGTAGTCCTGCGTGGGACTAACTCATCTTTCTGTCCAGATCCCTTATCTATCACAGAAGGGTTTGTTCTCTTTACTTCTGAGACCCTTTCTGCTTCCTGATGTTTTCAGTAAAGTTTCAAGCGGGCCTTGGGCTACTTTTAAACAGCCTGGCATTCTACCTCACCTCCCCAAGTCAATGAAATCCAACTTGAAATCCAAGAATAGCTAAACCTCTACTTCAGTCCCAAGAGCCATTTCATTTACTGAAATACTTACCACACTACCATCCAATTACTATGTAAAACACCTTGGGATACCATTAATACAAAAGGTTATATATTCTAAAACCCAAATGTCATTTTGTATTAGACATTTTCTTAAGGTCTACTTATCTCAGGATGAATTCTAAGAATGAGTGCTTAATAATTATTTTGCATTTAAACAACCTACTTATGAATTCCAGGGATACATTGTGTCACAGTTCGGCTTCTGCAGGATACAGCAATTATTATAAATGCTGGTGGATTAACTGCTACCTTATTGCAGCCTGACAAAATGACACATCTGTATTAGATCACTGGTAGGTCATCAGGCAAAATCCCTCCTCCTCTTCCATCCCCAGCCCTCACCCCAGAAAATAGGGCAGTTCAAAAAGTTTCTCAATCCAGTGAGAAATAATATAAACCCCACAAGAACCTATGTATGTAGAACCCCAAATACTGGGGCTGGCCACAGACATTTTATCATTTGGTGAATTGCAATGCACACACTTCCTTCTTCAAAAGTACTGGAAAGATTTTTAAAAGCCAAGGTATTTTTTACATAGACTCATGAATTTGTCTTAAAAGCTAACTCAACCACAGAAACTTGGAGTTTAGATCTATTTAGTTTTATGAAGTTTGTCTTAAAAGAATGGAGTACAATTTTGGGGAAAAGAAGGTTTAGATGAAAGTGTGTTGATTTGTTCCTATATGAACATGTATGTGAATGTGTATGTGCCTATGTCTGTGAATGCTGCATGTGTGTGTGCGTGTGTGTGCGCGTGTGCACGCATGCATGGGGCTGGGTTGGCAAGAGAAGTTCAGTTAACCTCTTATGAACTCAAATAGCCAAGCTCCATGCAGCTTTAATAAGTTATCACTCGATGATGAACATTTAACAGTCTCATTAAATCATAATTTAAAAGATTGCTTTTTTTGCCCCAAACAAATAAAACTCTGTGAAATTCTAATAAGGATCTTTGAAACAGCTGTTTTGCGCTACAGAATGTGTAATGACCTTATAATTGTATTAGATGTGGCATGGAAATGTTTATGTTTCTTTTCTATTCTGAAATGTGCTAAATAACAGCAGCCAAAGAACAGGGATTCATTATGAATTCCGAGGGCTCAAGAGCCTTCTGGAGATAACGTGGGGGGTCCTTAGTCAAATTCCAATGTAGATGCTGGCCTGGACCAGATCGAGGTAGGCAAACTGGCTTCCATACAGTTGGAGCCCCTTCTTGGCCTTCTGTGGCACCTTGCCTTCACCTCAGATACCTAAATACCTTGTGTGCTTCCTTGGACCTTAGAAAAATCTGCCCTTTTCTCATAGACTCCTCAGTTGCAAGAGGCTCAAAGTTCCCAGGGCCAGCCCCTCTCTCCACTCTCATCACAGTGCTTGGTTTTCCTCTAGCATGGGAGTGCATGATTGCTGTTTGCTCTCCAGGTCTGCTCTCCAACACTCACCCCTGAGTCCAGGAGGCTGGCCTATGTGAATTCTATCCACTGGCTTCCTGGCTTTCTGGTTCTCACTGGGTTCGGCCAACAGGAGCCCTGAAGCACAGAGGAGAGTGACGTTTGGTAACTATTTCCCTGGCTCCTTCATTATGGGATTACCATGGGTTATGTCTGTCTCTCTACCAAAGACTCAGCTACCGCCAGCTACTACTGTCTGGAGGCCTTGTCCACACAGCCCTTTGCCTGGAGGTTCTGGTAATTGCTGCCTCCTCTTCTCTATTTCCTTGAAGCCTAGAAGTGATAACAGATCCTAGCTGTTAATAGCCTTGAGATGTTTCCTACAGGGATGCGCTGGTAAACCGCTCTCCAAAAACAAAAACAAAAAGCAAAAAGCCTCGACTTACATAGACTTCTGCTGAAATGGTGGGCCTTGGCGTGATGGGGAACCATCTCCACAGAAGTAGTTTCTCTTGGGTTAACTCCCACAGTTAGAAGTTCTTCCACAAGTAACAGGACTACCCTCTCTATTTGGTCCCCTACTTGTACCCAGTCTGTCTTCAAAGTACAGAAACTTGAGCTCATCTCTCTCTCGTTAAATATCTCCTTACAAGTGACTTAGGATGTTGAGAATTCGTACCGCCATTGAACCAATGGTGGTGAATCCCATCCTGATCACTGAGGCAGCTGCCCAGGGACCCTTCTCACAGCCACTGCCTCTGTGGGCTCCCTCCCAGAAGACTTCTCCATATCCTCTGGCTCCAGCACTTGCTGTCAGGGGCGCGGGGGAGGCACCTGTCTGAGAAGGGTCCCCACTCTTAGTTGTTATTTTCTCTTCCTTCAGGATCAGCTCCTTCTTTTCTGAGTCCCTCCAAATCAAATGAGTGTTTTCAGTTAATCTGCTCCCACCAGATAACCCAACTGGTTCACCAGCTGGAGCTTCATGGTCTGGGGTGGCTTGGTCAACAGAGAAAAGAACAAGCTTACGCATTTCCCTAAGCGCTAAGGGGGGGCTGGGCTATACTACTGCTATTACCACCACCACCGCTGCTGCCATTCATAACAATCCCCAGCATTTAGGGAGCACTCACTATATGTCAGGGGCTGTCTAAGCATATTAACTTCCCTACAACCTTATATCAATCAGGATCCTTGCCAGAAAGCAGATGGCATATTCGAAGTGTATAAATGTACAGAGTTTATAAAGGGGCTGTTTTGTGAATGTACAATCTGGATTAAGGGAACCAGTGAGGGTGGTGCAGACCCACAGGCTACTGACAATGGGAATTATTACTACTCATCACAACAATGAAGGGGCAAGGGGAGGGGACAGTGCTCTCAGGATTTAGAAGCGAGTGCTGTGGCTGAATAGGGCTACATCCACTGCCCAAGTTAAGATCCCAGTGAGTGTATGCCGTGTGGAGCTATTGGTAGTAAATACCCTGACCCTTGTCTTCCCTCCTTCTGTTGGCTGAACCCCAGTGGAAATCAGAAGGCCTGGGAGCTGGGTGATACAGTCCATAAACTTCAGCCTCTTGGGTACTGAATACAGCAGAGAGGGGTGGAAATGGATCTGAGATAGGTGCAGAATACAGAGAACAACCAGTACCAACCCAAGAGGCAAGCAGTAGCATCATCTTTAGTAAACAGCAGCAGCTGGATTTGCACCCAGGGGATTCAGTGGCAGGACTCAGGCCACCATGCTATGCTGCTTTCTAAAGACTCTGGATGGAGCGGTATCTCACTTTGCCCCAGGCCTTTTGCTACTACTCTTGTTCCTTTATTCTCATTTTAATCATCCTGCCATAAAATTGTCCTTTATTCTTTTTGTAAGGAAGCTAGCAAAACGGTAATTAGTTTTGTGTGTGGTAAGTCAACAATGTTTTTTATTTCCTTGTTTGATCCTTACTACAACCTTGTGAGGCCTGCTGGACTACTATTATTTGAATGTTTTCAGATGCCATTCAGAGAGGTGAATAATTTGGCCCAAGTCACCCAGCTTGCAAGGAGTAGTCTTTGCGGAGTAAACAGCTAAGTGAGCAAAGTGATTTCAGGCTCTGGAGTCTGACTGTTTGGTTCCTATCAGGCCCACCTGACCTTAGGCAAATCACTACCTAAGCCTCCTACCTCAGCTTCCATGTTCTCATTTTTAAAATGGGGGTGATACTTATGCTGAATCCACTGGACTCTTTGAAGGATGAAATGAGATAACTCATATAAAGCACTCACATAGCACCTGACTCTTGGTAAAAACCCAATAAATGTTTTGTTTGTTTGTTTGTTTGTTTTTACCAACTTCCAGGGATTATAAATATATTGCAATCATATTACATTAAAAAATTTCTATTTTTCTGAATGCATATTTTCTTCTCTAGCTTCTATGTTGACTTGCAATCTAGCAGATTCTGGTTATACAATATCATTAGGAAAAGCTCTGGCCAGGAGCAGGTTTTAGGCATGTGCAAATGTAGCCGAAGAAGAGCCTGTATCAGCACTCAGGGGACAAGTTTGCCTAGTGTCAGTGCCCATGACAGGGGCTCTTGCCTCCTGGGGGCACATCCTCCAAGAGTGAACCCTTCTCCATCCTCTCAACAGCTGCTGCCTCCCCCACCCCCCACCCCAGTGTTCCTGCCAGGGACCGTTACTCACTGCAAGACTTACGAATAAAGAAATAGGCTTTTTGGGCAGGTCCCTTTCCTTTCTGGGCTGTTTCCTCACCTATAAATAAAGCAGGTAGGTGGCGTGAGAATGAATTTCCGAGTGCCCCCGTCGGACCTAAAAACCAGTGGGACTCCTCTGCAGGAAAACTGGCTAACAGTCTCCCAAGACCAAAGCATCCCTCCACCTTCTTGCCTGTCCCAGCACTCTCCAGCATGTTCTTTGTAGGGCATCGTGTTACCTAAGGAGGATCAGAGAACACAAGGATTCATTAACCAGAGGAACATGTGTTGCTCAATCACTAACTCCAGAGAGAGGGGAAATGTGAAGGAATAAGGCAATACAAATAATGATAACAACATATAATATTGCACTTTGCAAAGCAGTGCCTTGTGCATTACCTTTCATTCTCATGACAAACTCTGAGAAGTAGATGTTATTACCATCCTTACTTTACAGAGAGGTTATGTGGGTTGCCTAAGATCACTGAGATAATGGTCTGCAAAGTTAAGACTTGAATTTAGAGCTCAAAAGCCAGGAGGTCTCCGAACACAACACACCACTTTATATGGCTCAGAGCAGAGTTCAGTTTTCCTGAGCCATATATCTGTTCTATATAAAAATCTGACAGACCTACATCCCTCATTTTTCAAGACAGGCTAAAGACATGACGAAACAAAACGTAGACAATTGTGCCTAAAGATGGAGGCTGCTGAGGCGGCCTGAAGGCAGGGTGATGTTGGAGCAAGCCAGTTAAATTTCTTTTTAATATTGTCGCCTTGAATTTCAAACTGGCTATAATTATGTCTGCACACTCCCACCCATGGGATCCCATCAGTTCCTCTGAGGTTTTGGGTTGTATCTCATTTTACAGCCAAGTGACTGAATTTTGTGTCTCTGCAGGCTTTGCTCACCCAGGCACCTCAAGCTGTCAAGTGGTATGTCATCTCCCCGGCAATGAGTCACAGACTAATCAGACCTGAAGTGCTGGGCAGGCTTTCTAAGAGGGACTGTAGTATAGATCAGTGGTCCCCAAACTTTAGCATTCCTCAGAATCATCTGGAACATTTATTAAAGCACAGATGCCCCTGAGTTTCCGGTTCAATAAAGCTAGGGTGGAGTCTGAGAGTTTGCACTTCTAACAAGTTCCCAGGTGATGCTGATGCTGCTGGTTCAGGGACCACACTTTGCGAACCAGTAATATGGAAGTGAGATAAGAGAGCTTTCGCATCTCTAAGATTTTGGTGCAACTCAGGCTCCACTTCTTGGGTAAATTACTAGACCTCCAGGAGGTTTGGCTTCCTCACTTTCAAATGATGATAACAGTATCTATTCCACAAAATGGCTGAAAATGTTAA
The DNA here is from genome assembly GCF_902729225.1 of Pteropus medius. NCBI lineage: Eukaryota > Metazoa > Chordata > Mammalia > Chiroptera > Pteropodidae > Pteropus > Pteropus medius. The sequence goes on along the minus strand of NW_024342473.1, from coordinate 15,992,406 downwards.
AAGAGGCTGTCCGTTATAACCCAGATGGCTGTTTCGTTAATCATCAAGCTCCTGTGTCTTTGCAGACGTTTCCTAGATGACCCTAACCCCCAATAACAATTCACTTGTGGAAAAGCATAGACAAGTATCTAGATAGAGCCCGGCAAAGATTTTGGAGAGCACACAGAAGAGGAGGTTTACGTCACACCTCACAGCCAACACTTTGAAATTCTTCCTCGCTGTTGTTGTGTTCCCAACACCCCTCTTTGGTCTCTTGGCAAAATCCTTTAATCCTTGACCCAGATATCATAAATTTCCCAATGTCATTGGATGTCTTCCCTCAATTGTCCCCAACTTTAACTTCTCTTGAATTTAGGGAGACAGACTAATTCAACTCTCTCCTAGCCTTTCCCCTCCCATATGTACACCCAAACTCATCATATTTGTAGACCAAGGGCCTCCAGTCAGGAGCACACTTCTTCCTGAAGGCATCTTCTGTCACTTGAGCTTGCTTTTGGCCTCTGAGCCTGCATCATATGCAGCTTATTAGAGCCTCCCCCTCTTCCACCTCCTCCTCATTGGCTGACCCCAGTGAAGAGAATAAAATGTCCTCCCTGTCTCTACAAGTTATGATATGATTGTTTCCTCAAGGGAGTGATAGTTTAAGGAAGAAGCAAAATAAGCAACAACCGGTGGCATCAGGCCTCCTTAGACTCAGGCACAGCTACCCCAACCTTCTCTTAAAGAGCCTGAAAACACTTGCTTCTGAGACCTCTTTGGGGATGTTTCTCCCTAGATCTGATAGCTCATAGGGAAGGAGTGGTTCTCACCCTCCTTCCTGACACTTGCAGCCCCACCGAGCATTTACGTGTCAGTAGGAGCTTTGAGAACGAGCCCAAATAAAGTGACATTACAAACATTATAGGGTATTATTGTCTCCGAGGGAGGTTGAACCCAGAACTCAAGGCTTCCCCTATACTATGTTACCTAGGGCCACACCTCGGCCTCTTATTCCCTCAGCCAGAATGATGTCTGGCTTGTCCCTCTAGTCTCGGACTCTAAAAAAAAAAAAGAGATTTTCCTGCCTACCAAGACACTTTTCTGCCCGCTTAGAATGTAACTCCCCTATTTCTGAAATGAAGCTCTGTTTCCAGTGCACTTGATCTTATCCTCGAGGGGCTATATTTGTCTCTCTCACACATACACCCTTTCCTCTCTAATTTAAAACTAAATTCACTAAAAGCAAGACCTTGGGAATGCATGATCCCTACCCTAGTGGGCATTGGGTATGACCCTCCCTCGTCATGTTTGTCATTAATGGCTCTAATTCTGACCTACTCCACCAAGCTTCATTTATCACACCATATTTGAAATCTCCATGTCTGACAGTTTGTTGATAGTGTGTCTTGGACCCCAAAATGAAGGCAAAGGTCTCCTCCCCCCGCCCTGAGGGTACATTAGCAGCCAAAGTCTGGAATTTCCATATTTCTGAGTACCCACGTAAGCATACAGCCATAGTGACTGAAGTGGTTCTGACTTTGGGGCCGTGTTTCATATCTAAGGTTGGATCTCGTAAGCTTTTCATTAATCTCTTTTGATTATACACCCAAGCACCACTTTGCCTCCCCTGCAGCCGCAGTTAATCATCTTATTCTTCTTGTGGTTGGAAAAGCTTAGGATCTAGATTCAGAAAACTCGTGAGTTTAAAACTGATGCGCTTTCCCCCCATTTGTTTGGAAAGACTATTTTACCACTCTGAGCCTGTGTCCTCTTCAAAAGGGATAAAATAGGGCTCATGCTAACTTCTGCTTCATGAGGACTGAGTGAATTAATGTATATACAGTAGTCCTTATCCATGGTTTCACTTTCCATGGTTTCGGTTACCTGTGGTCAGCTGCAGTACGAAAATATTAAATAAAAAATTCCAGAAATAAAACAGTTCATACATTCCAAATCGTACACTGTTCTGAGTAGAATGATGCAATCTCATGCCATCCCGCTAAATCTTGCCTGCATGTGAATCATCCCTTTGTCCAGCATATCCACACTGTCTAAGCTCCTGCCACCTGTCCATTAGTCACTTAGTAGCTGTTTTGGTTATTAGCTCAACTGTCTTGGTATCACAGGGCTTGTGTTCATATAACCCTTATTATGTTACTTAACAATGGCCCCGAAGTATAAAGTAGTGATGCTGGCAATTCAGATATGCCAAAGAGAAGTCATAAAGTGCTTCCTTTAAGTGAAAAAGTATGTATGTACAGAAAAAAACATAGTATATAGAGGGTTTGGTGCTATCTCTGGTTTCAGCCATCCACTGGGGGTCTTGAAATATATCTCTCATGGGTAAGAGAGAGTACTATATGCAAATATTTGGTACTTCCAACATAGGCTTCTCTTATTTATTATTCCCATGGGTAAGAGAGAGTACTATATGCAAATATTTGGTACTTCCAACATAGGCTTCTCTTATTTCTTTTATCCTAGGCAGATACTGAGAGTTTGGACATAATAGATAGAGCAGGACATTCTTTTATCAATTTCATTCCAAGTGACTAGGCTGTCCTTGTTCCATAGAGGGAATCACATCCAAGTTGCTGTCAGGTTGATCACAGGCCAGATGAGAGAAGGCTATTTACACTTGTGTCACTTTCTCCAAGACCTGATTACTGTCATTGCCTACTGACTATGTGCTCTGCTGGCTTCTACAACAGCTCCAACCACTCAGGTAGGGAGCAGAGGGCAGTTGTGTTATGATGCAAGAGACACTTTCAATACTTAGAGAACCGGTTTCTGAGCCTGTTTGTCCATCATCCCAAGCTGATCCTCAAACTGCTCTTTTTACCTTTTTAGGTCCATATGTGTTCCTGGTCAAGGATATCTCCCTGGATATTAACCATGGTTTTTGTGGTCAATTCCTGCCCAAAGCAATTACCCAAGGTTATTCAGAGTCCTGTTTAAAGATATTTATTTTCATTTGGAATTGTCTGATGCCCTAACTGCATTTTTTAAAAATTTAAGCTTTCTGCTTATCTCATGCAGCTTAAATTGATTTTTATGAATCATTTGGCTTCTCTACTGATTTTCCATTTTCTTTCATTAGTGTTTTGGGGGGACGGTGATAGTGGTGGTTGATTGCTTGCTTTTTCAGTCAGCCAAGTCGTGGGCTATCTGACTTCACTTTCAGATGAGAGGCCAGGTGCAAACTTCCATTTTATTCAATATATAAATTGGTCTGAAAGAGGATCCACGAATGAATTTATTCCTTCTATTTCAGATTTGAGTGCACTGTTCAACATTCCTGCTGATACCTCAGCCTAAACTTTACACAAGTTGTCCCATAGCTCAGCTGTCTTCCAGAACTGAATTTAGCTTAAATCACTACTATCTACTGCGATTGCCCCAGACAAATCTTTTCAGTCATCTAGCTCTCAAACGAAAAGTGCTTCCTCACTGCTTATTTGATGGAGGGTAATGAGGTGCTGTTTCTACAAGATTACTTACCTGATGAGACAGGAGGACTCGATTGAAAAGACCCAGGCAGGACCCCAGATGGCTCTGGCTGAGCACTTTTGGCGGACTAAGTTAGCATTTTTCGTAGAGAGCTGTTTCTCCCTTTTAGCCCCAATAAATTAATGCGGTTCTTTGTCCCCATAAACTTTTTCTTTCTCCACTGTGCCTACAGTAGTGGTTCTCTAACTTCAGCATCCATCAGAATTACCTGGAGGTCTAGTTGAAACACAGATTTCTGGGTCCTACCCCCAGAGTTCCTGATTCAATAGGTCCGTGTTGATTTGCATTTCTAACAATTTCCCAGGTAATGATGATGTTGCAGGTCCAGATACCACACTTTGAGAATCACTGGCCCGGAGTGTATTAGGCCAGCAAACCATCATGGCATAGAACACCCTTACTCTTTCAGTCCCTCCTCCCATTCCAACTTTGTCTCCATTGCTATCACATACATTCCCTCAGTTTTTCATTCATTCACTCATTTAGTAAATACGCGCCTGATGTTAATCCACTATAATTCTTGAAAGGAGTGAAGTAATGACCTACCTTCTTGCCTTTGCTACTGTTGTTGGCTTTTCTGAAATGATGTCCATTATCCCCTGCCTTTCCTGTCTGGCTCACCCCCAACTCATCCAAGTTCTATGTCAAGCATCAACTTCTCTGTGAATCAAGTCCTTTCTCAATGAGAGCCAGCACTTCTATTTTGCCAACACTATACCTTTCGCAATTCTCCATCGTTGCACTCATTTCACTGTATTTCAATCATTTCTTTACAAGTTTTGCCTCTGCTGGACTGTGACTTCCCGAGGGCACAGACTATACTTCATTTCTCTAACTCCAGAACCTTATACAATGCCTGGCTCATGTTTGCTGACCAGTATATGTTGTAGACTTGATTATCTCATGGCAAGGGCATCTAATTGACTTAATTAACTAGGAGCTTGGGTTTAGGCATGGTTTCCCTTCAATAGATACAAACTATGTAACTTTGGTTGCTTGGAATCCAGTATGAGTGAAAATGAAGGAAGAATGTTTAGTTCTACATGTCTGGTAGCTTCACTTAATTTCATGATCCTAATCCACATCTATAATCATCACGTAGAAACTAAGCCAGAGAGTAAAAACATTTTGAATTTTGTAAATGTTGATACCTTTAGAAATGTAAATGTTATTACATTTAAATAGTATTCTTCTACATTAAAATATTTTAACATCTTTTACCTTATTAGATCTTTAAAAATAGTCCTGTGATATACTAAGATGCTCCAGTAGACATAACTCATTTCATTTGGAAAAATGACTCCATGCAGAGAGCCTCCTGCCTATGACCAGGATGTAAATGGCAGTCCAGGACAGGGATGGAGAGCATAGGAGGAAGTTGGGCACTGCTTTGGGTGAGAAAAGAACCTAACACTGGACTTAGAAAGCACGAAATTTTTGGTCAAGGTCCCACCATGACTGACCATGTAATTATTAGCTTCAAGCTTCTTCATCTGTTAAATGAACTAAATGACCTCTCACGTCTTCCAGACTTATAATTCTATGATAAGACCTTCAGCTTAAAATAACAGATTCATTAACAGTTCCTCAATGAATTCTCTAAAGGCAAGGTCACCTTTAGATCGAAATCTTCGAGACTTGTCATGGCTTATTTTCCAGTGTCATCAGGCCCTGGAACCCTTTCCAGACACCCTTCTGAGGGAAGGGACTGCAAGAGTAGAGATTACTTCCTAGGCAGAGTGCTCAGTGAGAGTGTTTATAAAGAGATATTGGTACAGAAGTCAGCACAGATTCATCCCAGACCTTGCCATGCCCACTGCTGGGGGTACACTTGAACTTTAGAGTGTTTTCTTCTTTTGGGACCTCCATAGATAGACACAAAGCCCAGATTCTCTCTAGAAGTTTCTCTTAATTCATTTAGTGACTAGCTCAGTGTTTACGGTTGCCAAAATGAGATTTCCAACCCTGACCCCTCTTCTAACTGCTCAGAATTTATACTTCATTTTCTTCTTACTGCAAAGGCAATATCTCCAAACTGAACCTATTTTCCTTCCAAATATGCTCTTCCTTTCGGAGTTCTTCAACTCTTTAAACAGAATCCCACTACCTTGGCTAGAAATTACCTAGGCTTGAAATTTTTCCTGCAATGTTGGCCAGGAAAAATCCTGTTTGACTCCTACTTCTCTCTACCCCACAGACTCTAAAGGTCTTGTCTATTCTTTCTGGAATAGTTCTCCTCTTTCTTCCCTGCTTTTGTCACTGTGCCACTCGCTATCTTAGCGTCAGCCTCTATAATTTCTTGCCTGGAGTTTTGCGGTAGCTTCCTAACTGCCCTTACCTTAGCACTCCTCTTATTTCAACCTGTCTGTCAGAAGCAGACCGTGAGATGAGGATTCAAAAGCAAGTAATATATTAAGAAACTGCTTCTGAAAAAACTGGTAAGGGAGTGCAGGAAGCAAGACAAGGAAGGAGAAGACACTAAGCAAAGGTGAGTTTTCATACGTAGTCTCAGTCCAGGTAACTTTGGAGTGTAAATGCACTTCAGAGTTTGTGCCAACTGGAGGCAAGGGAGCTGGGCTTTCATATCTCCACACTGTCAATCACTACCTAAGGGCTGCCCTAAGGGATGTCAATTTCCCAGCATTTTAAGCATTCTGCTTGTTTAGTCAAAATGTTCTCTATAGTCTAGAAAGTCACAGGTGTGACCTGTTAGAAGCAAAGCATACAGAAGCTGGGAAAGGGAGCACAGAAACAGCGAAAGGGATCTGGGTGGGCCTGGGCACTTGACAGAGCATTGACAGTGTTCACTATGCTGATTTTCATAATACCGCCAGTTCAACATTGCCATATTACTGCTCAATCGTTGTTCCATTTAGCAACGATTAATGACTCCCAAACTCTAAGCTCTTTAACTACACCAAAGTCTCAATAGGTTAGCACCATCCACTTATCTGTGCTTGCCTTGTTTTTCTTCACAAATCTAACATTTCTGACAGATTGATTTAGTATTTTACAAACAGGTCAGAGCTTTCCAGCCTCTTCACCTTGGCCCACTCTGTTCCCTCTGCCTAGAATGTGGTCTTTAAACCACATCTGCAAATCCTACTCATCTTTCAAAGACCAGAAAGAATTTTCTGATTATCTCCCTCTGTGGAGCTTCCCCAGCACTTGGTCCCTCCATACATGTACTATGAAAGCATTTGCTTTATCTCTCCTCTGGGCTAATGGTCAGCAACCAGCATCTCATTTCTGTTTGCAGCCTTCCAGTGCTCCCCTCAGAGCCCAGTACTTGGAACGCAAATGAGGCTACCAATGTTTATTAATAAATGGGCGAGACTCTTCCACATGCCTGAGTCAAACAGAAGAGGGTGAATGGGGAAGTGACCCCTCCACTTCAACTGGGTTCTCAAAGTTCCAGTTCTTTAGATGCGGTTTCTAACCCTTTGGAGGCACTGAATCCCTGGCGAACTTTTCCACGTCCTCTGATATCATTTTCTTCCGTGAAGGACACGGCCGTGCAATGGTGAAACTGGGATGAAAGAGAAGAAAGCTCCAATTCACCATGTCCTGAAACGACCCTTTCTTTCAAGGAATTTCTAGAAATAGCTTGAGAAACCACTTAATATATGTAGCATATCTAGCACCCAAGAGTATTTTTATGAACATAAATGTGAAGTGCTTCCCATTCAGAAATAGCGCTGAAATGGCATTTAAAGACCTAAGCTTGAGTATTGCCCCCACCATTTTATAGTGTGAGACATTGAGCAAGTTAGTTAATCTTTTGGGGGTTTGTTTTCCTTCCAAATTAGTGGTGTAGTGAGATTAGAGCCTTAAGAGCGCTACGATTTTATGGTTTCACTAGGACCTTTCATGTGCCAGCCACCATGCATAGTATCAGAGGTATGAAGACAAATGTCATAGGTTCCTGTGACCACAAAACCCTTGAAGAACTGGCCATCTAGGACCTACTTGAAATTATGAAGCTTCCTCGGAAGAAAACCTGTTCTAGTGTTGAAATTTCCTTCCTATGTCTTTTGCCTTTTAGTTCTAGTAGGCCCTTCCATTAGGTCTGAATCTTCTTTCCTAGTCTATATGATAAGTCTTTAATCACAGGAGGCTCTCAGAAACTTTGAGACTTTAAATTTTCACACAAAATTTTTCCCATTAAGCACGTAGACATAAGAGAATAACAGAAATCTGTGTCAAGAGTAGATTCCAGCAGTCTGCTAGGGTCACTCAGTAGCCATTTCATGGGATCATGCACATTAACCCATCAGCACATCAATTCAAATTAGTACCAGAGTAAAATGAAAATCCCCTACTCTATGGACCATAGAGCTCCCTCCTGCATGAATGAAACTGACCTGATAAACCATGAAGGCTGCAGGTCTTCTCCCCTATGGACTAAACAAACATAATCATGACCCCATTAACCTACATGATTCCCCACTCTCTCACTCTCCTGATTGATTCTGTTCAGATTATCTGAGTCATTACTGTACAGGCTTTGTTAACTTATTAAATGCTTACCCGTGTCAGGCACTGCGAGGGTCCCTACAGGTAGTAAGATACTGATGAAAGTTCTAGTACTTTTGAGGTGGTCTAACTAGTTCAAAGTTATTTTTTATGGTCTGGCTGTTTGACCTACACGTTTGGCTTAAGACCTTGTTTGTAGTTTGCTTCATGTTGTATGTAAAACTCTTTGGCTTATACCACAGAGAGGCAAAAATATCTTCCCTTTTATTGTTTGCCTTGACTGTGTTTCTTTTCTGGGTCGGTCATCAGTTACCAGTGTATCTTATGTCACTAATTCCCAAGGAGTGAGCCAGTAATTGCCATACATTTGTACATAAGATTTTATTCTGATTCAATATGCTCTTCTCAGATACTGGCATTTTAGAGGGGGAAGGTGCCTTGTTCAAGAGTCTCCCTTGTTGAGGGTTAAGAAGAGCTTAGACTTCAGAAGGAAATCCCTTTGAGAGAGTTTCTTCTCTCCCCAACATCTCTTCCTATAAAGCACAACCCTGGAGCCTGGAAGCTGCAGACCAGTCTGGAAAGAACATGCTCCAGAATGAACAAACTCTCGGAATGTAATCTGTCTCATCACCTGGAGAGCAAGGCCAATGTCCCTGTTACTTGAAGGCCTTACTCTTGGTGAGAGTGACAGGGTTCAAGATCTGTGATCCTATTCAGAATCACTGAATAGATGCGAGGCAACACTGAAAAACCCCATCTGGAGAGGAAGAATCTATCTTGGGCTTACCAGGAAGCAAACTTCCAGCTTGTGTTCCAGGCCATCAATGAAAGGCATCTTCCTCTGTTTTGTTGTACCATTTCCTCTCCTTGCATATATCTATCTTTTTCTTTTCTTTTTCTTTTTTTTAAATTTTCACTCGAGATACATAATGAACATGAAATTTTCAATTAAAGAAAAATAGGGAAAGAAAACTTTGAAGGAAGCTCAGATTAGTTTTGCTCAGATATTCATTTGGGGGGGAAGTTCTCTCTTAGATAATTTATCTTTTATCTAGAGATTTGGTAAGGAGATTATAAAACAATAGCAATTAAAAATAATCCTGTAAGAGAATTTAAGACTGATTCTAAGCAACAACTTGGCCGTATCTCCAAATAAAGGGAGGGTGACAAGGAATTTAGATAGGTTTCATATTAAAATCTGCATTTATAAAGCAGCTGACAATGAATATCACCGATTAACGCATGTAGTCCTGTACATTCATTTGGCTCAAATTTAACAAGATGACCATCCTGGGGAATGGATACCAAGGACTATGTTAAGGTGGGAGAGATTTTTATGATGGCCAGAGGCTGTTCAGCTAGGGGAAGATTCCAACCATAGTCACGAGGGGGAAGCTTCTGGTCTTTTGGGTAAAGGAAAATAGATGAAGGGGGAAAGAGAGAACCTGGACAGAAACTGGGGCATTTGGTTAGAAAAGCAATGAACAAAGTCATTGCAGGTGTCCAGTACAAAGCTGCTTCTGCAAAGAGTGAGAAGTGCCTGAATTCCATTTTTAAGGTTGTCTTACCATTTCCTTACATGCCAACTTTTTACCATCTGTCTCTTCTCTCATGTGGTTCTTCCTTCCAAAATGGCCTTCTCCCTGTCTATTTTGCTGAACCTTCAAAGCCCAGGTAAAGTTCCATCCTCTCTGTGAGGATTTCTTTATGTTTCCATTGCTCTTAGATCTAGTCATTCTGTTTGTTAACTCTTTGAGAACCATGTGGCAGAAATGGCAGAGCAGAGGCAGTTCTATTTCCTAATAGTCTGCAACACCCAGTTTAGAAGTTTACCTCAGCATATGCTACTGACAAAGAAAATGTTTTGTGCACTAATTATCTCATATGAATAGTACTTGTCTCTTTACATTAAATATCTTTGAGGGAAGCAGCAGTGTTGTATAATTTCTTTTATCCCAAAATGTGTAGCATAGCACTAGGTTTTCACAATAGCCAACATTTATTGAACATTTGCCATCTGCTGGGTACTATTCTAAGCTCTTTACGTGTATTAACCCATTTAATCCTCACAATAACCCTGTGAGGTAGGTACTAGCATTATCTTCATTTTACAAATGAGGAAACTGAGGCTTAGAGAAATTCAGCAAATTGTCCAAGACCACACAGCTAGGGAGTATGAAAGATGGGGTTCAAAGGCAGGCTGCCTACACCCTTGACCACTTACTATAAGTGGTCTGTGTTACGTAATTTATAAATGTTTTCATACTTGTTAATGGATTGATTGACTTTGTCATAAGGAGAAAAAAAAAAACTCTAAAATAAAGCATCCTTTGTAGAAAAAAGGAGTCTATGCTCAACGGCTAGTATTACCGACTTGGATTTGATCTGAAAATTGAACAGAAAAATTCTACCCTTCTCAGGCTGCCCTTGAGCTTTTAGAGAAACTACAGTAAGCACAGAGTCTGATCAGGGCTTTCAACTGGGTTCCTCTTCATCTGAAGGTGAAGTGGAAACTGGGCAAGAGTCCAAATGCTTTACCAAACCAGCTAATGCTACTGGCAGCTCCCTAGAAACCATTTAGGGGCTCACAAAGCCCACAGTACACAGGGAAACCTGGGGCTGTTCATTAAAAGAGGAAACAGGAAACAAGCATCAAAGAACTAGCACTCTGGATGATGTGTTCATGTTACATATATGAATCATCTCTGAATAGGAAGGACAAAGACTGTTCTTTTCTTCCAGGCTTGTTATGTCCATGCTGTATCCAAAGTAGTAATGAGGTGTTTGTTAAGGCTGCCCTTTGAAAGACTCTCCAGGTCTCCCCAGAAATGCAAGCCAGCAAGCAGAGTTGATGGGAAGTGCAATGTGCAGTCCCTTGTTGTGGACAAGGATGATTTTCCCCCATCATCTACTTGTATGTTTATAAATGAGTAATGAGGTCAATTTGGGACAGACAGGTTTTGTGCCACAATTTGGACAGATGTTCAGAGCCTCTGGAAAGCACAGCTGCCTGGTCCAAGTGGTGGATCTTGCCAAAAGTACTTAGTGTTCAAAGGAGAATGTGTCACCGGGGACTGTTCAGAGAAGCCCACTGATCATCAGGGAATTGCCTTATATCGATTCTTTCCAGCCGCATTACACTTGTAGAACTTATAGCTCTCACTAAACACAAATGCACAAAATTGAAAGATGATTTTACAATTGACAAATAAATATTTGATTTATACAGTTGTCTATCTTTGCTCGTTCATATCCAAAAACATTACATTTGTATTCTCTTAGATTGGCAAAATTGAACTTTAAACCAGTCTCTATTGAGGTTTCTGAGCTCTGTTCTAAATGAGATATGTCCTTTTGATAACAGGCACAGAACTGTGACGTGGAATAGGAAGGTTTCTTTTTTTTTTCAAGAGTATGTGTGGCTCACGTGACATTGGACCTGAAATGTCTGTTAAACTCCTGAGCTGCTACAGTAGAGATATTTAACGCACTACACAGGTGTGTCATGGCATTAATATTTCTGTCCAAAGGGTAATAGACATTGTTGGCTAAGATCTTATGCCCCTTGTTGCTATTACAAACCATGCTAAAATATATCTTTTTTTATACGGCTCTTTGTGCACACCTGTAATTGCTTCCCTGGGATTCATACTAAAAGTAGAAGGGCAGGATTGTAAGGCACATACATTTTCAATTTTTCTAGATATTTTCAACATATTCTCTAAAGAGGCAGTATCGATTGTACTGTTATCAGCAGTTTGTGAGAGCCCCCTACTTCTCCTCATCTTTGCTAACATTTGGTGTTGTCAGGCCCTTCAATGTTTACCTGTTTGTTTGGTATGAAGTGGTCTCTAATTGTTTTGTTTCCCATTTCCCTGATTATTAGTGGGGCTAAATGTTGCATTTATTCATTTTTCTTTTCAGGTTCCTCTTCTATGGACTTTTTTGGGAGTTATTTTTCCCATTGGATGGTTGGTCTTAATATTTCTAGAGTTCTTTGTAGATTTTGGTTATCAATCCTTTGTTCAGTTATACACACTGCAAGTACCATCTCCTGGGGTTTGTTTCCTTCATTTTCTTACCGTGTCTGTTGTGCAGGCAAATTTTAAAAATTTTGTGTATTCACATTTTGTATCTTGTTTACATAATCCTTCTTTACTCCAAGTCATAACGATGCTCTTCTACATTATCTTATAAAAGACTTACAGTTTTGTTTCCCATATTTAAGTCTTTAATCCACCTGGAATTTATTTGTGTATGCTGTGAGGTAGGGATTCAATTTTACCTTTTTGCATTTAGACTGCCACTTGTCTCCACATCTTGTTATTTTAATAGTCCATTTGTTCCCCCTGATTTGTAATGTCATCTCTGTTATAGATCAATTTTATATTTTTAATGGCTCTGTTGCTGGACTATTTGTTTTACTGGTCTGTTATCCTGTCTTTGTGCCTATAATGCATCATCTTAGTTAGTATGCCTTTACAAAGCATCTTGCTATCTGTTAGGATAAGCACCATGGATAATCCTATACTTATTCTTCTTTTCAAAACTGCGTTGGCTACTTAGGGCCTTTTGCTCTTCCACACGAACTTTAGGATCAGCTTCTCAAGCTCTAAGAACTTCTTTTGGATTTTAATTGACATTTTTTGCAATTATAGAGTATTGTATGAGAAATGGCATATATATGATATTGAGTATCCCAATTGATGAACATGGTATGATTTTCTTTAATTCAGTCAATCTTTTATGTGATTCGATAATGTTTTTACATTTTCTCCAGAGCAATAATACACATATTTGTTAATTAGTACTAATACCTCAGAAATATTTTGCTATCATGAATGGAATTTTTCTCTCCATTTCATTTTGAAATCGTTTATTCTTGTTATATATAAAAATATTGATTTTTGAATGGTAAAATGATGTCATTATCATGCTGAGCTTTCTTATTAATTATGGAAATTATTGGTAAATTTTGATAGACTGTATATAAACAATCACAATAATAAACACATTTCTTTTTCCTCTTCAATACTTATAAGTTTTTTCTTATCTTAATGCTACAGCTAGATACTAAGACATAATGATAAAGGGTATTCTTGTTATGTTTCTCAATTTAATGAAATTGGTTCTAGAGTTTTACATTAAATATCTGATGTAGATTTTGAATAGATACTTATTTTCAGAGGAAAAAAGTTGTCTCCAAAATTTAGTTTATTTCTTGGATAGCATTGAATTTTATCAAATAATTCTTCTAATTCTATTAAAATGGTCACATGTTTTTTCCCTTTCATTTATAAACTCAGTGTGTTATACTGATCAATTTTAAATGCTCACTTGTTCTTTGATTTCTGAAATTAATATATTTGGATTTGGCATATTATTTTTAAATGCTGCTAAATTAGATGGATTAATACTTCATACAAGATTTCTGCATCTATGTTTGTAATTGATATTGGTCTACAAATTCATTTTCATATTTCTAAAGTTATAATAACCTTATAAAATGAGTTGTAAAACTTTCTCATTTTTTTCTAGTTTACTTAAAGATTTTTGTTTTAAATTCAAGTTATAAATGCACACACTTTAAAGAGTAAAATTGTTCTCTAAGGTTTGCTACCAAAAAAGAAAAAAAGAGGAAAGAAAAGCTTCCCTCCCTCTTAACACACCCCTCCCCCAATTCTTATTTTCCTGTCCCCAGAAGCAAAGTTTTTAACTAGTTATTTTTATGTTTACCTCAAAATTTCTGAAAACATGCTTGTATTGTAAAAAGTATTGATTTCCCACTACAAAGGATGAGGATTTATCTTTCCTTCCTCTGCTCCTATACACACATATACTCTTCCCATTTCTCCACCTTCCCAATACAGTCATAAAGTCATTTCAGTTAGATATGACTATATCAGTGTTTTATTATAAGAACTATGTAAGTGATATTCAAACTAAGACAGCTTTTCCTTTTCTGATCTTACTGGTTTTGCCTAAATAATGTTTGTGTTTTTATTCATTTTGTTTCTTTGCTTAGTTTCTATATTTTATCACTAATTCAATCTCAAACTGAACTCCTCACCAACTGTCTAAATCTCCTTACAAGATGTCCAGATGCAATAGATATTCTATCAGTTTTATCCTCTGAAGTAATCGGAATGGGAGATTCCCGACCTGCCCAAAGTAGACTGCCTGCTGACTGCACCTTGTAGACAGCTGGCATCCCCTTACCATCATCCTGGGGATTCCCTTTGTTCATTTCATGGATTGGATCTGCTCTTTCCCGCTTCCTGTGTTTTCTACTTGCTTTGCGTGAGTAAATATTTAGAGAGTTTGCATCACTGAAAATGTCTATTACACTCTTCTTTGAGTGCTAATTTGGTTTGTTATGGGATTCCAGATTAGAAACAAAATTCCTTTGGAATTTTGAAGGAAAATATTGCTCAATTGCCTTATACTTTCCAATGCTGATTCCGAGAAGTCTGAAGCCATTCTAATTCCTAATCCTTCCCATGTGACTGTTTTTTTTCCCTCCTGGAAGTTTGTATGTTTTTCTCTTAGAGCCAATTATCCTGGAATTTAAAAATGATGTTCTTTATATGAATCTATTTCTATCTAGGCCCTTAGTAAGCTTTTTAAAATAGGAAACTCAGGTTCTTCATTTTTTTTTCTTGAATTATTCTATTGATTGTTTCTGTCCATGCATTATTTTGCTGTTCTTCCTTCTTTGAATTTTTAGGTGTTGGACTTCTTGGACTGGCTGTTTAATTTCTATTCTCTTTCCTTGTGTTTGACCTTTTTTTGAGGAATTTTCTTCACTTATCTTTGAAGACTTCTATCAATTGTTTTGTTTCTTCTATTTAATTTTAATTTCCAAGAGGCAGTTTTGGTGGTTGTTCTTTGAATGATATTTTTCATAGTGCACTGTTCTTGTTTCATGGTTAAAGTATCTTCTAATCTCTCTCTTAGGACACTTACGAAAATATTTTGAAAGTTTATTCTTGCTGCTTAGTCTCTGTTTCCTTCAAGTTGCTTATTTCTGTTTTTTTTTTGTTTGTTTTTGTTTTTTGGGGGGTCTTCAACTTCCATTTCAGAAGGTTTCTCTAGATATCTTTTATCTTCATTGTCACCTTACTTTTATACTTAGATATTTCTTCTTGAGCAGGTCAGATCCATAATAATTGACCTTTCTAATCACTGTCTGGATCATACCTGTCTGGCTGCCCCACCATTATTTTGGAAAGACTGAGGTAGGGGTGGGAAACTGGAGCTCCCGGTATTTAAGATGTTCACGTTTTCTTAATTGTCTCACTTTTAGTACTGTTTGCCCATCCTACTATCCTAAAGTGTGCTGACTTGCCCCAAACCAGAGACTCTATTTTACCCATTTTAGCCTTTTATTGGGGGTGAGGGAGAAAAACGTGTGAAACATTTGCTGGGTTGTCAGGAATAGGTAAGGGGATCTGGAGATCTAAATGCTCCTCATACTTTCAACTCAAGGTCCTTAATTTTAACCTCTTCATCCCACTTCTTGAAGTAAGTGATAGAATCATCTCCTGAGTCTTTTGGGGTTCTATGACATCAGATGGATTCTTGGCAATTTCCTTTGCAAGTTTAGAATTAGTTTTCTCAGATCTGCTAAGTTCTTTAGGCCTTGCCCAAGTGCTTTCCAGCTTCCAGAAATTCCATTGCTCTCTGATTATCCCTGTATTTGTTTCCGGATTACTTTTTATATCATTTCCACTTCACTCTGACCATTTTTTTCTTTGACAGCTCCGTAGACTTTATTTGATCACTTTTCAGATATTAATAGTTTTTTCAAAGTTATTTCCAAATTATTTTGTGTGTGATATGATAATTTTTTTATTTTAGCTTGATAAGGCTCTTAATGTCTTTTCTTTTTTGTTTATTTCCCAATGTATCTAATGCACTGCAGATATCTAGGATTTGATGCCTGCAGATAACTATTAAGTCATTTCTAAGTGACACATTCAGTGTATGACCATAAGCCACTGTCCATGTATAAACACAGTATTGTGTAGCACTGCATCAACTTTTTTGTGATGACTAATGTGTTATAACTTGCAGCCAACTGGAGATTTATTAAATGATAGTAACAATGATGACAATAAGCGAGAACTGTAGACATCTAGGTAGATAGATAAAGAACACTGTCTTGACTTTCTAAAGGAGCGTTTCCCTAAATGTGTTTGTTCTATGCAATTCCAATGCCATGATATTTATGAAGAGGTGTTCACGAACAAAGGATTCTTGGTTAAATTAATGTGGCAAATAATAGGTTAGGCAAATATAAATAGGATTCTTTAACATAAGACTTCTTGGAGCCTTTAATATGCTTCCATGCATGGTACAATAATTTCCAGTCTAACTGTCCATGAAATACTTTTGTTTATGGGACACTTTTTCATGTCTCTTAGGGCTTATTCTATATGTAATGAACTTTGGAACCGAGCGTTCTAAGGTTTTTGCTTTTTTGGGGGGGGTTGTTGTTTTTACCTATATTTTAAAAATCTAGTTAGTCCCCATGTCAGGAGAACTGTGCGAAATATTAAATGAAATACTTCTTAATCAGCAAGAGAATAAGTAAGGTCCAGCTCCTGTCTTATACCAACATGTTTTCTGAATAAGTTCAGAGCTCTGAATAAATCATGAAGCACTAAGTAATAAGTATGTAATGCTCACTGTGGGGGCCAGGAAGACTCAGTGGAAATGGTGCCAAGGAGGGTCCAGTGTGCTAGGCTGTTATGGGAGGGTCTAGGAGAAGGCCACATCCAAAAGGAGAGTGCATGGGGAGGGAGAAGACTGGAACCATAGGCTTCCTCCCCAAGCAGTTCTCACCACTCAAGAGAAGTGAGGTGGTAGGAGCCAAGAAAACTCGAGCTGGGAGCAGCTAGAAAGCAAGGCTGGTCAGGATAAAATGGTTCAGGATGTGCACTGTGATTCAAATAAGGGACTCAGGGTTCAAATATGGGACTACTGGATTCTGGCTGGGGAATTTGCAATGGGTTGACTAGTTTAGAGTGATAGTGCTGAATCGGGTAATAATTAACAACTTTTAAAAAGTTTGAAATAGTTCTATTTCCACATAATAGAAGAACTCAGATCCTAAAAGCATGAATGAAAGACTTGCTGAAGTTGCACCACACGTGAGCAGAAAAGCTGCTCAGAGAATACAGCTCCTGGACTCTTAGTTCAACTTCTTGCTACTCCATCACCTTGCTTTTCATCCATGCTTCTTTGGTATCTACGGGGCAATGGAACTCACTCAGATTTCTTAAGCTCTCCATCTGAGAGCTACTTTCTGTTGCCTGTTGAGCTGCCAATGAAAAGGGGTTACAGTCAAGACCCAGGTCGTCCATCTGAAATCTATGGTGATACAGACATGCTCCCTGAAATTCTGACTCCTAATATCCATCAGCAGAAGGGCCGCCTATTCGGAAAGTCTGAGGTTGCTTATATATGATAGAGACCAGTTTAGGATGCAGCACAAAAACAAACACATGCTCCCTCAGAGCAGTACAGCCAAACCATGAGAAGTTATAGTACCTGCTGGAAAGTGGATGTGCAGGGGTGCTGATGTAATGAGGCCAGAAGTGATCATCCCTGCCAATGCATACACCTGGGCAATTCTGCCTTAACAGCTCCAGTAATTGGACAGACATTAGCTCAAGTGGATTGACATCCCTGCCTTGAGTGCCCCCATCACTTAGTTATATGGGCCTTGGAATCTTGTTAAGATGTTGGCCTCTGTGATATGGGTCCCTTGTACTTTCAAACATCATCTGAGACCTTCTGGTGTCCTCTGGGTGTCTCAGTAGCATCCAAACACATCGGCAGGGGAGGACATTCTCCTTCATCGTGTTGGTGCTTCCTGCCCAGATGCCTCTGTTCTTTCAATCCAAGTCCCAAACTCTATCACCAATCCTTCCAGTAGATCCCTTACTTCACCTCTATGCTTCCAATCAGCACCTTCCAGCCTTTAAATCATTATTTTGACAAAGCAGACTTGAAAGAAAAATTCTTGATCACTTTTGGCAAAGCATCTCGAAACATCCTTGCTTGTTTTCAAGGGAGAGAGAGGGTGCAGCAGCATCCCTTCGCACAGACAGTTGTGCCTGGCTAATTGGGAAGAACTTCCTCTCCCTCTGATTACTTTAAGTTCTTTAAGTTCACACCATTCTCACCACCTCCCCCCAACACATGCTTTTTAAAAAACAAAATATAGAAGCCATATAGCAACTATAATGCTGAAGAATTTTTAGAAAAATTACAAAGTAAATACCCTATGTCTCACACACTAGAATAACTTATTTACTCTTTTATATCTGTCTCTCTTAATTCACATTTCTCATTATATATATATATATATAATATATATACACACACACATATATATACATACATATGTATATATATATATATACCCATAGTGTAAGAATAATTCTACCTTAGTTTTAATACTCTATTTTAGACTCTTTCTTCATATATAATCTTTCTCAGTGTTGATGGCTACTTGATATTCTACAAAGTTGATGACATAATCACATTATTTCTAGAGGAGTCATTTTTTTCTTTAAATATACATCATTCCACTAATTATCCTTGAGCTAGATGCCTGTAATTGAGGCAGACACTATAGTATCTTATCCTCATGTTGGATTTTCAAAATGAGGATTTGAAGAGGAAAACAGGTGAGTAAGAGGGCAAGTATCAGAGGCCAAGAATTGCAGATCAAAACCTGGGCACTAAGAATACTAGGCTGGGTGCATGTAGTCAGAGATTAGGGTTAATTAGAGGCTGGAGAAGGGGAACTCTGAAAGTCAGGAAGTTGGCAAGACACACAATCTTGAGGGTCAAAGCAGAGAGGTCTGGATAACTTATATGATCAGGCATCCTTCCATAGAGGGTGTTTGCAGTCTGTTCTCCCGCTCATTCTTCTTGCTGTTTTTGGGTACTCATGAAGTTGCCAGGGATGAGGGAGTTTAACAGGTGGTACTTGTGGTGGAGGTAACCTTGTACATATTTGCTCTGCCCATGACTGAAGCATGAGTCAAAGAACTAGAATTACAAAGATGTGCTCTGGAATAACAAGTTCACACCCTGGCCATGATGTCTCCAGGGACTCTGCCTATTCACGGTCCCTACTGAAATAGGGAGATAAGGAAGCCATAATCAAATTGGATCAGGGGTGGGCACTCGATTCAAAGTCAATCTAAAGCCTGTCCCATAAAAACAAACTGGGCCAATCCAACTTCTCTTTAAGGAATTTTGCCGTTTGGAGACTGAGAGGCTGTTGCCAGTTAGAGAAGCCTGATTGTAAAAGAATATCCATGGAGTTAGAGGGACCTGTCAGCTATGATGTAGCAGTGGGATGGTGTTACAAGGAAATTGCCATAAGCGTGGTGGAAATAAAAACAGATCAGGTATCCCTATAAAAGAGTAATTCATTAGAGAAGAAAAGTTGTTCCCCAAAGATAGCCCAGTTTGTGACTTTGCTATTGCTCACTTTTTTCTGGGTTAGCATGCACATGTATCTTTTCATTTAATCTCTTCTTTTTACCTCCCAGAGGCACCCGATTAAGCCTCTATTCCTTCCAACTAATAGACTACTGTATCAAAGATCCTAACAATAAAGTCTCAGTAGAGAAGACATTCTTCAGCGATCCCCCTATGAGAATGCCTTTAAGTCACATCTCCAATGTGTAAAATTTGGCAAGAAAAACCAAAAGGGCTTACCGCTTACCTTTACAAGAAGACAATTAAATCAATTAAAGAGTAAGCCATGATGTGCCTTTTGCCTTCAAGGTCAGGCCTTGACTCACTAGAGCTTTGGCAAAGAATTATAGTCTAGAGGGATTAAAAAATCATCTCTGTGGATGATAGACTTCTCAGCAGATGGTTAGTAAGTCAAGATCCTGATGTAAAATGTTGATGCTTTTTAGTGCACAAAGATGCAGGCGAAATATTACCAAGTTAATCACATAGAGAAAGCCACTGGTCACTGTCCTTAAGGAAAAATACCATTGAATGTGAGATAAGATCTTAATTTCAATGAGCAGAACCATAAAACCAATTAGAGCCCAACGCCAGTGGGATAGAAGAGAATTATAATTAAGGAGATACCATTTGTATTTATAAAAGTGTTTAAACAAAAGACTCCTTTGTGTGTGTGTGTGTGTGTGTGTGTGTGTGTGTGTGTGTGTGTGAAATAGATGTGCACTAAAGAGAAGGGAACCTTATCCCAGGATTGATATTTTTAATTTGTATTATTAAACTCCCAGTTACAATGATAGGTTCCTCAATGTACCCACAATAATCATCATATAGTAGGAAGAGCACAAAGTGGAATAAGCTGCGTTCAAACACCAAGTCTGTGAATGACAGCTGTGGATTTTGAGTCAATCAATTACCTTTCTTTGTCTATCAAACAGGACTCCTAATCCCCACTCCTTAGGGTGGGCTACTCTCTCCCAGTTGGTTTTCCTTTGGGAGCCGAATCAAGCAAGAAGATCCTGGCTAATTTTCACTTAAAAAGAAGCCCCAATATCAGATGCCCAGAGTCTGGAGAGCCCTAGACTCTTAGAGACAATGCCTGTGGTGACTCGTACCTGATACACAGATATTCACCATCTAGTGCTATAGTTCAGAGATGTTCCAAGATACCCAATGTCTCTAGGCAAAGACCACAGCCAGTTGTCATTAGGCATTGTTTAGCAATTGTCATACTAATACTTTTTAATTTCTCTGTGGGTCATTTTAACATACAATATTTCATTTCATCCTCATAGCAATCTTGCAAGGAGGGAGTGTGTGATTATTTCTGTTTAACAGATGAAGAAACTGAGGCTCTGAAAGGTGAATAAAATTGTCTGAGGTCACACAACACACAAGTAGAGAGCTAGGATCTGAACCACTCATTAGATTACAGTGTGCACATGCTTCCCATAATCCCATTGAAATTCTGCCAAGTGGGCTGGTGGCATGGCACTTCTCCATCAGCTAATGCAGGCTGCCTGGACGGCTGTTCTTACAGTTTGTCCTAATTCAGTGATTCTAAAACATTAAAATGCATACAAATCACCTGGGGCTCTTGTTACATGGCAGACGCTGATTCAATAGGTCTGGAGTGGGGCTGCAGATGCAAGTGCCCAGGTAGTGCCACTGCTGCTAGTTTGCTGACCACACTTTGAATAGCATGATCCTAGCTGACACCCAGTGTTTCCGAATTATTCACTGGATTCGGAATAGGACCTCTTTTCAAAGCTCAGTACCTTCCTTTCTCTCACAACGCAGTGAGTGGCCAGATCTGTGAAGCAGTCCCAAGCAGTTCTTAATGAAATTAAAACCAGACTGACATCTCTAATACTCTCCAGCTGTTATCCAGTATGTGCCATTAGGATAATTGTGTGGGAGAGCTGAGAATTGAAGCTAAAACAATACTCTAACCAGGGTCTATTTAAAGCTACAAGCTTGATTAGTAAGGTAAGGAAATTTAAGGTGGGATCACAGAGTGTAGGCTGTAGTATTAGCAGCAGCAGCCACAATAGTAGCTGCAGCAGTAGTATCGTTAATTGAATACCTTTTATATTTTAAATTCTCATACATTTTATGGGTAATTATTACAGCAGTTCAGTAAGAAAGACATTATTATGAATTTTTAGTTATTCATATTCTACTTTAATCAATAAAGTAATCTAAAGCAATGTCCAAGAATATCTAACATCAGGACGAGAGAGCACAAGTTTCGATGTGGGTACAAAAAGAAAAATATGGGTGCAAAGTAGAGCCAGAGGCCCTCAATGAGCACACAAGGACTGCCTGCCTGCCAGCGGTTAGCCATACTTAGTACTCAACTTTCCAGAAGCCAACAAGAAAAGAGAAATCTGGCCAGGTGAACAATTCACAGTGGTCATGTAATTAAAAAAACTAAAGCAAACCTTTCTTCACATCAGATCATGCAAGGAAACCTCCTATGGCCTTTCCTACAAAGGAAATGCTGTGCTGTAATGACTAACTTTCTCAACAGTTACCCACAATGCGCCCAAAGAAGGCTTTCATGGGGTTATGTTTACAATAATCCGCTATGAAGGCCAACACAGCAAAACCAAGCATAATTCAGAAATTCAGTCCTTCTGGAACACACATGACATGGTCCAGCAGCTAGCATTTAGCTGCTCTGGTTTGATTCAGAACTAAATCTTAAGACAACCTGGAGAAATGAGAGGGTTGTGAGTCTTTCAAGAAACCCTCAGCTTTGGAGGATGCAAAGTAGCCATGAGTTAGAAACTGTTCAAAAAGCAGGGAGCTTTCGTTGAGTGGATGTCCAAATGAGTTAAATAAGAAACTGGGCATAGTTGCTTAACAAGGACACAACCTGAATAAAAACCATCCCACCCCAACTCTGAGGTGAATAAACTTCATGGAATATTCTGTGCAGAAATAGAATTCTCCTCCAAAAATGCTCTTCTAAATCTAGATAATTTGTATGATTGAGGTCTTAAGTTATACTTCATATAACAAAGATGATACAGTTTTAGACTGAACAAATTTTAAGGCCATGGTGACTGATCTTCACCTCGGCTAAAAGAAAATCTCTACAAAGTGTCTATAGAATATAGTTGGGCAATGTTATTTCTTCTGGAGAAGTTATTTGTGAAACATATACCATTCATCCATCTACTCATTCATCTATCTGTTCATCCATTTATTGAGCCAATAGATATTTTGGGATACCTGTCATGTACTAAGTATACTCTTGGAAACAAAACACAGGATTACTGCCCAAATGGAAGTGGGAGACTAGTGTGGGAGACCAAACAATCACGTAACCACCTAATCTCACAAAAATTCTTCATGCCCAAGATATTTAGATTCTCCAGTTTTTCTATCATGCAATATAAATTTAATATCTTCCATCTATTGGGTACCAAATAGGAGATATGGTGATAAATGACATACAAATAAATACATAATTATAAAAGGTGCTAAGCTCTAGGAGGAAAATAATAGTATGTCTGTGAAAGAGAATAAGAGTGGAGGGCTAGGGATGGCATGCAAGATGGTGCCCAAGGAAGATGTCTCCAAGGAGGTGGTGTTCAAATGAGAATGAGATACTCTAAATATGGGTGGATTGATGGAAGAGCATTCTAAGTGCAAAACTCCTGATGCTGGAGGGAGCATGCTAGTTAGAGAAACAGTCCAAAATGTAATGAAACGGTCACATCTTATGAGATTTGTATTTACCATGCAGTTATGACTGGAAATGTTAACCAAAATAATTGATTTCAGAATAATTGATCCATAGCTCTTCCTCTTTGCAATAATTATTCAGCAAGGCCAGTTGGACACTCTTCGTTTAATATAAGAAAATCCTATCATTTGTGTGTAAGATGAGCCATGACTTTCTCTTCTCTATAGCAGTACACATGCATTCTGCTCATTCAAAATAGATATCAGAGCTCTAAGAAATTCATTAAAAACAAGGGACAGTCCTCAAATTTAGGCAGATTATGTAGCTTCTTGAAGCCTCACAGCCAATTAAGTGGTAGCCCCAGGATTTGAAAATGGTTTTTTCCATAGTGTAGGCCTCTGTTTCTACAGCACGTGAAGTATTTAGAGCTAGAGGAGACCTGGGAGTCAACTTCAGGCCTATGTTCATTTAAGTGAATTGTTGGGACTCTAAAGAAGAATGGCAGTAACTCAGATATTGGCACTTCTCACCCTGCCTTGGAACACGAGACTTAAGAAAAACCCTGTAGGTTCTCTTGACAAGCATGCAACCCTATTCTACCAATTACCACCTTAGCAAAAATAATGACATTGTGCCATAATACAGGATTCAAATGCCTACTTTCCCTCAAGACTGCAAGGGCCTAGGGCAAGAAGGCTTCTTGCCTACTGATTCCCCCATTTTTTTCACCAGGTCGGCCTATTCCCTCTGGCCATCAGTCTAGATTCCAGCATTCATTCCTTCACTAGCACTTGTCTCTTGCAAAAACTTCTGTTCCTCACTTCCGCCATCTTACTCTTCAGACAAGACCCCAGCTCTGGGTGTGCTCTACCTTCTCCTCTGAGCTTGTACTTGAGCTGCGACATGTGGATAGAAAAATGCAATGGAGCTAATGGTTCACTTTAAATTCATTACCTCCAGCTTCAAATGGGCGCTCAAATCTGCCCAGCAGGTCTTTTATTTTTCTCTTGTTGGCTTACTTCCCTATCCCCTGATAAGACTATTTTATACCTTCTTTTCTCTCCTGAAACTTCCTCCATTTCTTCCTCTATCCTCAGATGATGACTTTCTATTACATGGATAGAACTGAAAAATCATCTTCACTTCACCAAACCTGTAATCTTCACTGGGGCCCATTTTCTTCCTCTTTGCTCTGATTAAAATGTAAAAAACTGCTCTTCAGCCTATCAAAGTCCAGTCCCTTCTATATGTACCCTGGATCTCATCCTTTCAAATACCATCCTACTTCACCTGTTCCCTCTTTATACATTAACAGGTTTTTTGCTCTCTTATTGGATCAGTCTCACCAATAAACAAATATACTCTATTATTTCCCATATTTATCAAAAACAAAAGTCTCTACTGACCCTACATCTCTTTCCATTTACCACTCCATTTCTTGAGTTCACAGTCCAATTCCTTACAAATTGAGTTGTCTGCACATCAGTTTCACACTGACTCTTACTTCAGTCTGGCTTTTGCCCTCTTTTACCCTGCCAATGATTTCTCCTGGAACAAAGTTTCCAGACCTGCAGGATGCAGAATCAAATGGACAACTTTCAATCTCATTTTATTCAATATCTCAGTAGCAATCAACTACCCTTTCCTTATATTCTCTCTCTCTCTCTCTTTTATTTTTATCTCTGATGACACTCGTTCTTCTCTGTTTTCCAAATTAGAACGTTCTTGGATTTCAGTCTTAGCTACTTTTCTCTTTCCCTGAGCAATCTCATCCAGTCCGTTGGTTTATTTTTTTAAAGTTGATTTTAATTTTTATCCATGAAGCCTGTGTACAGAGTTAAAAAAAATAATAACACTGTTAAAAGTCTACTGATATTATTCTCTAAACATCAAATATATCACATAATATGGAAGTTCCATTTCTTCTCCTGGAGCCTCCCACAGCCTTCTGATTCTCTTTCTTCAATCCAGCCTGGCTCTCCTTCATAGCTTACATTCCATGACTTCCCTTCACCACTCTCCTGTGTCAAGTGAAATCTTTCCTGGATCTTTTTCTCTTTCTTGTTTTACAACTTTCTTTTGCTAAAGGACAGCCTTCAATAGCTTTTTAAGAAAGAGCATATCTATTTGAATTCTTGCAATTAAGAAAATACACTTATTTTAACTTCATCCTTTTGGTTAATTTACTACAAATATAATTCTGTGTTAAAAATCATGACCACTCTGAATTTTGAAGTGGTGCTCCATTTTCTTCAGTTTTGCATGATGAAAAATCCAATGCCATTATGATTCCTTTTATTTTGTGTGTAGTTATTTTCTTTCTATCTGGAAGCTTTTATGATTTTCCTTCTATCATAGAGTTCTAAATTTCACAATGTGATGTGCCATGTAGGTCTTTTTTCATTCATTGTATCGGGCACTCAATGGCTCCATTTAAGCTGGAGAAATGTGTCTTTTAATTCGGGGAATTTCTATTGAAAAAAATTAGTTGGGTCTTGGGTTTCTTACATTAATCTTCTAATTATCTTCTTTTCTTGCTTATTTTTTATCTTTTGTTGTTGTTGTTCTTCTATGATCTATGAGATTGCCAAAAATTGGTATAAAAAGGTAATCATTTGGCAGGTTCCCTGCTATGGAGACAGTATTATCTAAGATGTCTGGTTGAGGGTATAAAGCACGAGCACCACCTCTGGAGTCAGAGCTGGGCTTGAGCTCATGTGCCCTTGAGCAAGCTCCAAGTTTCTCTGAGCCCCAGATCCTCATAGACAAAACTAGGGTGTACCTCCACCAGAAAGCTCTTAAAGGGATCAACAGTAATTAACGTGACCAAGTGCCTACAGCCTGCCAGATAGCTGCTATGTACTTAACACATATTATATTATTTTAACCTCAAAACAATCCTCTAAGAAGGGTAATGTCATTAGTTCCATTTTATAGGAGAGGAAACCAAGAAGCAACTTGCTCGTGTACATGCTGTAGGACCATGTAGGAGTCTGACTTCAGAGCAACATTTTGCTTAAATAACACATTGTATTTCACTGAAATCCTGCATATAGTGACACTGGAAACACAGGTTTCTTGGTATGTGACCATATCCGATGCTAAATAATGACATTGATCACTGTCTCACTCAGGATCAATGCTTTCTATAAATGAAGTGGGAGTGCCTGAGATACCATGGCTTTAGGGATTCCTTCCCCAAGGCTGCACAAATTCTCTCATTCCTTGCTGCCTTGATTGTGGTATAGGTATTTGCAAATGTGAGGAATTTACATTCATATTAATTCAGATTCTGTTTTTTATTGCAGTTTTCTAAAGAAATAAGATATAGGTCAAGACAATTTTTATGTGGGAGACAAGTTGGAGGGTGACATTATGAAACCTGAGTGCATGAATTATGGCTCAAATGCCACAAATAACAAGGGGGTTCTTAAAGGTTCCTAGTCGGCCAAGAGATATCTTGAGACTATTGAGGGTCTGGCAGGAGATGGAGATGATGATACAGACTATCAAAACTCTAAAGTTGAACTTTACTTATGTGAATCTTGACAAGAGTTTTTTCTTAAATGATATGAGATTAATCTTATTCACCAGGTCTGATTGCACATATTTTTTCCCTCTATGGCTGAGGACCCTTTCACTCAGTATTTCAAAGTGAGTTTCAAATGGCCATTTCAAAATCTTGTTGTAGTTACAGATGAAAAGCTTTCAAACCAGGAATCAAGAGTCACTGGGAAGACTAGCATATCAGCAGAGAGGCTGGCAATTAAATCTATAATTATCGACATTCCAAAATACCTTTCTAAACATAATGGCAAAAGACCCAAACCATAAAAGTAATAACTGCCAAATCTCACTGTGAAAAACAATGACTTAAGGCACCCAAAATGGCATAAAGATAATTTTAAATGCAAACAACAAGCTGGGATTTTTTTTTCAAAAATTATAACTAGATTAGTCTCAATTTTAGCTATGACTCTAACAACAGTGAGGAGATATGAGAGCACATGTAGGATCCGCAAAGGTGTTCAAAAACAGTCTTGCAACTCAATCGCTCATGCGCCTCAAAAGTATAAAACGATTCTGAAGTTATACATGCTAAGAGGATTTATATAGAGAAAAAGAGTTACTGGTGTTCTATGAGCCCCATACCTCTCCTCCCGCTTTTTAAGCCTAGGAAAGAGATTTCAGTGAGAATCTGGAGAACTTAATATAGAGTCCTCTGGAGTATGTCTGATTCATGCCTGAGAAGTCTAAAGAGGAGGAACTTGGGGTCAGTAGCTGGCCGAAGTGGACTAGGGGTTGCAGTTTGGGAAGTAATTTCATTCCTGCCGTGGGTAAGAGGTTTGTTTCTTTTTGGTCATATCTGAGGGCCACATGCCACGGAGAGTTGGTGAGCAGTTGCCTCAGAACCTGCCCAAGAGGGGCCAACTGGAGGGACATGGCAAACTCAGCAAAACAAGCTGGAAATGTACTACCAGATCTTAGAGGCTCAGAAAGGTGTTTTAAATGACCAGCCAGAAGATATGCATCCACTTATATCAAGGGAATTACAAGAGAGAAATTCCCAACAACAAGGTGGGGTTGGGGATCCCCAAAGAACCCACAGAAATGCTCCATGAGAGAAATAATGAGCTTAAATACTTGCCAGAACCAGACAGACCGAGGCCAACTCATGACAGCATCAGTGAAGTAAGAATTCTCTGTCCTTCCCTCTTCTTCCTCCCCATGCTCCAGCTACTTAGGCTCAGAAACCAAATAGGCAAGTCAGAGGAGAAACAGAAGAGCTGAGCAAGGAAAGAAGAGGCCCCCTTACCCACTGCAGGCAGGAGGCCTACATTGGCCAAACTGGAGGGCAGGGAAGGTGGGGGGACTTTGCCTTTAAGTAAAGATTGAAATTTATACTATTTCTCTGGGCTAGACATTAATTACTGAACCAAACTGCTTTGTGACCAAAAGTGACTGAAGGACCTTTCATTATCTGAAGTTATTATCTGACCTGGTTTTCATCTGAGGGGAGGATGAGTAAGTTTTAATGTGCACTGTGAGACTGCCTATGTGACTTTGATGCAATCGTTTCAACCACACGCATAAATATTTTTGAAAAGATAATGACAACATGCTAACAAGCAGAATCTCCGGATGGTGGGATTGTGGCCAAATGAGTTTCCTTTTTGTTTGTGCCTATGTGTCTGTGTCTTTCAAAGTTTCCACAGCACACATTCTATTTACCATACAATCAGGATGGTGTACATGCTGTACCATATGTAGTAAATCGTACATGATGTGAAATGTAGTAAATTGCACATAATTTTAAGATATTTTGCCACCTCTCTTACAAGGTGACTATTTACTTGATCAAAATCACTGAGTTTAAAAGCCATCGTTATTTGATTTATGAACATTAAACTGGACATTAAATTCATTTTAATGGCCATATCGGTATCAATTCATGTCTTAAAGTGTCATATTTATAGGAATTGAGTGATCATTTCACAGTGCTTCCATCTCATCTACCCTTTTGCCTTTCAAACATTTATCTGCTATTTCTGTATTTCTTGCTTCTGAGCCCTTATTAAAGTTATCTGTCTTAAAAGAGGAAGTATTTGGTGTCTACCTCAAACCTTACATTTTTCAAGAAGTTTTCCATCTCACGTACATAAATCTCTTCCCCCTCCTGAGTCTCACAGTGAATGAATCTGGACCGCATAACTGAGCACCTGACTGCATACTGCCTGACTCTTTCCTGGACTTTAGGTTTATTCTCTCAACTAGATGATAAGTTTCTCCAAGCTGGAGAATGCCTTGGGCCCCTAACACCCCATTCCTGGACACATATTAGGTACCAGGACAAACTGTTACATCAAACAGATTTAGGTAATGAGACGTACTTTTTTCATTCCTGTTTCTCTTGTGTGATAACCTCTCGAATCTTGAGCCTCTCAGGAAGGCTTTACTAGTCACTTCTGTTGCTTTTCTGATTTGTACTCTCTTGACTTCTGGTTTCTCTCCTGTTAACACCTGTATCTGGTGGCCTGTACTTGGAGAGGGTTACTGAGCCATATGCCAGATGAGGCTCAGGAAAAAAAAAAAAAAAGGAAGAATGAAAATAAATATCAGCAAATGCTACAAAGAACATATATTTGTTGTTGGGTCTGGTTGGACATTTAGAGATGATCAGTGGCCTATTAGCTTGTGCTAATTCTATCCCCCAAATAACAAAATATTTGAGGCATTATCTATTACTACAACTACTACTACTACTGCTACTATCCTTAACTACCTGTTATTGAGAGACTTCTCTCTGTATTTTACTAGGCTCTCTATAAACAGTATCTCAATGAATTCTTACAACATGAACAAAATAAGAATTACTCTCATTTGCAGATGAGGAAACAGGGATGTTAAATGACTTCCCCAAGGTCACTCAGCTGCTAAATAGCAGGGATAGGATGTCAGTTCAGGTCTGTTGGCTTCTAATGCCTATATTCTTTCCACTATACCATGATGTTTCTTCAAAAGCAGTTTCTTAAAACATCTCTTAAAAGGTTTTTAAACATCAATTTCTTAAAAAGTTAAATGTATACTTATATGACTCACCAATTCCACTCCTATCTACCCACAAGAAATGGAAGATTATGTTCACACAAAGACATATATACAAATGTTAACGGCAACTTCTTTCTAATATCCCAAACCTGGAAATAACTCAAATGTCAAACATTCGATAAATATAGTCATACCTTGAAAATATTGCATGTTCGGTTCCAGACCACAACAATAAAGCAAGTATGGCAATAAAGTGAGTTGTAATATTTCTGCTGGTTGAGAGTCTTGCCTTCAACTGGTAAAAAAGCACAAAAAGTGAGGTTTTCCTATGGATAGATGAATAGATAAATAAGTAGATTAGACTAGATTCAATGAATAAACAAAATGTGGCATATTCATATAATCGAATACTACTCAGCAATAAAAAAGTAGGCACTACTGATATATGCATCAACATGGATGAACCTCAAAAACATCATCCTGAATGAAGAAGTCAGATACAAAAGACTATGTATTTTACGGTTTCATGTATATGAAATTTCAAGAAGAGGCAATACTATGGAGACCAAAATCTGTTCAGTGATCTCTTAGGGCTGGGGATTCAAGTGGGGATAAACTACAAATAGGAAAGAGGGAATTTTTGAGGGTGATGGTTGCACAGCTGTTTAATTTGCTAAAAATCATCAAACTATACGTTTACAAAAGGAGAACTTTATAAAAGGAGAATCGTATTTTGACTTCCATAAAGCTGTTAAAAAATGAATATACTCATTTTAAGTGTACAGATGATATAGACCCTTTTCATTATTCTCGAACTAGTCAGTCCCCTTTTGTCCTCTGCTCTAGGCAAACACTGATAGATTACTTTTGCCTACTCTAGATTTCATATCAATGGAATCATATACAGTCAAGCTTTCTGCATTATAACATTTCAGTCAAGGACAGACCACCCATATCTCAGTGATCCTATAAAATTATATTGGAGCTGAAAAACTATT
Source organism: Pteropus medius (assembly GCF_902729225.1). Taxonomy (NCBI): domain Eukaryota; kingdom Metazoa; phylum Chordata; class Mammalia; order Chiroptera; family Pteropodidae; genus Pteropus; species Pteropus medius. The sequence continues at coordinate 15,961,695 of NW_024342473.1, read as the reverse complement.
GCTTAGTGACCTCAAAGCCATCAAAATGTTAAAGCACAATGTGTATTTCTCGTGTATTGTGGTGATGCTGATGTAAACAAACCTTTGTGCTGCCAGTCATATAAAAGTATAGCACATAAATTATATACAATACATACACTTGATAATATAATAAACTATGTTACTGCTTTATGTATTTCCTATACTATACTGTTTATCATTACTTAGAGTGTACTCTCTCGACTTACAAAAAGAAGTTTTGCTATAAAACAGTATACCCTGTTACGCTGGCAGCAGCCTCATACATCCTGTGGTTACTGTGTCTCTTGATTGCATCATCCTCTCTTGTGCTTGATTTAACTGGAGTTGTTTTGTTCAGCATGGCCCCTAAGCATACAAAATCCACTGCTAATGCTGCCAATAAGAGGCCGAACGACCTAGAAATGAAATTAAAAGTGATTAAGGACTATGAAGGTGGAAACTCAGTAATGATTACTGCCTGCTAGTTAGCCATATCCTAGTCCACCATGGCTACAACCTTGAAGAACGAATGAAAGAAGCTGTTAAAGGATCTGTTTCACTGAAGGCAATAAGACTAACAAAAACTCAACAAAGGCCTACATCAGACATAGAGAAACTTCTAATGACTGGATTGAAGACCAGACACAGAAGCATATATCCCTCTCAGCACCATGACGATCATAACCAAAACAAAATATTTATTTGTGATACTGAAAGAAAAGCCTGCACTCAACTCTGATGTTAAATTTACTGCTAGCTCTGGGTGGTTTAAACGATTGTTATTCATTTCATAATGTGAAAGTGAGTGGTGAGTCTGAAAGTGCTAATGAGAAGGCAGCTGAAGCATTTTTGGAAACTCTAGACAAGCTGATGTGGAAGAAAATTACTTGCCAGAGCAAATATTCAATATGATGAATATTCTGGAAACAAATGCCTGAAAGGACTTTCATCCATAATGAGGCCAAGTTAATGCCAGGTTTCAAGGTCTTTAAGAACAGAATAAGTCTAGCTTGGGGGCAATGTTGCAGGCGATGAATTGAAACCCTCTGTGATATGGCACAGCGAGAACTCCAGGGCCTTCAAGCATATCAACAGCAAACACTTTCAACATATCACAGAAGCAATAAGAAGTCATGGATTAACCAGCAGCTCTTCCAAGATACACTCCTGAATTGCTACGCCAGCAAAATAGAGAAGCACTGTTTGAAGAATAACACACTTCTCAAGATTTTGCTCATTGTTGATAATGCTCCTGGACATCCTCCTTTTACTGGTGATCTTCATCCCAATATCAAAGTGGTGTTTCTCCCCCTGAACATCACCTCTTTGATCCAATCGATCAAAGAGTTATAGCAGCTTTTAAGGCTTACTCCCTGAGAAGGACCTTTGCCCAGGCTATTGCTGCAACTGAGGAAGACAGTGATGCAATTCAGGAAGGATCACAATACCTATGATGCATCAAGAACCTTCCTTGGGCTTGGGGTGATGTCCCCAAGGAGTGTGTGAATGGCATCTGGAGGAAGACACTCAAGAAATTCATCTATGACTTCAAAGGATTTGCCAAGGATGAGGAGGCTGTAAAAATCTACAAGGTTGTGGATGAGACACAAACAACTTTAGCCTGGGTTTAGATGAAGATGGCACTGAGGAGCTTCTAGAGATAGTTCCCGAGGAATTGACTAATGAGGAGTTGTTGGGACTGAAACAGGAACACCTAGCTGGAAAAAAAAGCAAAAGAAAACTACAGGAGAAGAAAAAAATTACCCCCACCCCAAGAAAATCCATAGTAAAGTGTTTAGCAGAAGCTTTTGTAGACTTCGACAAGCTCCTTAAAAAGTTTGAAAACATGGACCCTAACACTGAAAGGTTTTCATGAATAAAGTGGTTCGTTATTTGCTATGAGCAAACCTATGATAAAAAAAAAGAAAGAAAGAAGGAAAGAAAGAAAGAAAGAAAGAAAGAAAGAGAAAAAAGAAAGAAAGAAGAAAGAAACAAACCAAGCAAACCACCATGAACATGTTTCTGAAAAGAGTGACACCTCCTCAGCAGAACCTCAGGCAGGTCCTACAGGAGTTATTTCAGAAGAAGGCATCGTTACCATAGGGGATGACAGCTCTACTTGTGTACTGCTCATGAAGACATTACAGATAAACAAGATGTGGAGGTGGAACAGAGATACTGATGATCCTGACCCTCTGTAGGCTTGGGCTAATGCGTCTGTTTGTGTCTTAGTTTTTAACCAAAAAAAAAAAAAAAAAAAAGGCTTAAAAGCAAATAAATAAATAAATTTTAAAAATAGAGAAAAGCTTATAGAGTAAGGCTATAAAAAAGAAAATATTTTTGTACAGCTATACAATGTGTTTGTGTTTTAAGTTAAGTGGTATTACATACAGAGAGTGAAAAAGTTAAAATTTAATAGTTTATAAAGTTAAGAAGTTATAGTAAGATAAGGTTCATTTATTACTGAGAAAAATATTTTTTATAAATTTAATGTAGCTCAAATGTACAGTGTTTATAGTCTACGGCAGTGTACAATAATGTGCTAGGCCTTCACATTCACTCGCCACTCACTCGCTAACTCATCTGGGGCACCTTCCAGTCATTCCAGCCGCCAATTTCAGCAGCTGGTGGAGTTGTGTCTATTATCACTTCCCTCTCCCCACCTATTATGAAGATCAGCCCTGGAATAGTTCCTACATTTTAAGATTTGGTGATGGACATCTGGAAGCCACCGAAACTGTATCTATCAAAATACTAAGCCAAAGCAGTATCACATTTCTGGAGGGATTAGGAAGATTAGTGATACCACGAAGGACTTGAAAGATGTAGGCCTGGTGATGCCTACCACATCCCCTTTCAACAACGGAGAGGACATACGTATCTTGGAGAATTGTGGATTATCATAAACTTAATCTGGTGGATAAGGTTACCTGTCGTGTAGACATGAGTGAATCTCTTTCCTCAGCCACCTCCATCCATAGGCAATATGGGCTCACGAACAAAGCAGCCATGGTGACACCGATGGAGGTTATGCATGGGCTCAGTAATGGACTTCATGCGTGAAGTCCAATCTGGCTTCTACTCCTGCAGAGTGCTGAATTTGCCAACAGCCTGCTGAACACTGATCTGGCATCATTCTCCAGGGGTATCATCCAGCTACCTGGTGGCAGCTTGTTTACATTGGAACACTTCCACCATGGAAGGAGTCGCTATATTCTCAATGGAATAGAAACTTACCCTGAATATAGATTTGCCTTTCCTACCTGCAATATTTCTGCCAAAACCACCACCCATTGACCTGTGAATGCTTTACTCACCATCATAATATTCTACACAGCCTAGCTTCTGATCAAGGAACACATCCTTTAGCAAAGGCAGTGTAGCAATGGACCTATGCTCATGATATTACCATGTTCCCCAATCACCCCTAAAGTAGCTGGCCTGATAAAATGGAGGGATGGCTTTTGAAGTTCAGACACAGTGACAGCTGGGGAGCAAAACCTTGCAGGGCTGGGAAAATGTCCTCTAGGAGACGGTATGTACACTAACTCAGCAACTGACATATGGTGCTGTTTCTCCCACAGGCAGAATTCATGGGATGGTGATCACGGGTAAAATTGGCAGAGACTCCTTACACTAGTGATCCACTGGAAACATTTTTCCATTCTGTCCCTACAGCTTTGGGGTGTGCTGCACTAGAGGTCTTACTTTCCAAAGGAGGACTGTTTCCACCCTGGGACACAGCAATGATTCTCTGAAAGCTGAAGCTGAAGCTGAAACTGCCACCTGGCCACTTGGGGATCCTTAAGCCAGTGAATCAACAGGCCAAAAAAGGGTGCTTACTACCGATGGGTTGAGTGAGCCTGACTACCAGGAGGAAATTGGTCTGCTACTGCATCAAGGAAATGTCAAGAAAAGGAAGAATATGTCTGGAATGCAAGAAATTCCCTGGAGCCTCTTAATACTCCCCTGTCCTATGATTAAACTAAATGGAAAACTACAACGACCCAATATAGGCAGGACTGCTTACGGTTAAGGCTCTTCGGGAATGAAGGTTTGGTTCATGCCACCAGGCAAGGGACCACGACCAGTCAACACACTTGCTAAGTACAATGCAGCATGGTTGGTGGAGGACAATGGTTATTAATAGCAGCTATGACCACCTGACTTGATGCAGACATGAGGACTGTAGTTTTCTTTCTCCTTTATTTTGATGAAACCACTTGTGTATCTATAAAGGCTAAAGGCAAAGGCTCTGGCTATCCAGATTTTGAATTCCATCTCTGCTACTTACAGGTTCTGTGAACTGGACTAAGTTAAAAAAATTTTCTTTCTAGGTTTATCTCTGTAAAATGTGAATAATTATGCTAATCTTCCTCAAGGGAGTTCTGTGACCTTTAAATGGGTTAATGCCTTTAGAGCACTCAGAATAGCGCCTGGCCCAGAGGAAGCACTCAGGGGTAGCTGTCATTATTAGGGGAGGCTGTAGCACCAGAGAAAACAGATTCCTACAGATCTGGCTGTCTCCCCTTCCGTGGAAACTTTGCCCCAAATCATCCCAAAAACCTACATGGAAAGGGACAAATTCCCAGGCTTAAATTTCTGCTGGTTTGACCTTTTTTTGAGGGACCCTCCCTAGCAAATGCCAATAGGCTTTGCCTTCACTCTCTCGCATCCTCAACATCCTCGAGCATTTTTGTGAAGACACTCTGAGAATAGCTGTATTTGAGAAAGAGACGTAGGGTAGGGTTGAAAATGCTAAAATCTGACCAAGTCACCAAATGAAAAATACAGCTTTAAGGGAAACCAGAGACATCTCCCTTTTTTTCTTTCGCTCTCAAAATGCATTATGATGAATACTGCCCCAGGGCTGGTGTATGCAAACTTCCACTGTGCTTATGGGGAAAGATTATAATTGAATCCCCTATAATGATAGGCCAAAAAAAAAAAAGACCCAGACAGACAATGCTCAGAGGCTGCAGATAGGCCCAGTTTGGCTTCTAGCCCACAGTGCCTACAATTATTCTGCAGTGATTTTTATTTATCTATTTAGTGCTCCCACTAGGCAAAGAGAGAGAGAAAGAGAGGGCGTGAGAGAGGGAAAATCTAGTCATAATTCAACCCTCATGGTTAGGCAGCAAGCTCGAAATTGAAAAAGTTATTCAAATGGATAATGGAATGGAGCTGAGTTTCTAATGTCCTCCTCCATGGGAAAATGGCACAAATTGTGGGACTTTGCAAATGGCTTACATGTTTTTTTGTAATGAGATTATTTAAGAGTCAGCTCAGTGATGCTATACAAGGGCATTATCACAGGGTGAGTGGCAGACGTCTGCATTTGCATCAAAACGCAGAATGGAATCTCTGCATTTGGTCTGGAGATGGTCAATAATAGCCACCAAGTGGAACCAAGGCCCCTTCTGTGCTAATCAGATCTTCACTGGTGAGACTGTAAGAATTATCCCTTAAAGCCCTGGACAAAATACGTCAAACATAGTCAAACAATCAATGTACATTCCTGGGTGCAGCTGGGTTGAGAGGAAAGGTTGACAGTATGATGTACCTGTCAAAAACAGCATGAGACTAATCCCAGTGGTTGATGGAGCTTGGCCACCACCCATATCTTTCCCCGCCCCCATCTATTGTGAAGGCCAGCTCCAAAATAGTTCCATTTTAAGAGTTGGTGATAGATATATGGTGATCACTTCTATTACATGCCTTACCTGCAATCCACAACAAAACTCTGTTTTTTGTAGTTACAACAACAGCTCAGGGAAATGGGTAATATATTTTATCTCCATTTTATAGATCTGAAATAACTAAAGTTCAAGGAAGCAAAGTGATTTCTCCAAGGTCACATAGGTTGTGGAGCAGAAGCGTGAACCTGAAGGTCAATAAGTTATCACCATATCGAAACTCATGTCCCTTCCATAATTAGAACATCAATGCTCAATTTATAAATTGATAATTCACAGGCTAGAGCAGTACTATACAATACTATAAAATAAAACTTTCTGCGATGATGGAGATACTTTATAATCTGTGCTGTCCAATATAGTGGCCACTAGCCATAAGTGGTTAGTGTGATTGAAGAACCGAATCTTAAATTTTGTTTAATTGCAGTGAATTTAAATTTAAAAATCACATGTGGCTAGTACCTACCATATTAAGCAATAGAAATCTATTCATTTATTTCATAGTCAAGAAACTTAGTCCTATTTATTTCATAGTCAAGAAACTTAGTCCTACTCCTAAATACAGCGGTTTAGGGCATGCAGCTCAAGGTCAAACTGATTATTTCATACAATATCCAGTTGAATGAAGTAATGCTAAGAAAGGAGTGGAGAGTTTTGAAGAAATTCAACAAAATGGCTTAAAATCTGAGAAAGTTGAGGTCTCTGTGTTACAATAACATATATCAATGTTATTGTATTAATATATAACTGGAAAAAAGAAGAAGAATATAGAAAAAGAAACTGGTTAGGAAATGTAATCATTTTTTTTTTTCCCTAAGCAGTGTCTTCCTCATGTGGAATGCTAGAGAAATTGTGAAGCTTGGCGGCCAGAGGCTTAGTGCTGCTTGCAGAGAAAGGAAGTCAAGCAGGCAGGAGATCCTCACCGGGAAAGTCACAGTAGTGGCTGCAGAGGAAATTATGAGACAGAAACTTGAGGCTGAATGGCGGACCTGAGACTAACATAGGGTAGGCAGTCAGTTAGCCCCAGAATTTAAATTCCAAGTGGAATAGTTGAGAGAAAAGAGTCAAAGGTTTGTCTTTTTGAAGCAGTTAAAGAGAATATAGGATAATAATTCAGGAACCTAATATCTAAGAATTAGAAAGAAAAATTCCATTTTCTATCAGATGTTTATTGTCGGGATATAGGAGAAGGACAAGGACCCATAGATGACTACTGTTTCAGGGGAGCGTCTCGAGGACTAGGCTGCAGCTATTGAAGGATAACCCTCAGGGCTGGAAGAAGCAAAATCAAATGTGTCAGGATGCTTTTGATTTGTGAGAAGGATCCCCAGGTAATGTGTTTTAAAGTGTAAGGACATCAATTACTTCACATGATGAGAAGTCTATAGGTAGAGAGGGTTCAGAGTTGATTAATTTTATTTCATTTAATTCTCTTAACAATTTCATGATGGAGCATCATTGGATGGCAATGAAGAAGTCAAGCCTTTGGGAGGTTAAATTACTTGACCAAAGTCACACAGTTGATAAGTGGCAGAGCCAGGGTTGGACCAATAAAGCCTTGAGTACAGAAAGTAACAAAATACTTTATTCTGGTAAGATTGCACTTATATAAAGAATTTTTAGTATCTTATGACAGCATTAGAACAAGGTTATTGTTACAATTTCCATTTAATGAAGGTTAGAACTCGTAGTGCTGCGAGACTATGAAGATAGTGTCCAAATCACATAGCAGGTCAAACTAGAAATGAACTCTACAGCTCAAAATACAGAGTTTCCTCTCAGAACTATGAGGTACCATTCCATGGTTCCCACTGGAACAAAAGAACAATAAATAAACACAAACAACATACCGCATGGTGCCTGCAGAGTCTCCTGGCAGCACTGTGCCCACCCAATGCTCAGTGGCTGTGCTCTCTGATGCCAGACTCATTGTTTTCCCCACATATTCTTAATGGCTGCTGTTTCGTAAAAATGAAGAGACAGGGAGGGGCATGTCATAGATACAAAGCAAAGTGAGGAGGCTAACCCAGCATCTGCAGCCACAGGGGGCGACCACCCAAAGAGAAACTGACTCCCAGTTCATTCGAGACCAAAGGGAGTCCTGGCCAAATCTAGGGAGGTGGAATCTCAAATGTTAAGCCATCTGACCTTCCTTCTCTCTGTAAAATCTCAGACTGGATCAGGCATCAAAAAGTAGCCTATAAACCAGCAAAAAAAAACCAATGAATTCATAAACCTGCATGAAGGAGTTCAAAACTTATGCAGCCTGTATATAACCACTTGAAAAGATATTATTTTTGGTTGTACAGAACTTCCACAACTGGAAGGTCTAAAACACATTAAGTAGATAGATCTAAGCTTAGCTTAGTCTATGTGAAAAGCTAACATTTTTCAGAAGATAATTATCCATTTATTATCTTATCTGTTGCCAATGTCACTTAACACTGAGAAACTGATCAGCATAACAGCCTAAAATGTCTAAGACTTTGGAATGGAAATAACTGCCAAATATGGATTAAATTGATAAAAATAATTCCAAACATGATTAGAGTCACTCTGTTGTATATCCTGCACAGCAGGTGGGAAATCCTTGAGAAGAATTAGGGAAAGGTTTAGAGAAAGCAGATTAATGGAGAAAAGATTAAATGTGTTTCAAAAGCAGTACAAAACATATTTTAAATGACAATCCTTACATGGGCAATGTTAAAAGGTACTTGGGCACATGCAAAATTCAAGCACTTGGTTTAAGTGTAGATCTTGCGGTAAGAAATGGAAATGTGTCCTTGTGGTACCAACTATGCATTTGGAAGTGCCAAATATAAGTGGTTCTCTTTTTGTCTTACATTTAATTACATAAGTAATATAGAAAGCATTCTTACTATAAAAGATTCAAACGGTACGAAAGTATATAAAATGAAATGTAAAGATCCCCCTGGATGCCATTACCTCCTCACCAGACCCCATTTCTCCATAAACATATTCCCTGCTGAGTTAACTAGTGCTTCTGATCCTCTTCCTATTCATCTACCTACACACAATCACACCTGCACATAAGATTTTTGATGTTGTTTCCTACATAAATATAGACAATAATGTAAATACTGTTTTGTTATGTGCTTTCTTTCACGTGTGAATATATCTTGGAGCTATTTTCCTTTCAGATATATATATATATTTCTACCTTATTTTTCAATGGCAAGCATAGTATCTCATAGCATGGATATTCCATAATTTATGTAGCTGGTGTCTTATGGATGATATGTGATGTGTTTATAGTGCTTTATTATAACAAAAGTTCCAAAGAAATCTTGTTTGCCTCTTTTCCAAGAAGTATCAGAGAAGGCATCATTTCTAGGTAGACTCACTTAAAGCTCACTCGTGAATATTACACACCCCAAGGCAGCCTATAATGAGCCAGTAGCTACTGAGGCCAGGTAGCTACTGCCATGGCTCATCTTGTCTTACTGGCATTTTAATCAGTGGGATTTAACCAACTTAACGGAGACTAAGATGAGGATGATAATCCAACCCCATGGAATTTGGGTGAAGATCAAATGCAGCAAAATGGTGTATAATGTAACACATTGGTCAAAAACATGGGCTTAGGGATCACAGAGTCCTGGGGTTGAATGACTGCTTCATCACTCACCTACAGGGGAGCCTTGAGAAAGCTTTTAAACTCCTCCAAAGCTCAATTTCCTTACACAAAAAATGAGGATAAAATTAACTTTAAGTGTGATTTTGAGAACTAAATAAGATACTGTATCTTAGCATTCAACCTGGCATGTGGGAAATACCCAATAATTCTCTTACTACCGAGTGTCAGTTTCCTTCCTGTTTCTTTTCCTTCTTGTTGACTGCAAAGCTTCAAAGGAAGAACGCAGCATGATTTCACCAAGAAAAGGGTGGCGATGTGATTACTAACGCTTATTTCTTTGTAGTTTTGTAGTCAATTTAACATACATCATTTGGTCCTCATAAAAACCCTCATGGTAGCTATAAAATCTCATGATTCTTTTGCACAGTTTACCACCATAGGGTGACAATTCATTTTGGGTCTCTCGTGTGTCTGCACATTTTGTGAGCAGTTTATGGATTGTATTATTAAGGAGGTTTTTATAGTGAATGTCGACCTCTGGAACAAAGAGCAGATATGCTTGTTGTCCAGGGAAATAAAGATTTTTCCCTTCCAAGGCAAAGGACAGGTTTACATCAGCCCATTGAAAGATGTGTTTCCTAAGGTTAGAGGTTCTCAACTGTAATGAGAACCTACTGTGTGCACAACATCCACCTGGGCCACTTAGTGCACCCCATGAGATTTGGAGGCAAGGGAAACTGATGTAAACCTGAAGCTCGTACAGCTGGCTGTGCCGTGGATAAGAAAGTATTCTGTCTCTGATCCAGGAGTCTTGTGTCTTCTGCCAGCATCCATAAAGCTGTAGCAGACTAACCTGTTAGCTTCATGTAGGGTAAAATCTTAGACCCTACTTAGTTTCTCACATCCACATGGTGCATGGAACAGCCATTCATTCACTAGAAAGCAAAGACCTTCTCAACCTTCATCTCCTCCACCTTTTTATACAATCTAACACCAAATCTTGTTATGTAAATATAGGAATTTTGAAAATGCTGTTCCTTTTGCTTTTCTCTTACTTGTTTTTGTCTACTTCATTTATACTAGTTCTTCGAACCCTAGCTCACGCTTCACTTCCTCAGACAGTTGATCTTCCCTGATTCCATAACTACGTAAAATCCTTCTATTATATGTCCAATACACCTTTTTCATAGCACCTGCCACAGTTGATATTTTACATTTATTTTAAGTCACATTTATTATGTTATATTTACATTATTTATTAATGTCTAAATTTGCTTCCTCCCACTCTGGACTATAAGCTCTGTGCATATTTTGCACTCACTATAGTATAGTTATTACCAAGCATATTGTTCAATAAATATGGATTTAATACTGAATAAATAGATAGGGTAGGGAATGTGTTATCTTAGTTTTATAGATGAGAAAATTGAGGCTGGGAGATAAGTGAGTTTCTTATGGTCACACAGCTACCAAGGGCAGTCCCAGTTCTGACATTCGGCTTTAATAAAAGTGCAAGTTTCTTTCCATGAATGATGTTCCTGTGAATCCAGGACAGACTAGAAAGGTCTGCATAAGGGAAAAGTATATAAGAAGAGAGTCTGGATGGTAGTTGATTCTAAGAAGGGCATTAGGTTCATGTAAACACTGAATAAAGGAAGTGAGGAAAAAAAAAAAACCAAACAGTGAGAAGGAAGGATGTAGAACCAGATAGACTTACGTGGAAAATGGGCAGCAGACTTGATAACAAGAGGACTGGGTAGAATAAGGATTGAAAAGTGGACCTGCATGAGGTTAAGAGATTCAGGATCTGATCTTCGTACAGTGGTCTCTGGGCACCTGTGTCCAGAAGACAGGCATCTCCTTAGGGAAGTTATTATATTACTTATAATAAAAATAACACTAGTTGTCATTTACTGGTGTGTGTATCAGGCAGTATGCTAGACGCTTTACATTATTTTAGTTGGTCCTCCAGTCAATCCACTGAGGAAGATGTTAACATTAGAACCCTGGCTTGTCCTTTTTCTTTCTATTTGTTTCTAACATTCTAATTATTAAGTATGTGAAATTTTTCTCACTTCTTGTGTTTTTCCTCACTTCTACTTCTCTCTTGTCTCCTGGTCCCTACTTTACCATCATTTTCACAGTTAGGTGTACAGAGCCTTATAATACTCACTGTGAAACTCCAGCAGATTGCCTGCTTATCCCCAACCTCATTCTATTAGCTAATTGTCACTGAGGTTTAAATGACTAGTTTATTCTTACCTCTCCCTAAAACCACTGTATTATAATAGAGTATTTTGGGGAAAATATTTAAGGTATTTGGGTAAACGAATCTCTAATAAAATTTCAGGCAGAGATACAAAATATTTTTGAAGGCTATAGGATTTACTAGACATTTGAAATTATAGCCACACCTAGGTCTCTACTAGTTTAACCTAGTGGAAGATTTATTCCTTCATAGTCATCTAGTTTTCTCCCCACACCCCACACTCCCACACTGCCAAATTCTGTTAAAATTCTATGACTACATATGGTCCATGGGAAGATATGAACAATTGTCTTCATATATACACAGCCATTATCTCCACTGTCAATGACATCTCCCTTCATCCATGGGATCCCTAGGAAGTAAGAAAGCTAAATTGTCCTCAAGATGTCATGAGTGGAGGCAGTTATTCTGTTACCTTCTTCTACTATGGAATGATTGGGTGTACTTGGGAGAAAGACGGGTAGAGGAGACTCACATTCTGAATGTATATTACACACAGTCCAAGAACCATTAGAGGTCTTCTGACAGTTAACAATTTATTGATTTATTGTTCACTAAAGGTGCTGTTGGAGTTGGCATGTAACATAAGCTTTTTCCCCAGCCATAGCTGAACTCTCAGGAGATCCAATAGTTTAGGGAGGTTCTCCAGGACCCATTTCCTTCTCCAATGGAAATATTTCACTCCAATGTGGACTGAGATTCCTGGCTTCTGACCAGTTGCCTCACCCCTAGATTGTACCTCTGGGCCTAAGTCCTTTGTAATTGACACTTTGGTTGAACTGTCTACTTGGCTTTTGATGTTGGTTTCATTCATGGATGTTGTGTCTTAGACCTTCTTTATTTCTATTCTCTATAAACGTGAAGATTGGTTTCTCTAAACCCTCTGCCCAGTAAAGGCGTCTGGGATTCTAGTGTTCTGGGCTTCTACTTATCTGAAAGAATTTTGACAGGACTCTGATAAATGCCCTGTTTTGCCCTCACACTACAATTAGAATTGTTTAGCCAAGCGATTCCAATGAAAGTTACAATGAGAGTACTGCTTAAGCATTATCATATGGATAATTCTTGCTCAGTCTTTCATCCTAGACAAAAGAGAAGTCAGACCTTATGTCTCAAAGCTTGAGCTGAGTTTGGGGATATAGTGGGGCAGGCCCCTTGAGCTGCTGGCAAAAGCTGAATATCATGTAACAGAGTATCCAACCAAAATCAAAATAAAAAACCAAACTGTTAGGCTGACCAACATGAAAGTCTGTAGAGCTGGCCCAAGAGGAATAACCCAGATACTAGGTAATGGTGTCTGCAGATACCTTATCAGAGAAAGAGGAGACTGGAGACCAACTTTGAGCTGCTGAAGAGACTCTCCAAGCACTTTCTTTAGGTTCCTAGAGCCTCAGTCATAGATGTACAGAGCTGTGTTAAGAGGCCAAACTGGTACAAACAGGTATGTGGTTGAGAGATTCATGTGTTGTGGCTTTTCAACTCTGGATCTTATTGGAAAAGATCTTACTAGGTACTTATCATGAGTGTATCAGGTAGCAATGCTGTGTAACAAATCACCTCAGTACTCGGTGGTTTAAAAGAATTTATGGGGGTTGAGGGCTGGAAGAATGGGGTGAAGGGTTAAATAAGTACAAATTAGTAGCTGATAGGTGGTCACAGGGATGGGGAGCACGGCACAGGGAATGCAGTTAGCATTAATGTATTGGCAAGGTGGAGAGCCAGAGGAGAGAAAAAACAATTAGGGAGATCGTTTTATAAACTATATAAATGTTTAACCACTATATTGTATACTTAAAACTAATAAAATAAAATTTTTTTAAAAAGTGGATACATAACATTTATTGTTATAGCTAATGCTTCTGGGGCTTGGCTAATCATGTAGGCTAGGCTTGTCTGATGATCCTGGCTGGACTCACTCATGCTTCTATGGATTGGCTATGATAGGGGAGTGGTAAGGGCCTCTATTCTAGGCTAGGGCAGCTTAGTTAGGAAAGTTCTACTCCACATGTCTCTTATCCTCCTCCTGACAAGAGCAGTATATATATATATTTGGTACTCAATATATATATATTTGGTACTCAATACTTTTTACCATGGAGCTCATTAGTAAGGCAATTCTTTCACAGCATGAAAAGCATTCTATTACTTAAAACAAAATTTCTCAACACCCTAGCATTAAGTACAGCAATTAGCTATCAAAATGGCCCTTTACAGCATTTTCAGAGAGTTCATTTAAAGTCCTTCTGCCATAGCCAGGCCTTTAGAATCTGTAACGACTAGAGTGGATTTAGAGAAATGATGGCCTGAATCATCATGCTCAAAGGGATTATTTCTGTAGACAAATGAGCTTTCTCTTATGCAAAGTCAAATGAATGATGTAAATTCTCATGATTATGCCCCAATATCACTTTTGGAAAGAGGGCTTCTTAGTTCTCAATTACTTAACAGGCGTCTTCTGAGAAGTAACAAGATGATCAATTTCAGCAGCCAACATCTGACCGCAACAAGAACTACAAAGAATCTTTGCTGACCAGACTCCTGGCCATCTGTAAATTCATCCCAGGGTGAGACTCAGTGCCATCCATCAGTTATAGTAAGTCTCATGTTTATCTTTTCAATTAACCTTGTATTAAACCTGAGACCAGGACAAATCCATTCTCACTTTTGGACATAGAAAAATCATTTATACAATGACAGTCTATGGGTGACTTGTGATGAAAGCAATACAGAGTAGGAATTGGTGTACTAAGAGCCGAGAGACCTGAGTTCTGGTTCTGGTTTAACTACTAACTAGCAGTGAAGCTTTGAGTGTATTACCTCCACTTTCCAAATCTTATTTTTCTCATCTGTTAAGTTAGAGAATAAAAAGCTAATACTTTAGAACTAGACAGTCCTGATATCTAGTTCCACTTCAACTCAATGTGCTGGGAGTTCTTGGGCATCTTACTTAATCTCTCTGAGCCCATTTTTTCTCATCTACTAAACAGATAATAACATCCACTTTTCCATCCCCAGGGGGCTAAGAAGAGGAGTTGGTGCTCAGTGACTTAATTTGCTCCTCCACTTTGATTATTCTTGTTACTGTAACTCCAAAAACTAGACTATTGGAAAATCTGAACAATTCTTTTATTCTATAAGACATTTCCTCCTAACAATTCACTAGCAATAATACATCACAGTATAGCTCTTTTTAAGATTTATTCCCAAGATACTCCACTCTATCAAACTGACAAAAGATTTACATTCTTGCTGGAGACTTTCTCATAGAAATAGTCTCAAATCAATGAAAAAATAACCTTGGAAATTTTTTTAGTCCTTTGATCCATCTGTAGATTCTTCATATGCTTACATCTCATGAAACTGTGCAAGATCATAATGGATGTCACAGTTGTGAAATTAAAAGCCACATTGACCAACAATGTTTTGGTCAGTCTTATCTACCGATATCTCATCTTAAAAACAAGCAAGAAAGACCACATTTGGAAAAAAAAGTCCAATCTTTATTTTCCCCTTAATTATTACATTTCTTGACAATGTTAGGAGAAAGTATTATTCTTGGAGACTAGTTTGTATTTAAAAATAAAATATATTTGGGATATATCAAATCTAGAAGGGATTTGGTTTGTCTGACTTTTGTCACTTCTGCTAATCTGGATCCCAGTGATTTGGGGAGCTACGGCAGAGAGGTGCAAAAGCAAAAGAAGATACATCTGTCTGACTGGCAGGTACATGAAGCAGTTACCATCAACATTTTGTAGCTGCCTTTGATTTAACCAATCCAAAGGAAAGCATTGATCAGTGGTCTGCAATACATGGTGAAATACAGATATCATTTACACAGAGATTTTACATATGTTGTCTCATTTTGATTCTTACATCTATAGAGCACTGATGGTGAGAAAGGAAATGAACATACATTTGATTCTTATAACTTAATACCTGTCATATAGGTATTATTCTTGTTACACTGTTAACAATTAATAGTGATAATGCTAACACTGTTGAGAACTCTACTGCATGCCAGGTATCATGCTAAGAACTTTACTTTCATGAGTGCTATAATGATGTATGTTATCACTCCCATTTAGAGAGGAAGACTCTCCAAGGTCATCTACCTAAAAAATTTTTAAACTGATGCTAACACCAAAGACAGAGTGTTCTATTCAAGAAAACACTGCGGTTCCGGAAATCTCTAATATTACACAGGGAGTAAATGCTGAAGGTAAGACCTGAGTCTGTTAATGTCAACACCATTGTTTATTTCACTGCACCAAAGCTTGACTTATTCTACTCTGGTGAGATAAACTAAAATCCTCTTCTGGGAGAAGGAACAATTGACGCGAGGGGTAAGTATATGGGTAGATAATTATACGGTCAAAATTACTCAGGTTGATTTTTCAGGGTGCTCTTATGCTTTCATGTGGATCATCACTGAGGAATAAATATACCACTTCTCCTATCCCATGAAAAGAGATTTTTAAAGTGATATAAAAAAAGAAGCACATATAAGGTTGAACCACATGAAATTATCAATTTCCAACCAATTTTTGACCTACAAAAATGATAACCTTATATGGTTCAAATCTAAAAACACAAATACTTGAACACCTACAGTAATTCTACTTGCTGCTAACATCTCCCTAAGCAAGGCAAACAGATTGTTTTAAAAGATATAAACCTTCAAGAAAGGGAAAACAGGAGAGGCCACAACAGTTAGAAAACTTCGGAAACTGAAAAGCAGGCAGATGAGTGATAACTAGTCTAAAGCTGTAAGATGAAGTGAAGAATTTGAGGACCAATCAAAGCTGCATTGCAAAATCTTTAAAAATGGCTTAGGAACCATCAG
The DNA here is from genome assembly GCF_902729225.1 of Pteropus medius. Classification (NCBI taxonomy): domain Eukaryota; kingdom Metazoa; phylum Chordata; class Mammalia; order Chiroptera; family Pteropodidae; genus Pteropus; species Pteropus medius. The sequence continues at coordinate 15,945,286 of NW_024342473.1, read as the reverse complement.
CACCAGAAACTCTGGAACTGGGAGTGAAGAGGTGAAAAGGTAAAATCGAAAGGATTAGCAAAGGCACTTTTTTGAAAGAATTCGCCTTCCCCATTCCTCATTCCTGAATGACTATCTCTTCCCAATCTTTGGAGGTTATTCTCTGGAGAGAGGGAAAAAAAAAGTCTTTGGACATGGGGTATACAGGAATAATTGATGGCTTTGAACAGCTAATCATATACCCAATGCTGAGAATTTCCCAACCTCTTTTGTGCTTCAGCTTTCAGAATACTGGCAGCCAGACTTCTTCCCCCCAGGCAGGGGACTGGAAGAGTATTCCCCAGAGTATATGACAAGCCCAAGGAAAGAGACATAAAAATAATCAAATGAGAGGTTCCCCAAGACTCTCCATTTCATACCCTCTGGTTCCATTTCAGATTGAAATACTTTCATAGCTGTGTGAAACTTTTACTGACAAGATTTTAGGAGATATGGAGAAAATCAGCAATATATAAAAAGACAACTAATAACAAGAAAACACACATATACGCACATACACAGACATTAATCCACTTCAGAAAAAAACAAAAAGCAAAGAAGAAAGCAAACTCAGTGCTCTATAGTGCAAAGCTGGGAATATTTGCATAGGAATAGTAGGGTAGTAATTGACTATTGATGTACCCAAATATAAAGGAAGACAGCAGAGAAGGAGTTAAATCCTCATCTAACATAACAGGAAGTCAGAAGACTTAAAATTCACTAATCCAAAAAGAGCAATGTGCATACTTAAGTACCAGAAGAAAAAACTTAAAGAACAAAATAGTTGCCTCTAAAGAGGGAGATTGGAGATTATGGAGTGGTGGGAAAGGGAATTATTTAGAAATGGCTCTAACCCTTTCAGAACTTTTTGACTTTTAAACCATGTTCATGTATTACTTTAGTAGTTTTTTTATATAAATTTATTTATTTAAATTAGTTTCAAGTATACAGTACATTGGTTAGACATCTATAATGTTCATAAAACGATCCTCCAATTGCTCCCTCCCTCCCCTGACCCTCCACTTAGCCATCATATTAATGCTAACTGCATTCCCTCTGCCATGCTCCTGGTGCCCGACTATCAACTTAATAAAATCGTTTTTAAAAATCCAAGCTCAGTGAGCATAATCATACACAAACACTTTGAAAACAATTTTTTCCCCAGTTTTGACACAGGCTTTTTATTTTTACCAACACTTATAAAATGCATAAAATTCGCAGAGCAATGTGTTAAGTACTGTTTCTAGAGTTGCAAGACTGTGTTGTTTTACATAAATTCATCTCATGAAGTTCAAAGCTTTGACCTTACAAGATTAGTTGAAAAAGAAGGGTCAGCACTTCACTGTGTGTTAACCAGGGTTATAAACTCAAGAAGCACTTAGGCTAGAGAACATCATACATGAGACAGCAAATTTTGGTAAAATGAATATTAATTACTAGTATATAAATTTAAGGAAAAAAATGTTATACTCTACTGAGTTTTAAATCTTCATTACTTCCTAAAATGATCTTTATGTCTGTAGGACTTTGTTGACAAATCATTTCACGTCCTGTGGGTGGGCCTTGGAACATTCTCATTGTGCTTACAAGGAGAACAGTAATCTTGGCAAGAAGCTGTACATGTACTAGCTTTATTTCTCTTGGCTCTAGGTGGATGTCCCTCCAAGGGCCCTTGCTGTGGGCCAAATGTGGATGGGTGAAGTGTGACATAATTCTTATTTTTGTATCTGATCACTTAGAAGATCTTGTCTTTGTCCTTCAGTTTCAATTCTGACAGGTCACTTTCTGGTGGTCTATCTTTAAGGATTGCTTTCGACAAACACTCTCTTAGCGTAAATACCAGCCACTTTGATTAAACTCAGCACCCACTTCCTTTTTACGTTCTTCAATACTGGTCCTGTTGGTCTTGGTTTTCTTCTGTCCATTTGTCACTCTTTTGCCTAGCTCTCTAGTTCTCTTGCATTTCTTCAAACGTGTGGACATTTTGTGAGATTTCAGTTGGGTGTGCACAAGCTTCTCCAGCTAATTCTTTACCCTGATGAAAAGGTCTCCAAGGATGCCTTTGGTACTATTATCACATTTACAAGTTCAGTGCTGTCCGTTGTTATTCCTGCAAGTTCTCATTCGTAGTTTTTGTTTTTTTGTTATCTACCAAAGGAGCTAGTATCAGATGATTTCTGCTACTTTTAGGGAGATTCTACCATTATTGGTTTTTGTTGGCTTTCTCTTCCTCTTTGGAGTTACAACTGAGTTTGTTTCATCAAAGACTCCCTCCTGCTTCCCTCAAATTTACACATTGGTTTGGGGGCTTAGATTCTGAGTTTTGGTTGGTGCATGTCTTCATTTGGGTTGTTTGTGGTAGATCTGCTCTCTTAAGATTCTGCTGAAGTCTAGAATCAGGAGAGGACAAATGGAAAAACTGGAGCTTTAAACTCAAAAGATGCTGAGGAACAGGGGAAATATGCACAGACCTGGGAAGCCAATGGGGATATGGAAAAGCTCAGATCACTGAGGTGTCCTGAAAATCCCAGACTTCCAGCAGCCACATTGATGGCTCTTAATGCCACCCTTTCCCTAGTAAAGGTCTCAAGTTAGTCTCCTGAAGAACCTTTCCTTCTTGGAAATCTTTAGTGAGGAGAACTAAAATAAATGAGGAAAGAATATTTGATTCTTGGAAATTATGTTTTCAGTCAATGTGACCAGAATGCATGCATTTAATAAAGTAAGGCCAAATCTCTTTTCCTTAAACAGTTTTTATATTCAAAAGAAGATTTACATATGTTGCTGATGGCATTTATTCATGCACTCATTAAACATTTATTCAACACCTACTAAGATTTGGGTACTATATGTTGGCCTATGCTTTGGGATTATAATTCAGCAACACATAGTTAGAGCCATTACTATTTTTACATATTTCGTAGCAGTAATCTGACTCTTGGGAACTTGTCCTAAGGTAATAATTCAGATAAAAAAAAATTAAGTGATATGTAAAACATACTTATAGCATCATTATTTGTAGCGGTAAAAATCCTGATGGTAAAAAGCCCAGTGTTAGGGAAATTAAGATAACAGTGGCATATTCATTTCGATAACATTGAGTACACACTGAAGATGACAAAAACAAAATAGAGGAAGTAGAAAAAAGTATATAAAATGTTAGGTACAAAACTAAGACAAAAATTGTATAAAAATATACTACTATATAAACACACACTTATGAAAAGTTATAGAGACTAATGAAAAGTGTAAATAGTTAATATGATTGGGTAGGCAGATATATCCTTATTTTCCTTCTTGAAATATTATAAAGTCATCCTAATAATAAGTAAAAATAATTAATGACAGACTAAAAAATATTTTAAGAATCTACTTTCTGTAGTGCACAGTAATGTGTACTAAATGTGGAATTCTTCTGTCCTTAATATTAACAGCTTGGTTACAGATGGAAACATTTTGAGCTAAAATGTCAAGGGAAAAGATATTCTTAGACATCAGTAGTGATAACCAATATCATTCAATATTCAGGGGCATATAGCTTCATAGCCTGAGCTAGTTCCCTTCCTAACCCAAATTTTCCTGGTTTCTATAATTTTTCACTGTCTTAAAGAGCCTTCCTTCTCAGGTTCTTTGAAACCCTTGAACTCCTTGGAGATCACTTGAGGAAATAGAGAATTCAGACCAAACTGAGTTAAAACTTACTTTATGACTGAGTTTCTACGTTATGCTAAATGAATCATTTACCATTTCTAAGTCTCGTTTTCTTCATTAGTAAAATGGGGATGAAAATAGCCCCTCCGTCTTAGGGTTGTAATGACAAGATATGCAAAGCTTCCAATGCAACACTTGATTCCTTCTGGATGACCCAATAAATATGTTTCCTGTTTCAAGACTGAAAAGCCAAGTGGGGTTCATGAGCCACACAGTGTGAGGGAGTTGATATGAAGTTTAGTGAATAGCTGCCTCTTACTCAGCTGGCACTAAATCCTTCCCATTGCAGTGTGTGACCTCAAGCTGCAGAATGGCTGTGCCCTGACAGCAAGTTTCTGGCAAGACCATTTTACTGCTTATTTTTTCATTAGAAAGGCGCTATGTGTTTACTAAAAAAAGTTGGAAAGGAGTGAAAAAATGGAAAACAATCCCCCAAAGCCACCCTATCTAAAGAAAACAGCTGTTAAAATTCTGGTGTATTTACTTCCAGGTTTTCCCTATGCATCCATTTTGGCTGAATTTTAAACACAATTGTAATCATGCTGCGCATACAATTTTAAATTCTGAATTTTTCATTTAAATGTAGTGGATAAGCTGTTTTCATGCCATTTCATAGTTTTCAGGGCCATCATTTTTAATGGCTGCATAACATTCCAGTTCGGAAAATTACAGGCAACACACATGCTCTCCTTTCTGGTGTCAGGAAGATGTTGTAGTCTACTCATTTCCAGGAAGACTTCTGAGTTTTCCAAGTGGCCCCAGATCACACAGCCAAAGGCATTTGGGAGCAGAAAAATCTTCCTGGAAAGGGCAAAGAAAGAGAGAGTAGAAAAAGGAATAATAGTAAAAGAGAAAGATTGAAAGAGGAGGGAAGGAGAAATAAAGGGAGACAGGGAAGAAACGAGAGGAAAAAAGAAGAAAGAAAAGGAGAAAGAAGATGACAGAAGAAGAGAAAGTAAAGAAGGAGGAACAGAAAGAGGAGGAGGAGGAGAAAAGCGAGAGAAGGAAGAGGCAAATATCTGGTGTTTTCCGATTTAAAAAGGTCTACTCTAGATTCTCGCATGATAGATGCTTTCTATGGAAGATAAAGATTTCCTTGGGTTGTCCTCCCACTGGCAGCTTCCAACACATCACCAGCCTCTGACATTTTTGTTCTCAATCATTCATACTTAATGTTATGGCCACTGAACCTTTTGGCACTTATTAATTCTTTATTCTGAGTCAGAAACACATTTACCTGACATCCTTCTAAGACTCATCATTACTCTACTGAGCAGATAAAAAACTGTGGTGATTGATTCCTGGGGTTTCAAAGGGCTAGGTCCTGAATGAGACCCCCACCTCCGAATTCTTCCAAGAGGGATTTCGTTTTGTTCTTCTTTGATTCAGGTCTTTGGCTGGGATCCACTTTTTCCTCCTAATATTTTGCTCCTGTCGCCAAAACTGAATTTCAAGAAATGTGGTCTATTTGTCATATGCTGGCATTTTTATAGTCCCTGATGGGGTTCTGGGCCCACATGTTACCTCCTATTTTGAGGAAATATGGTTCATAGAGACCCTGAAAGCCTCTATCTGTGATCAGTTAGTTGATCAGTGCTGCTGAAATGAGGGAGCTGAGCCCGGCTTCTCTGAAGTCGGCCCTGGGGACCATCTGCATATTGTGAGTCTGGGACCTGCCATCTCCTACAGGAGGATCATGAACATCGGAGGCACTGGCAAGACTTCCAGTAGAGTCTGGAGCTGGATGTGAACAGCTTGCTCACATGCCTGGACCTTTCATCATCCCAGGAAGGCTGTACCACGGTGCCTTGGCAGGAAGAATCTCCCACTTAGTAGGTTCACAAGGCCCTTTGTCATTACAGTAGCTCAGGTCCAGCAAGCAGGCAGGACCCTGCCACTCTTCTCAGTGGGACAGGGTGGGGAAATGGGTGCTTCTCTCCTAAGGAGGAGGCATGGTCAAAGAACTGGGGGTTGAAATCATAAAGGAGATAATGGCTTGAATCATAAAGAAGATAATGGAGGTTAAAGTACATGATAAATAAAATGTCCTTCACAGGTCAAGGGAGAGAGAGATCCTGCTATCGTGGTGGAATATTCCTTTGGAACCAGGAGTCCCAGGTTCAAATAACACCTCTGTTATTGACATTCAACTTGGCTTTGCTCAGTACCCTCATTCCATAAATAGGCTAACAATGCCGGCTTGTCCTTCTTTCATAGACCTTTTGTGAAGATCACATAAGACGATAGAAGTGACGCTGGGACATAGTTTAAGTAAGAGTTTATTAATGTAATTAATATCTCTATTGTTGTTATGGGCACTATGATCAGAAGCAATGCTTACCCTGGGTGTTACCCTTGGACTGAATGTTTGTGTCTTCCCAAAATTCTTTTGTTAAAACCTAGCCCCCAGTGGGATTGTATTTGGAAATGGTGACTTTGGCACATACTAGGGGTTAGATGAGGTCTTGAGGATAGGATTAGTACCTTTATAAGAGAAATCACAGAGCTTGCTCCGTGTTTCCACCACGTGAGGACATAGGGTATAGGTGGCTATCTATAACCCAGAAAGAGGGCCCTCACCAAGAACTCGACCATGTTGGTACCCTGATTTCAAGCTTCCAGGCTCCAGAGCTAAGAGAAATATTTTTCGTTGTTTAAGTTCCTCCAGTCCTTGGTATTTTGTTATGGCAGCCCCAGTAGACTAAGACACGAGTGTTATGCCAGGCAAGATATCTTTTCTTGTCCCAGAGAGTGGACTGCTCACATATTCCCCAGGGCTGGCAATTACCCAGGGCCTGGACTAGGGAGAGGAGAGTGAGGCACTCACCTCAGTGCAAAATTTAAGGTGGTGCCAAATACTTCATCATCGAGCAAGTATTTCCATGCATTATTTTTTTTTTTTAAAGATTAAACTTAATGCAAAAATAAAAAACAAAAAAACTGGGATGAACAAAACACCAAACTTTTAAGCAAAGACAAGATCAGTTGCAATGCTGTGCTGAGCCACATCAGAGCCTGAGGCAAAAGGAAAAATTAGTAACACTGATACTATTTTTATTGAACAAGTCTGATATTTTGCTCATTATGGACTTTTTGCATAAATTCTGATTTTTTTAAATATTGCATAAAACTATGATTTATCTCGATCACTGAGTTTTTTGAGTCCCCTGAAATTTTATGCCCAAGGCAAATGCCTCGCTCACCTCCAGTAGCCCTGGCCCTGCTACACCCCATGTTACATAATTTCATGCAGTGGTGTACTGGTCCATGACCCTGTCTCCGCTTTCTCCTTGACAAGCCTAAATTACTATCTGCTGCCTTGTTGTTCAGTTAATCCATATTGTATGTTAATTACTGACAAAGAATTTATTCTCCTCCCAGAAATTAGCAATTGAGTGAAAGTGCCCTAAAACTACAATGTCTGAAGCCAAAAGAATGAATGTCTCATGGTGGATTCTTAATCTTATTCAACAAATACTTATTAAATGTCCAGTGGCTGTGTGTCTTAGGCTGGTGCTGAGAATAGATAGATGAAAAGACACTGTCCCTGTTCTCAAGAGCTCACAGCCTCATGAGGAAGCCAGATAATTACAATACAGTGAGAAAAGTGCTCTAAGGGGGTCACGGATAATGGGAGGATGAGAAAAGAGCTCTTAGATCTTGCCTTTGGTATCAGGGAAGTCTTCACAGATGAAGAGATGCTTGAACTCTCAAAAAGTGTTAACTGTATTATTCTAAGCCACATATGATCATTATAGAAAAATCGGAATAGAGAAAAATATTTTAAAAAGTTAAAATATTTACTCTCACATCCCAGCGATGACTACTGTTAAAATTTAGGTTTGTTTCTTTCCAATTTATATCCATATCTATAGTTACGTTTGTATCTGTAATGGGTATAAAATGTAAGCCCACAAATAAGATGTGTTCAAAATACAGAACTTTAAAAAGTTACTATAATTGTCTTCACCTGCTCTGGAGCCCCATTCCAAGTGATGGAGTTAAAAAGAAAAAGAAAAAAGAAAAACTTAGCATTTCCACTTAAGTGACTCTGTGACATAAAACAGTTTCTCCTTTGATAAATGTTCAATCAATTCAAAGTTTAAACTCCCTATCTATACTTTTCTCTCCTTTCAAGCAGACTCCCCCACCTCCTCCTTTCATGGTACCAGGATGTAGGAGGTAGTGCACCTGTCCCCTGGGCCTCCTAGACTCCCATGAAAGGATACATGTCCTGCTTGGTCTCTGGGGATCCTGCTCTGGTGTCCAGTGAGTCTGACTGGTCTGGGTGGGCTGATACCACTGCTGCTGGGGATCAGGAACCTTGTCATTGTGCAGGTGGCCATGTCCCTGCCCCTTGTTCTGACCTCAAGCCTTTTATGAATTACTGGTCCTGTCAGCCCTGCTGTGTTCCCAGACCTGAGTAGGAAGCAACTTCTTTGACACCACGTTTTATGGCAGGAGATGAGTCTAGGGAGATGCATGCAGATCGTATAGGGCCTTACGGGGAAGGAAAGGAATTTGGGTTTTACCTTGAATGTAATGGGAAGCCATTAGAAGTTTTAAGCGGATGATTGATGTGATTATTAATAGATCTCGTTTATCGCTCTGTGAGAATGGATTGGAAGAGACAGAAGTGCAGACAATGTGTCTGTAGGAAGCTATTGCATAGTCAAGTCCAGAAATGATAATGGGCCTAAACTTAGAGATCAGAGATAAATGTAGTTTGAACATCAGCAAGCTCCTGCATTGGATGTGAGAGGAATGAAAGCTGATGTTTAGGAGGACAAAGGGCAGGTGGATGATTTTATCACTACTGAGAAGAGGAACCTGGGTTGAGAATAAGTTGAGATCAAGAGTTCTATTTTGGACATATTAAGTTCCAGCTGTTCTTGAGATCTGCAAGGGGAGATGCTAAGTGGGAAACTGAATGTGTGAGTTCAGAAAACAGGTGTAGGGATCAGCAGCACGTAGTGGGCATTTAAACTTGTGAGAATAAATTCAATCACGTGGTGACAAACTGTAGGGAAAAAAGAAAAGGGATCCAGTAGAGGAACCTGAGTAGCCTCCACATATAGAACTTGAGTAGAAGAGGAAGAGATGACAAAGGAGACTGATGAGGAAGAAGCAGCGAGTGAGGGGAGAGTCGTGACCCCTAAGCCAAGAGGGGTGCGGGTTCAAGGAGGAGGATGTGGTGGGCTGCAGGAAGCTGCTGAGAGGGTGACTAAGGTTAGGCCCTTCTGGAAAGCACGCTCAACCTCCTCTGGCACAGTCACAGCTCCTCTTCTCTGTGCCCTTCCCCCCTCCTCCAACACTGACCTCCTTATACACTCATTGCATTGAATCACAGTACTTTTTAACATGTCTGCCTCCCTCTCTTGTTTAAAAGTGATCCTAGTTCATTTCCTTTCCTCCCGAGGCAGCCCAGTATCTGGCCTAGTGTGAGTTTCCAAAAAAGGTTAGGAGAGTTCACAAGATTAATCACCAGCTTGAGTGAGGAGACTGTGTGCAGTGTTTGAAGAGATGCTCATGAAGGTTACTGTGGGGTCATGACCCTTTCTGGCAAGAAATGATCAGGCAGACACCATCGTAATATAGACGTGGTCACTGCTGGTGACCACAGATGCCAGGCTGGCTCCTCTGGGCTGGCTCCACTGGAGAACCTCTTCTTTACAGGAGGATGAAACTGATAAGGGGAAAAGGCCACAAAGCAGTGTCCATATGAAGTCATCCTTCCTTCCTGGACAGGGGGAAAGGCTATCATCCACCTGGTGATTTTCTCTGCATGGTACGCACAGATTAAAGCTTTGTTTTTAAACTAAATTGAGCACATTGACTATTTTCTCGTAGACTTCTCTGATACAGTATGAAACTTTCTCTCAATCACTCTCTGACGTTATTCCAGATGCTCCTTCGCAACTCAGTAGCCAGCAACTTAAGACCAAACTTTGCTTCCATACTGACCTGGTTATTTTTCTGAGGCACTTAGTAGTTATAGAAGGAAAAGGAAGGGAACCAAAATTCATGAAGAGTTCAAACCAGTGGAGGTAGCTTCACCACCCTCTCTTTTTCTATTGACCACCTTCCTGTTTGGATTTTTATATTCATCTTCCAGAGAACTTGGAGATGAAGGCTCAGAGAATTACCAGCATCACACACTGGTGAGGGGCGGAGCTGGGAGAAAGTTACTGAGTTGGACAGTGATGGTAGCAGTGACTTTCTAAGACAGACCCTAGAGTAGTTCTCAGCTCCAGGGGCAGCCTCCTGATTGCGGCGGAGATGGTGGCTTCTCTGGTGGATCATTTCTGCAGTGCTCTGGGTGTCATTGGGGGTCTGGGATCAGCCTAGAGCCCACTCCTTCAGCCCTCTCAATGATCTGATAAGTCAGTTTCTTATATTAAATGTCATTCTGCTTGAAATACACAGAGGGTTCTGTTTGCTATTCTCAATCTTAACCAATAGCACTATATCCTATCCAGCCTCCTCACTTACAGACAGCCACAGGGGGAGGAACAAGCATTTAACAATAAAACAATTCCCCTTTCCTGTGTCTGCCCACCCAACTTCTTTGGGGCATATGACCCAGGAACAGCTTTACTCAGATTGGTCCCCTCAAATGGAAAACCATGAAGGGTATGAGACTGGGTAATGTATGCTGATGTAAGGGTCACACAGGAACTCGAAGATGAAGGTGAATAAGACAGCAAGCAATTCTGTGTGGGACATTCTGTACAGGCCTCCAAATTAAATGGAAATGGTGGGGATTAATGAAAGGCACAGAGCAGGAATTGTGAAATGGCTCCTGGCAGCAGCCTCAATAGGCTCTGCTCTCTGTCACCATGCCATTGTCTAGGATTTATGAATTTTGCTTTTACTAGGTTTATTTATTTTTTAAGCTACAGGATTTAAAAAGATAAGACAAACTAGGATTCAAGGTTCTTTGTAGGTGCAGTAGCGGTGGGAAAGGGAACATTGTAGGTGCTAAGACTTACCTAATGAATGAAGGAACGGTTGATAAAGAACTTCCTATGATCTGGCTATGAACTTCAGGCCCCAGCCTCTCTTTTGCTATTGCCCTTTGTAAATCACTTCCCGCCCCTCCCATGCACGCCTCATTTATTTGACACTCATTCTCTTGCTGTCCAAATCTGTTAATATGATCCTGCCTCCCTCTCCTTGTTCTCTCTGGCCTGGAATGGCTTCCTCCTTCTCCCTACCCACATAGACTACACATAGCAAAGCTTGGGTCAAATACTACAATATTCTTTAAACCATTGACTTTTTCAGCTTGTGCCTGACAACGGTCTCACCTTCTCTGAGCTGGCAGCACCTCGGGCTTGTACATCTTTAGCTTCACCCTGCTGCGTCGTCCTGCTGAGTCATGAATCTAAACTGAGTAACACTTGTCTTGCTGATAAAACACCTGGAAGGGAAACCAGCTCACCTGGAGCACTTTTATCTGCCCATAACTTTACAGGGCTGAACTCCTTTAATCATGCTATCAACTCTCTGAAGGATACAAGAGCTCTTGGAGCTTAAACGACTTTTCCAAGAACACCTGGTTTGTAAATTGGCCAAGTTTAGAATCGGACTTGGTTTGGACCCAGGTTTGTTTGATTCTCAGATCTCGGTTTGCCCACCATTTCATATTGCCTCCCCTGACATTAGGATGCTTTTCACAACTAGATGTTTGGCCAACTTTGTTTGGTCAGGAATTAAGTCCTTTCATAATAGAGTCTTGCCTCTGCTTTGAAGTGTCCTGCACATAATAGTTGCTCAATAAATACTATTTGGCTAATTGGGATTATAAGCCAATTACCTAGAGTTGCAAACTATTTTAACCTTTTAAAAGTATGTTTGCATTTGCTAATTTATTCAAGGTAAATAAATTGCAGGAAGTCACAAAATAAAAAATCTTGGTTTCTGATACTTTAGTTCTTCTGCTGAAGTACCAGGCACAAATTCTATGATGAAATACTTTCACTTCTGAGACAATTAGGGAAATTTAACTATCAATTATATGTTAGATGATATTAAGGAATTGCATTAGTTTCTTAATTCTGCTTTAATAAATTACCACAAATTCAGTGGCCTAAAACAACACAAATTTATTATCTTAACGTTTCTGGAAGTCAGAAGTCTGAAATGGCTCTCATTAGGCTAAAATCAAGGAGTCAGTAGGGTTTTGTTTCTTTTGGAAACTCTATGAGAGAATGTTTCCTTATTTTTTCCAGCTTCTAGAGGCCACCTGCGTTACCTGGTTGATGGCCCTTCCTCCTTCATCTTCAAAGCTCACTCTGCTTTCCTCCGTGTATCTCCTACTCTGACACTTCTGCCTCCGTCTTACAAGTACCCTTGTGATTACATTCGACTCACATGGGTAATTTAGGATACTTTCTTCATCTCAAGAGCCTTAATTTAATCACATCTGCAAAATCCCTTTCACCACGTAAGGTAAAATATTCACAGGTTCCAGGGATTAAGGTATAGACATCTTTGGGGAACCATTATTCAAGTTACCATAAAAATTACTAATTCTGATAATGGTAATTATATTTTTAGATGTCCTCATTTGTTACAAATGCTTACTGAATTATTTGTGAGTGAAATGGCATGATGTCTGATATTTGCTTTAAAAATTCCAGGAAAATAGGCTGTGTATAGAGAAAAAATAGATGAAGATTGGCAAAGTGTTTGGTAATTATCTGATAATTATTGAGGCTGGGTGTTAGGTACATGGGGATATGTTTTACTATTTTTTTCTATTTTTGTGTATGTTTGAAATTACCATAATATCTTTTTAAACTATAGATATCATTAAAGTTTCCTGTATAACTTTCTCTAATCTCATTCTCTTCCCTTCCTCCCCATAGGTTACTGCCATTCTGAATTTGGTGTTTTTCACTCCTTTCCATAATTTTATATTTTTACTACAAATATATGTCTTAAACAATATAGAGAATTGGTTTGTGCATTTTTTTCAAATTTATATAAATAGTATCGTATTGCACATTTCAAGAGTTTTTGAGATTTATTCATGTTGATACATGGATAATTGCAGTTCATTCTTTTTTAGGTAACATATTCAACAGTGTGGCTATATCTAAATTTGTCCCTTATGTTGATGTGTATTAAAGTTGTTTTCAATTTTTAGTTACCACAAACAATGCTGTAATAGGCCTTCTTATAAATATCTCCTTGTGCACATGTGTGAAATTCCCTCTAGGATACTGAATAATGAAATTGTTAGTTTGCCAGGTATATGCATCTTCATCTTTACTAGATCTTGCTAAACATTTAATAACAGGGAGGTGGCAATTTATCCTCTTTAGCAGAATTTGAGATTTCCCATTTATATTCACATCTTTACCCACACTGGATATTTTAAGACTGAAATTTTTGCAAACCAAATGGATGTGAAACGGTATCCCATTGTTTTAATTTTCAAATCCCTAATAACTAGTGGTGAAATTTAACATATTTTCACCTTAGTACCCTTTGGTTAATTCTTCATTAAACTGTGTCCAATCTAAAATTTATCTCATCTATTAAGTTTTTAACTTTAATACTATATTTATTTCCAATATTTTTTAAATTTCTGCATTTTCTTTGGGCATTCTAAACATTTTTTTTTTTTTTGGCAGATTATATGATTAATTTCATCCAGAGTGAAGCCGTATTTTGATGGTTCACCATTGATCTTATTGACTCTTAGATTTTTTTTGTTGGATTTTAATTTTAACTGTGTAGGCCCAATTTGAATGGTAGATTGGGGTTTCATGTACTCTTTCTTCTGTGCACATCCTCTTCTATCTAGCCTTTCTCAATGGCTCCTTCTTGGATTCCTGGCATATTAGGACTCCTTTCCCAGGGTGATAATCGGATCGTTGTCGATCCAATCATGGAGACAGGGAGGAGCATCGGTGAGATCCTGCTTGTGAATAGTATCTATGTCATCCTGTCTTCCGTGACTCAGCTTGTTAAAGGCAAAAAGCCCCAGCTAGTGGTCAATAGCAGTTTGAGAGACTTTTCTCATGAGTAGGACAGCCCTACACCAGCTCCAGGCTTCAAGGAGCTTTTCATTTTGTTCACCCTCTTCATATGGAGCAATTTTAGTCTCAGCCCCTGATTATCACTTTGAATTTCTCTTTGGTTTCTAATTTACAGAAATGTTAAACCAATGTTCTAATCCAACTATGACTTTTTAATTTCTTGATTTTCAATTGTATCTCTTCTCATTATGTGCCTGGAACAGAAAGCATGCCTTGAGTGTGATTTTTGTTAGTCATTATGATTAGAGATACAGGTTAACTTGTTCGGGGGGGAGCTTACCTTTTTATATCTAGTGTACTTTCTCATAGGGTTGTTATGCAGGTCAGATGAGACAAGATATGTAAAAAACTGAAGTCACGATTTCGAAGACATGATTCCTTTCCGTTCAGCACTAAATGCTGCTAAGTCTGATGCTAATCTGATTCCTGTTCTTTTGAGAGTAACACACACACACAGAGACATGTGCACCCCTGTACTCATATTTCCATTTGAAAGTATTAAGATCTTACATCCACTTTCTTATCTATCCATCCACCCATCCTCCCACTTTACCTATCTATCATCCTCCTGTGTTTATTATGTGTTTATATTTCTATCCGAAAGAGTTTACCCTTTTTTGATCTTCTTTTTAATCTTAATGTCCTGAAATTGCATAAGTATAAATCTAGGCGTGGGCCTCTTTTATTCTTTCTGACATTCAGTGAAGCCTTTCATTCTGAAGACCTGAATCTTTCTAGTACTGGAAAGATTTTCCTGTTATTTCTTTTATTATTCCTCCTCCATTTCTCTGTTCTTTCTTTTGATGGATGTTGGCCTTTCTTGATGATTTTTTTGTGTCTCATTCATTTTCCCCTTCTTTGTTATGTATTTTTCTTCTTTGCTCTATGATTAGGGAAACTTCTCAATGCTCTCTAGAAGCTCTTTAAATAAATTTGTTTGCAACCATATATTACATATCTTTCTTCTTTTCATAAATTATTGCTTGTTACTTGACTGTTTCTTTTTTATAGTGGCCTGTTTTTGTTTTACAGGTGAAATATATTCTTAAGTCTCTCTGAGGATACTCATAAGAATCTTTTAAAAGTTTGGTTCTCTTCCTAGATTCTCTCTGTACCTTCTGGGTGATTTGTTGTGAATGTCACTTCTTTGTGGTTGGACTGCCTCAGCCTCAGCTGTCTGGTGGTCTTTAGTCATCCCTCCCTATTTACAAATGAAGGACTATGGCGAGCATCAGGACCAGCTTCCCCTCTGGACTTCTGTCCTCAGTGGGAATTCTGGCCTGCCACCCTCTACCCATAGCCACTCTGGAGCTCCACACAAAGAATAGCCCCCAGCTTTCGTGACTTGGATCTCCCTTCTCCCTGGTTTATCAGTTAACATGATTCCATCCCCTTTATAGTCTTTCAGATATTTATCAAAATCTCTGCTATAGATATACCTCACTCTTCCCATTGTCAACACTTGAAAAAAAAATGTATTTCATTCTTTGCTTCCTAAAATCAATGGAATTTAGAAAGTGGGGTAGGTAACAAGGAGCGTAAGAGGCATACTCAATTCACCATTTTGAAGACAGCATCAGTTGAACATTAATAGATGTTTTAAGAAAATCACTCTGGCTGCTATAAGGAGAAGGGTTGAATGGGGACAGAAGTTGAAGCTAAGAATTCAGTTAGATCTACCTATTTCAAGTGCAAGATGATGGGGCTAGGTCAGAACTGAGGTGGGGAGGGGAGGGACAGAGAGAAACAGAAAGAGACAGAGAGAGACAGAGAGAGAGAAGATAGGGATATATTTTGAAGGTAGGACTGACAGAGGTCTCTTTTCTCTTCTTCTGAATGTTTTTGGACTTGTATAAGATCCTGAAATATGAAGTTCTCAGATGATGAATCTAGGGAAGTAGCATGTGGCATGATGAATAGAAAGTACTGGGTTGGGACAAAGGCAGGCCTGAATTTGAATTACATGAGTGACTTTTATAGACTATCTCATAGCCTCAATGCCTTCATCTATAAAATGGGCCTACTGATACCTACTTCTGTTAGGCAACAAAACTCCCTTTGGACTACTTTAGGAAAAAGGGAGTTACTGGAAAAGTATGAGCACAGGTTAGCACAGAATTGGAAAGCTGTTCAGAACCAACCCCACATATCCCTCCACTCCTCTATGTGGCCCGAGTGATTTTCTCACACTGCATTTCCATTTTTGTGCTGCTGCAGTTCTGTTTTATGAATGCCACCTTCGGGAAAGAGATAGTCTAACTGGATTAGCTCATAATTATCAGCCCAGCTGAATAAAGCCTTTCACAGCAGGTCGCTGGTGGCTGAACACTGATTGAGAGGCCTTCTTCAGGTCAAATGATCACCTTGCCTCACTAAGGGGCCAATTCTGTGCAAAGAACAGAACAGCTCTGCTCTCCTGGCCAGAGGGGGTTCCATGTGTTAACGTAAAAAGGTAATAACCAGGGAGGCATAAGTACCATGGCTAACATACCAACTTTATCTATTAGGGTTGATGTGACCAGCAAGTAAAACAAGACATGTAAATCATGTAGGAGGTAACATTTTTAGATGAACCCCACCTCATTAAAAAAACATCCACATGCATTATACAAAAAGTGTTTAATAATTGTTAGACTCCTTAGCATCCCGTTTGTTATGGGGCATCCTAATTAGCAAAATTTAGCTTAATTATGGCAGTGAAAGTAGGTTTTTAAATACATCTAGGAATAAAGGCTGGAGAAATAAAAGAGCCCATGAATTTTGGGCAAATTACTTTGTTTCCTTGATTTTGTTTCTTTCTGAGAATCTCTAGTGTAGATTTGGTGAGTTGAATTAATTATGCTTGATACATGCCTTCCTCTCTTTATTGTTCTTGAAACCCGAAGTCAAAATATGATGTATATTTTCAGGACCATGAGTGTTCGGTATCTATTTCTAAATCTGTCTGGTTAAAAATGTATATGAAAACGGAATCAGTAATACTGTCATCTAATTAATAAAAATAATTCTCAGCTTTTCTACCATATGCATTCTTTTGTTCAGCTGCAATGTAAGTGCTATTTTCTGTGCTCCTTTGTAACTTTTAATAAGCTTGCTTTCTGTAGAGTGTGGATAATGTTGTGAAAGAGTAGCTAAAACATATTTTCAAAAGAAAAACAAGTCTTAACCAAAAAATGATCTAAAGGAGGGGGAAACGAAGAGAACTGCCATGACACATTCATGTAAATTTAACAATCCTTATGTGTTACTGCTTATTTGACAGGAAGAGGGGGAAGAGAAACAAGCCTCAGTTTTTCTGATTTTGCATTTTGTCACTCAGTTCTTTAGACATCGCCTCATTAACGTGTGTACTTTTGCAGGAAAACGGAGGCGTATGGGAAAGAAAATACAGACCAGGAGTTCTGAAGACCTGGAACTGGGCACCAGCACTGTTGTTACCTAGCTGAGGATATTGTGAAAGGCATTTATCCCTCAACCTTAAACTCATTGTCTGAGGAATAAAGAGGCGATTTGGACCAGGCCAGGGCTTCTCAAAGGAGGGGAAACCTAACACTGCTTATCTGGGACTTGGGAACATTTAATAATATTGACTCATAATAAAAACATCAATCCCCTTTTAACTTTCAGTATCTTTCTCACATAATATGATAGAGAAAGTATGGTGCTGATATGTCTTTAACAGGCTCAGAGCTTTTAGCAGGCAGTGGTTTCTTGCTAGAATTTAAATATCACCCCCCACTCTACCAAGAGTGTTTGATTTTAAGGTCACCTTGTAATTATGGCAAGTGATTCTGCTATTCCATTGACAGTAGGAATACGATGCTTTCTTAAAAAATAAATGGAATTGTAAGTTTTAAAAATATGTCTAAGGAGTACTATTATTTGTGCGAGAGGGAAATAGATGTGGCTGGAATGGACAAGCGATAATTGAAAGTGGGACCACTGATCTAGATGATCAAGAACCACTGTAGCACTCCAGCTGAAGCAGGCTTACATTTTGTGTCCTCTGATTGCTGTTCCTATTGATAATGCAAACACATTTACAGAGAACAAGATACCCCTCCTACATCCTCCTCTTATACCAATTCACCTGGCTCTGTGGCCCCCAGAATCTTTATATAATAAACACAGGAATGACTTGTAGTTCATGACACCGGATTGTAAAAAGAAGTGAGAAAATCGTTCTTTAAGAATGTTAGAAATGCCGCAGACTCCCAGCTAAACATGACAGACCGGACGCACATATTTGTTTTGGCGTTCTCTCAACACTCAACTAAAAAGATAGCAAAGGAATAAAACAGTTTTAAGCCTACAAAGACAAGGAAAATGAGAAAGGAGACAACAGAGGACGAGGGTGCTAAAAAGCATTTTGAAGGGTAGACACTTGTGAGTGTGGGATAATTGGAACACAACTGCCTTCACAGGGAGGTACCAGTGAAAACCCTGCTGATTCATGCTTTAGGGCCTTGGAAAATCTCAGGAATTATGGACACCATGTTCCTCTGGAGACAGAAGAGAGGCTGCAAACAGGATAACTGTTAGAAATTCTGCCTAAAGCAGAGTTTCTCAACCTTGGCCCTATCGACACTTAGAGCAGGAGAATTCTGTTTAGGGGGCTATCCTGCATTGTAGGAGGTTTAGCAGCATCCCTGGCCTCTACTCACTAGATGCCAGTAGCACCCTCTCTCCAGTTGTGACAACCAAAGAAGTCTCCAGACATTGCTAAATATCCCTTGGGGCAAAATTTATCCCAGTTGAGAACAACTAATCTAAAGGATCCCTAGATACAGAAAACAAATTGGTGATTGACAAATGGGAAGGGGGATGAGGGTTGGGTAAAAAAAGCGAAGGGATTAAGAAGTACAAATTGGTAGTTACAAAATAGTCATGGGGATGTGAAGTACAGCCTAGGGAATATAGACAATAATATGGTAATAACTATGATAGTGCCAGGTGGGTACTAGACTAATAGGGGGATCACTTTGTAAATTATATAAATATCTAACCACTATGCTGTGCACCTGAAACAAATAAAAATAATATTGAATATCAACTCTAATTGAAAAATAAAAATTAAAAAAATAATAAAGGATCCCTCATCCCTCCCTGAACTTATGTAGACAGGTCTCTATCAGCCTCCCTCCACTCACCAAAAAAAAGGAACCGGGTTTATTCTATGAACACATTGGACCAGAGAAGCTCCAGACCTGGGAATAGGAGACACGAAGAATGAAGGGATGAGGTGCTGTACTGAAAGCCAGGAGTTAGGTAGAGCAGATGTTTCCTTCTGTAGAAAGTATAGCATCTCACACTCTGTCAGATTATTTAGTGATGGGACATAGAAAGCTAAAGGCAGTTATTAATTCCAGGAAAGAAAAGATACGTGAGGAACTATATGTAATCATAGTATACTACTTGGTTAAGCTACAAACTATATACATACACATATATTATCTATTTACATATACACATACATACATTTAACTCAGTGTTTATAATGATATAGAGATCAAACATTATTTTTCAAAACTGTGATATAATTAAAATAAATGGATGTGTGGAACAGTTTTGTGTATGCCTGGGCATGGTTGTGGTGGTGGTTTGTTAAATGCTCATTTTCCATGGTAAGATGTCAATAGAAATCTATTTTTCACTAAAATAAAAAAAATCAAGATATAAAGCATATGTACATTATTTAAAAATATGAAAGTAAACTAGAAAAAAAGACTAAAAGACTTTAAAGTAGTTGTCTTTTAGGAGCAGAACTTGAACGTGAGGCAGAGTGGGCAGGGTACTAATATTTTTCAGGATAAATCTTTTAGCACTCTTTGCCCTTTTGGGCTACATACATGTTTACACTGATGCATATCATTTCTTTTTAAATAAAGACTATAGAATGGTAGTTAGGATACTTAATGGTGGGTGAAGATAGAAGAGAGAATATTTATAAAAGGAAAAGCATGATACATTTTGATATTTACATGGCACAAAGAATAGGTAGAACACAGTGGGCACATATTAACAAAATGAAGACAAATGGAAAATCACAGACATTATATTTTTAATAAAGAAGGGAATCAGAACTGACATCTGTTTGCCATCTACTAAATGGCAGGCAGAGCATTAAGGATTTTACATATATCATCTGATTTAATTCTCATGACAATTCCATGAAGTGCATATTATTAGTCTCATTTTACAGATGAGAAAACTAAGAAGAATCACTGGGAACAGGGAGGTGCCACAGTGCGTGGGTGTGGAGTGAGATGCCGATGTTTCAATCAGGCTTCTGACATTCATGAGCTGTTATACTTTGGGCACCTTATCTCCCTGTGTTCTCTTATGTAAAATGAGCATAGAGATGAGAGGATTATTGTTTCATCTCACAGAAATATTCTGAGGAATTTATGAGTGAATATATATAAGGCATTTATAAAAATGCCTAACACATCACAAGTACTATTGTTATAAAAGGCATTCAGCCAATCAAGATTGAAGGAAGACAGTGGGGGGATATTTTTCTGAAACTCAGTTTTCTCATCTTATTTGACCTCTCTGGGCATTTGCAATTACTAACCTCTCACCCAAGGTCACATAACTGTTAATCAGTGAAGCTAGACTTTGAACTCAAGTCTGTCTGTCTTCAAAGCTCAGGCTTTTTATTTTTCTCTATAATTTATTGCCTCCCATTAGCTAATGGGCAAGTGGTAGAAAGCCCAGCTATAAACAGAAAGAAGGAAATGAGAGAGGTGGCCAGTGAAGGAGTCAAACGATATGATGCTGAGTCAGATAGAGAGGGAAGTGTGATCCATTAGTATAAAAATAAGATGGCAGCACAGGTAGGAGAGGGTAGAAGATTACATTACTGAGACAGAGATAATACTTGAGCAAGCTCACATAAGTAGGACATTATGATTGGCAGAAATGAATTTAAGTAGGGATGGTCTCAGGAGAAAACTTTTAGTCAGTCTATGACACAGCTTACTTTAACTCTTGGAATGCTGACAGAAAGATCCCAGCTGGACTTGCAGATTTTTCCCACCTTAGGGAGCATGCATTTCCCTATGCCTCATGAGCTCTGCTTTTCTGCTATCCACAACTGTAATCAATTTTCTATTTTGTGATTATCTGTTCAATATTCATCTTCCTAACTAGACTGTAAGGTCTGTGAAGGCAGAGACCTTGTTCAATTGTACTTAACCCAGTGTCTGTTATACACTGAAGGAAATAATTAAGGGGAAGAGGAAGGATATGCCTTGATATTTAATAAATTTTAATGCTATCCCCAAAGGCCAGGAGACTATACCAGAAATAATGGGAAAAGACTCTGTGAAATAAATTAGCCAATATTTTGGAACAGAAATTAGAATTTTCAAGCTGGAAGGATCTTAGAGATTATCCATTCATTCATTTAACTGATGTTTATTAAGTGTGTATAATGTGCAGAGCCAAATACTATTACCAGAGACATAGAGGAATAAGATATGAATCCTGCCACAAAGGAAGGTACTCCAAGTCTGAAGAGGAGAAGGCGGAGAAGATCAACGCAGCAGGAGGTGATGAGAGATGTGGGGCCAAGAGGAAAAAGAAAGAAAAATGAAAGTGACAATCCATTCTTATGAATGTTCATTAAACATTTTGTAATTGTTCACTTTGTACTAATTCTGCAAAGCCCTTAGGAATCTAGATTTTCCTAATGAATAATGGCAAGGTGGAGCCCCCCAAATCCTTTTTTCCAGTGGGCTTGGGAAGGGGGCAAGGGTTCAGTTATGAAGCAGCTATCACTGAAGGATGCCTGCGAGGCTCCGTCTTTTATTTATTTCAAGTGTTTTCAGATTGGGGGTTAAGTACATATGAGCAGCAACAGAGAATTGCCAGCTTTAATTCTGCCTCGAAATGGGCATAAAAACAAGCAATCCCCAAATAATATCAACTACTCCCGTCACCTTTTTTGTTTTAGAAATTAAAAAAATAACATTTTCAATATTAAAAATGTAAAAAGGAAGTATTTGGGTAATTGGAGCACATTTCTTTAAACAGAGTGTCTCTTCTTTAGCGCATACAGGATAATACCAGGAGCTAGGGAGCTGAAATGACTTGCTCAGGGAACACAGTAAGTTAGTGCAGAGCTGGGACCATCACCTCGCAACTCCCAGGCTAGTGTTCCATCTTGCACAACAGCAGTATCTAAAATGTGACGAGCAAAATACAAATAATGCATCCTATGACAGCGGGTTTCTAAGAAAAATGTTGTAGCCAGTCATAGCACAGGTAGAGAGAGAAGGAAAAGCAAGTCTTCTCAAATAGAAAACCGGCATAAATAAACCAGCTGAGAGAAAACAGATAGCTTCTGAGGCGTGAGTACCACTGCTCATAAACAGTATTTAAGTGTTTCCTCTGGCATGTCTTCACTCTGAACATGAAAGAAGGGGCTCCTTCGAAATGCTGGACACACAAAATGTATAGTAATAAAGAGAATTAA
This sequence comes from Pteropus medius, assembly GCF_902729225.1. NCBI lineage: Eukaryota > Metazoa > Chordata > Mammalia > Chiroptera > Pteropodidae > Pteropus > Pteropus medius. Next base: position 15,923,023 of record NW_024342473.1, on the reverse strand, counting down.
CCTTTACATGTCAGGCTTTTCATTCATTATCTTATTCATTTTCTCCTCATAAAATCCCTCAGAAGCTGATGCGGTTGTCATTTCCATTTTAGAAAAGAGAAAATTGTGGCACAGAAAGGTTAAAGAACTTGCCCCGGCTCACTTAGCTGCTAAGAGTGAAGCCAGGCAGGATTTGAACTCAGGAAGTATAAATCTGTCTTTTGCACTATATTCTAATGTATTATTACATGGAGCACTGTCAGACACATATCACGTCCAGAGATATGATTGATTATTGTCAATCTAGAAAAGAATAAAATATCTCTCACCTAATGACAGTAACTACATTTTATCCAAAGCATGGAACAGTTTAGAAAAAATTCTCCACCTTCATTCCTTTATTTAATATTCACTCTAACCCATGAAGCGGGGTAATTACGGCCACGAGGGGCTGAAGCTCAGAGAAATCAACTAACATGCTCAGATCACCCAGTTCTGATGCAGCCAAACTTCATCCCTGGCCCCCGCAGCATGAGCTCTTAGCACGAGATTTGCTTTTTCAGCATTTTTATCCCTGTGATTTTAGAGGCAAACTCTGGTAGGAAGGATATTGTCCAAATGACATTATCTCTACCTAAAACTCTACAATTTGGTGGAAGTTCTAAAGTACATGACAAACTGAATACATATAGTAAACATTGATTTATCTAGAAAAGCTCACATAAATCTCAATTTCTTCCAGTAATATATGACAATCATAATAATCTGTCTACAAAATGGCCCTGATTAATTTTAAAATCCAAAAATGTTAACAAAGAATCATTCTATTATATTTAGGATTAAAGATTATCATTAAAATTAATAATACCTTGCTCAAATTTGTACAGCTCCTTGGAGTTTATAGAGTACTTTCATGTTCATTATTTTATCTGACTTTTACAAGAAGATGGTCATGTTCAATTATTATTATCCCCATTTAACAGAAAAGATATTGAAATTTAGAGAGATTAAAGCTTACACATAGCTCAAGAGATAGAACAGGAGCTTAATCCAAATCACCGGACTCCTAGGTTAAAGCTCTTTCTACAACCCCCATAGTAGTACCCCTATAGTTCGCTTTTAAAGTAAAAAGTAGTCTGAAGAAGATTCCAGGTGCAGTATATATGTGCCCTTTCTGGCATGTCCCATTGCCTGACTCTTTGGGAAAACCAAGTTTAGGGAAACTATGGCAAGCATCCTTGGGGATTAGATGTTGTCCTCCAGAGCAAGAATTTCTCCTCTCACTGTGGATAGACTGCTGATATATTTGGAGGCTGACTTGGGAGCCCCAGGCTTCTAGGGAGGACCTGCTCCCTGCAAAAACACCTACAGCAGCGAAGCGTTTGAGAGGCGGAGAGGTGTTTGGAAATGACTGATGAACAGGAACAGATACAGCTTGGGGAGTGACTCATATACAGATATTAATCAAAAGAAATTTAACACTTGAACAAAGAATAGAATCACCCAGAAGTGCTGCAAACTTGATGAACTTAAATACCAACACCTAGCCCAAATTTGGCACTCAGAACAGTCAGCACAGAACGTAGTCCTTCTCAGAGTCGCAACTAGTCCTTGCCTCCTAGTCTACAAAATCCAGTGGGGCACATGTAAAATGACTAGTTATTGGTCTTGAAACATACTCCTTTACTGCCTATTTAATTTTTTGTTTTTAATCCTGTAACATCTTCCCTATTCTTTTATATGAGTATGTCCTGGTCTTTTTCACAAACAGTAGTCTTGTTTGCCTTCACATACAGATTGAATTGGCTCCTTAGACTTTCCTTGACCTCTCCCCAGAGACAGAATTTAATGCCCCCACCTTTAGGTTTTAATTCATCAAACTGCATTATAATATTTATGAACTTTCATGGCCACCAATGGACTGGGAACTCATTGAGGCCAAAGTCCAACAAAGTACCTAACCCAAACTCGGCCTCAGAGAGATTTCAGTTGGATATGGAAATGAAGTGAGTAGCACCAATAAAGAAGTAAAGTTAACTAGGACCCTGAGTGCATGGAGAGTGGCACTATCTATTTAAATGAAGTATTCCAGAAAACTGTTTCTTAGTAGTAGTAAATAATCCATCCTAATTTTACCTGTCCTTGTTCCTGCTCAACAGAGGAAATCAGTGAATATTAAGGATCTGTCCTTGCTGTCAGAAATCAAAAGAGGAAGGAGTAACTTATTCTAACCTATGTGATTACAGTGGGCTTCAAAACTACTTCTCATCTTCTAGCACTGCTCACACTTGGAAAGACTTGTTTGATGCCTGTCTCCCATATTAGACTTTGTAGGCTGTGCCCGGGGAGGGGCAAATTTGCATTGCTGACTGCTGTATGTCTAAGATCTAGCACAGCACCTGGCACAGAGTAGATTATAGTAGACTTTCGTATAATGAATACATACATGAATTAATCAATTGAGGACTTCACAGAAAAGGTGGCACAGCGGAGCCTTCAACCATTAACACCAACTGCAGGATTACCATTTACAGTCTATGTGTATTGGCCGCTGCACTAAACATGTTACAACTCATGAAAGGTAAGTAGTAGTACCTACATTTTACACATGAGGAAAACAGCATTTGGAGAGTAAAGTAACTTCCTTAGACTCATATAACGAATTTTTGGCAGGACCGTCTGTCATTCAAGCCAAGCTCTGGCTGATCCAAAAATGCACAGATGAAGGGGGAAAGCAGCTCCAGGCTCAGGAAAGATTACGGACAAAGTATAGATGTGGAAGTACCTGATAGGTTCAGAAACTGGTTGCAGAGTAGGGCTACCCACTGAGGAGGAGGCTAGATAGAGAAGTTAGGTGGGGCTTACCTCAGAATCCAAGACTGTAGTCTATACCAGATCTATACTAACTCTAGGCTTTCCCTTGAAAGTGAATTTTCTGAATAAATAAACACAGACATATAGAGGAGAAAGTTTCCAACACCTTAAGGTTTCAGTTAGTTAGGTTGCAATTAATCAAATTTTACTATAAAAGAAAATTACTAGCCTGATGCTTACTTATAATTACATTTTTTTAATTTTGAAATAATTTTATATTTACAGAACAGTTACAAAAATAGTACAGGGAGCTCCCATATACACTTCACCCATGTTCATAATGTTAATATCTTATATAACTACTGTAAAGTGATTGAAACTAGGAAGTTAACACTGGCATGATATTTTAACTAACCCCAAACTTTGTTTGGATTTCACTAGTATTTCCTGTAGGCTTTTTCTTTTTTAGAATCCAGACCAAGATCTCACTTGCATTTAGTTATCAGGCTTCCTTAGCCTCCCTCAATCTTGTGACAGTTCTTCAAACTTCTCTGTCTTTCAAACCTTAATACTTTTTAAAAGTACTGGTCAGCTATTTGTAGACTGTCCCTCAGTTTCAGTTCATTTGATGTTCCATAATGATTAGATTGAGGTCACGTATTTTTGGCAAGAAGTACTAAATCTTGCCATCTTAGCACGTGCATCACAGTGCATCATACCAGGGCATACATGATGTCAAAGTTGACCTTGATCATTTGGTAAAGATGGTGCCTGCAAGATTTCATTACTGTAAAGTCACTATTTTTTCCTTATAGTAAATAAAAATCATGGGAGAGATACTTTTATACAAATATCCTTTTTCTCCTCAAAACTTTGCTCACTAATTTTAGCATCCATTGGTGGATCTTGCTTGAAACAATTATGGTGTTTTGTCGATTTTATATCTTGTACATTCATTTTACAATGATTTATTGTAATTCTTTTGTAAGGAATAAATTTCCCTTCTCTCCTATGCATTTGTTTTTTCAATTATTTATGTCAACATAGACTCATGAATATTTATTTTATTTTATGAACTATAACCCAATACTATCATTATATTTTGTTGTTCAAATTGTTCTGGCTTTGGCCATTGAAAAGTCTGTTCCCTTTTGGCATGCCTCATCTTGTTTTTCAGCACTTCTGGCTTTGTGGCACTACAGATACTCCAGACTCATCTTGTATTTTCTCCCCCAGCCCTGGAATCAATCACTTCTCTGAGGAGCCCAGCCTCCTTTAACTGGAGAACAGTATTTAGAAACCAAGATCTGGGCAGTAGGTGTGCTTGTTGCTACTAGAGTACCCTTTCTTCTAGGCCTTCTTACTGGACAGAGTTTGGAAATACACCTATGTATATCAGTCCATGCACACACACACACACACACACACATGCGCATGTGTGCACATGCACACACAGACACAAAAAACACCTATAATTATTTCTATGTCTACCATATATAACAAAATCATGAGTTCATACTAATACCTCTGATTCCAATCCAACACCACAGGGTTCATACTAGCCTTCCCCCTTTTCTAAATAGTTGCTTACTTTGGGGACAATTTTCTACCTCTCGAATAACTTAACACTGCAGCACATCAGAATTCAGAAATTCTGCTATGCTTACTGAGCTGAGAAGAAATATCACCTAAGGAAGACAAGGGTGAAGGTATCCATCTCTTTAAATTTTCATTGGCCAGTTTTGTCACTCATAACTAACACAAAGAGACACTAGCTGGCACCTGTGGCCACTTTAAAGGCATGCAAAAGTAAAATATTTAACAACCACTTGAAACTTGGAAGATCCCTTCCTCAGCCTTCCTTTATATCACCTTCCTATAGCACCTTGAATTCAGTGTCATACTATTCAGGGGAAAGAGAGATTAAGAATTTCTGTTTGTTATCAGAAAAGGCGTCTTGTCCAAAGCCAGAAAAAAATGAGACCGTTGCAGACCCTTAGTTTAATTTGGTCTAACTTAGCCTCACTGAATTATAAGCAGTTGTTTACAGAAGAACTAAAGCACTTTTCCAAAAGCACTTATGGCTGTGCTTCTAGAAAAAGCCAGCCTGTTTGGGAAACATACTAGGCACAAAGGAGAGGGAATATGAAGAGAAAGTAAAGTGTTTTAGTATAATGCATGAGAAAAAGAAGACATCGGTAGAGTAAATTCCTCAAGGCACAATTTCAACAAGATATGCATTAAATAAGAGCCTGTTATAGCCCAGTCTTACTGAGGACATAGAGAAACAGAATACTACTTTTACTACAAAGCCGAATACATGAATTTCAGGGGGAGCTACTTCTGTATTTAAAATAAAACCAAAGGAACAATTTATTTAAATTAATTTTCACTGAACCCCTAATGTGTGTTACACATCATAATGGTAACCAGAATTTAATGGATTTATGATGAGAGGCCTGGGTTATTTTCCTGTCACAAACATCATGAAAGTGGCTCAACTAGGTAATCTTTATGGTTTAGCTCCAAGAGTTCCTGATTCTTCTGAGACAGTGTGGTCCAGTGGAATGAGCAGATGCTTTAGAAACCCAACCCTGCTAAATGGCAAGGCTTGAACAAATCATGTGAATTTTATTTTGAATTAAATTTTGTTAATTTTGAAAGAGAAATAATAATACCTTTTCCTACAACTTTGTTGTGAATTATATGAGATAAAGTAGGTACATTTCTAGTAGAAAGAGGGTATTTAGTTTCAGGCTAACTTCGTCATGGTGGATGAGACATTCAGTCTGCTGCAGCTTAGTTTAGTTGTAAAATCAGGAAACTAAATTAGACTAGAGTTTTAGAGCTGGAGAACTTTTTAAAACCCAAATGATATCTTATGCAGCTCTCCACAAATAAAATTAGATCAAAGTAGGGTGACTCTAATTGAAGAGGGGTGGTGGCTTAGAAGCCCTTCCTGCTGACATCTCTTCTCACTGTGCTTATCTGCATGGCACTTCTGAGCATAGTTTAAGAAACTGTGAAATAGATTACTATTCTCTATCTAGCCCACAGAATTCCATTATTCCAAGTGCTCATTCTAGGTCTTTGCCCTCTGGGGGACAGAATGAATGGTTAGACCTGGTGCAAACAGTGGTAGGTGGTACATAACTTAGTGCAGAGTTGTGGTATATAAGCTACAGTACCATTAAGGCTGAAGACAATAAAGGTTGGATAGTTGTCCAAAAGCTTCCAAGAAAATGTGAACTGTATAAATTATTTTTTGGAATGGGTAGGATTTTGAAGAGGAAGCAAAGTGGACATTATTTAAAAGTGGGGAGAAATGAAATAAGTCAGGCCCTGGAAGTAGGAACAAATATGGTGGGTTTGGGACAATGGTGAGTATGCGTCCTACCCAGGAACTTTATGCTTATCTTGATCACAACCCCATCCAGCTATTAATGGTTTAGGAAGCCTTGAGTAAACCTCCCTCCCAGGTAGACATGCTCCTCAAGACTCAGTCTTTTCTGCTTCACAGTGATGCTATCACTGGGCTTATCTGTACTGAGCACTTGGAACCAGACTGAGGCCACGTGATGGGAGGCTTGGAATTTAACACTATCTAGGTTGGGTGTGGTCACTTTAAGAAGATGTTATGAGTTAAAATATATCCCCTCCTCACACACACATAAAAATATGTTGAAGTTCTAACTCCTGGTACCTAAGAATGTGACCTTATTTGGAAATAGGGTCATTGCAGATGTAATTAGTTAAGATGATGTCCAACTGGAGTAGGGTGGGCCCCTAGTCCAATGTGGCTGATGTCCTTATAAGAAGATGGCCATGTAAAGACAGATACACACTGGGAGAGCACCATGTGATGGAGAAGGCAGAGGCTAGAGTTATACAGCTGCAAGTCATGGGAAGCCAAAGACTGCCAGCAAAGCACCCAAAGCCAGAAAGAGGCAAGGAAAGATTCAGAGCGAGCATGACCTTGATGACACCTTAATTTTGGTCTACTAGTCTCCAGAACTGTGAGATAATACATTTTTTTTAAACCACCCTGTTTGTGGTACTTTGTTATGGCAGCCCTAGGAACTGAATACATAAGGACATAGGTTAGAGGGATTCTGATTGGCATTGAGAAAGAGGCAGCTGAAGCACAGCAGGCATGCCTAGGTATGACGTAGTGAGCAACCATGCTTCTGAAGGTTAGAGTCTGGGATGTGCAAGACAGGAGGCAACCTAAGTGAGGGACCTTGGATGTAAAGTGCTGAGAGACTTGGTAAACATGAAGGTGGCAGGAATGAAATGAAAGAATAAAAGCAGAAAAACTGTCAGGGCACTCTAATAAACTGGATAGGGATGGGTAAGAGGACTAATTCAAAAAGACTTAGTTTCTTGCTTGAACAGTCTCCTAGCTGTGTGACTTTGGATAAACCATTTAGTCTCTCTGCTTCTCTTGATTTATCCATCAATGGAGCCCAAGATGATGAGCCTGGGCAACTGAGAAATTGAGAGTGCTGTAGACGTATACTTGATCCAACATTCTGATCCAATTTTGACTTTATTCCTCTTGCTCTGAAGCTTGGTTGGATAAAATACATTTTAGTAATAATATAATAATAATAACAATAATAGTACACTACTAAAAGCTGAAGACCTAGAGCTAAACTGATCGTTTCCGGTTCAGTTTAGACTAGCATTCTTTATTTTCTGATTTAGTAGGATAACGTATCCCTTTCATATTTGGTTGAAAATTGGGCATGTGCTATTTTCCATATTCTGTGCAAAGAGATGTTCTTTCTTTTTTCTTACCACCCCCCATACCCTCTTGTTTTGTTTTTTTTTTCTTAGTCCCTAGCACATCTCCTGTCATGATGCCAGTTACTCCCTTCTCACTCTGTCTACATTGCTGATAGGAACACAAAATGGGCCCTTTTCTGCATTAAACACTGAAAACAACAAACTACACTAAAAATCCTTTTTAAAAAACATATGCATTCAATATTTCCATGTCATTAGAGATTTGATAAGTTTATTGTTTGTTTGTTTGTTTTGTAAGCTATTGGAAGTGGAAAAAAGAGAAAATGGAAAAAGAACTCATGAAAATTCAGAACACTGGTGAAATTTCCTCATGTAAAAGCAACAGCTCTGATCCCTTGGTCAGCTTGTTATCAAACAAGATTCAAGATATCTAGCCACTTATACATCTTTGTTTTCTTAAACAAGCCTGTATCCTTAAAAGTCCCACAACAGGAGAGACATTTATCAGGGACAGTGCTGTTTTCCAAGCACCTTTATGGAGGCTTAAAAAAAAGAAAGTGAACTGTAATGTATGTTATCAATGAAAACTGTTTACCAGGCAGAAGATTGCACTTGGCGTGAGCTTTCTGACACATTTATCGCTTCATTCCAAAGCTGGGTGGGAAGGGGCAACCGTCCCCTGACAGCTGATGCTGGGCAAAAAGGATGAAGACAGTGTCAGAAATGTTATGAATCTTCTGCAGGCATAATAGTGAAAATGATCATGATTTTTTTTTCCCCTTCCCCATTCATAAATCTCCGTCAGCACCTGAAGATAACATTGACAATCTATTGCAGTCTTGCAACATAAGTTACCATTGTAGGAGCTTAACATGGAGCCCAGGGGTGGTACCTGAAATTGGAAGACTCCCAAGTACAGTATGTACTGATAAGATGCTGAAGAGAGAGAGAGAGAGAGAGTGAGTAGTGGGGAAAAAAGCAGGAAGAGAGTTGTGAGGGGTGGGAAAGGGGAAGGCTGCTAGCCCTAGTCAGTTAATGGTGATCAATTTGTCTCTCTGTCAAATAAAAATACTTGCTTTTTCCTATATTCACAGAGAAATGTGAAGAGAAAGAAACAAGATAAAAGATGTAAAACCACTTTGAAAAGTTGAAAGCACTATGCTAATATAAGGTATTACTATTCATATTATTTTCCTTTTTTGGTGGGAAAATGCTCAAAAGAGAAGGATCCAACTAATTAGCAGTGAATGTGTAGCTTGGAAAAGATATCATGTGGGCGACATCAGGTTAGAGAGAGAAGCTCTCACATTTGCATTAGCAAAGCTGAAATTCAACATGAGCTCAGTATTCCACATTGCCAAACTGATAGTACGTGCTCAATAAATATTTATTGACTGAGTGATTTTAGCACATTGTATAACAGAGATTTGTTTCTGTGTCTCCTTCACTATGGTAGTTCCTTAAGGTGAGAATTACATATACTTAATTTATTGTTGTTTCCTAGTATCGACCACAGTGTCTGTCACAAGATTGGCATTTAATAAATAGTTATTGAATAAATGAAAAAAATGAACGAAAGAATGAAACAATGGCAAACGTCTCCATAATTATGGCGAGTCCACTGAACTAACTGGTTAAAAATTGAATAATTAGAACCAAAATGAAGTGCTAATCAAAATAATAAGGTACTGACAAATGGATAAGCAAAAATATTAATGGAATAGAATTCAGAGATTAGAATGAAATCTACACTGATGCAGTCAAATAATTTTTGACAAGGGATCAAAGCAATTCAAGGAGGAAAGAAAATATTTTCAAAAGTGATGCTAGAATCATTGTGTATTCACAGATAAAATGAGCATCAACTCCTACTTCAAATCATACACAAAAGTTAATTTATGACAGACCATAGATCTAAACATAGAGCTAAAACACAGATCTGAACATAGACCTAAAATTATAAAATTTCTAGAAGTAAACATAGAAGAATAGCTTCATAAACTTAAGACTAGGCAAATATTTCATTGAGGAGTCATAGAGTACACTAACCATAAGGGGAAATTAAAAAAATGATAAATTTCATTCCATCAAAATGAAAAACTTCAGACATGATTATGAAAATAAACCAGTAAACCTCAGACTGGGAGAATATATTCACAACACATATACCTGATTTTTCTTCATATAATGTCCTATGTCAGTCAGCTCTTCCCTCTAGAGTCAAGCTTCTTGAAAGAATGTTTACTGTTGCCTACTCTTCACATTGTTCTGCAACACTTTCTCTTGTGATTTATGCCTCCATCCTGATGTCATCTTTCCTAGGGTCACCTTATTGGGAAATCCACAGAACAACTTTCTAGTCTTATTTCAGGTGTTTTCTCTCTGACCTTGGAGAAGTGTGAGTACTCCCTCTTGGCCTTGGTGTCTATACCACTTTTCCCTCCCTCCTGTCTGGTTTTCTTCCTCCTCTGGTTATCCCTTTCAGGCTTGTTTTGGGTTCTTCTTCTTGCCTCTTATACTCAGTGTTCCTTGGGACTACATCCTTGGATCTCTACTCTTATCTCCTGGTAATCTCATCCCAATTCATGAGCTTGATGTACAATTTTTATTACTGTTTTTAGCTCCACACACTCATGAGTTTTGTTTCTCTTGATAGTTATCTGAGTAGACCAACCATCGATCTACTTACTTGTTCATGAAATTAATATTGAATATTCAGCATGTTCAAAGACCTATGTTGTTTTGCCTTCCTGTATCTTATATATATTATGGCCCCTGGTTTTAATGTGTTTTGCTCTTTCTCTTCTATACGATTAATTCAAAACATCCCTAGAGACTCATTTCAAGGTCACCTTCTCCTGGAAGCCTTCATAACCCTCATGTTTTATTTTGATATTTCTCAAAATCCCCTGCGATAGCCCACTGAGTTTGTTTCTCACATAGCCCTTAGCACACAGCATTGCAGTCCTCTACCTTCTTGCTCGTCGGATTCCTCAGCTAAACTAAAGACTCCTTGGAGGCACTGCTTAGCATTTTAACCCACTGTAACAGAATGAGTTTGCCACAGATGTTTACCGAATTAGGTCAACCTCAGTTTGCGTCCCTATTCTCCAACTTATCAGCACAATTGTCTTGGGAAAATTACTTAATCTGGAAAATGTATCTGAATTTTGTTGGTTTAATCCTACCTCATGGGATCATATTTTGAGGGGATTAAAAGATTTGATGGATAGAAAACTCTAAGCACTGTCCTAGCCTCTAGTGAATGGCCTACAAATGTTAGTTCAAGCAGTTTAACCATCACCCACAATGGTGTAAGCCAACTCCAGCTTTGAGAAGAGATTATGAAGTGTAAGCTATTATAGAAAGAGGCAGTATTCCTTTCACTGGAACCTCCCGTGTGGGAGAAATGTCTGGAGACATTTGGGAAATCAAGGCTATACAGATTAAACATATATGTTAGATTAAATACAACTGAAGAGTCAAATTGACATGATATAATTTAACGTGAATACTTTAAGTGATTCCTGCAAGTCATCTCAATATGAAGTTTGCTTTCTTCCAGAAACATTTATTCCTTCATTAAATAAACATCTTCTATGTTTAAAGTGCTAATAAAGATGTGATGGATGCGAACATAGGAATGATCCAGAAATGGGTGCTGGTTTGGTAGGAATAACATAGGAAATTTAGTCAAAGAACTTTGGTCCAACTCCTGGCTTTATCATTTACTAGCTAGGTGATCCTGGGCACATCTCTTAACCTCTCTGAAACTCAGTTTCCTCAACTGTAAAATGGAGATATTCTTAATAAATGCCTTCCTTAATTTGAATAAGGAGAAAATATATGAGAGAATATCATAAACCTTGAAAATGTTATAGAAATATAACAATTACTATTTATGTCCTTCTCTTAAGAAATGTGGAGTCTAGTAAGGAATGTAAGACATATCACAAAATGCAGAGAATACTGGCCACTGGGTGAGGGAGTATGGAGGAGCCAAAGCATGCAAACACCCTTTCTAAAATTTGACTCTGCTCATTGGAGTAAAAGCACTTTGTTGGTTTGTATCTTGCTTTGTGTTTTGCCTTTGGTCTGTCTCCTTTCCCTCTTTACCGCCTCACTGTCATGTCTTTGCTTTTGCTCTTGCTAGCCTGCCAAGGAAGCAAACAAACCTCCACGCCATGTGGTTATTCCTCCCAATCCCACTTTTCTAACCTTTCCAATCACAAATCTCTCTGGATCTGACTTCCGAAATCAGCCACTACTAGAATATTGGCCTGCAATTATGGCCAGAAGAGAGAAAGTGGGGGCTTTGCACTAACAGAGGTTCTTGTTATAGAAATCCAAGACTAACTGTCTGTGACCAGCTTTTTACTCTGCTATATTTCCATCTGTCCTAACAACCTGGGAAAAATGTGAACCAGAAACTCTCAAGAGAATGAACAATCAGAGAAGGCATGCTCAATTCAGCTCTTTGAATGTGATGGGGTTTGTGGATATAATAAATATAATTTTTTAAAGCCTGGAGTGCTTGATTAATGAAACGAGGCTTCTTTTTTCTATATCTCATTTACAATCTAATTTACAGTGTTCCATTTTTTTCTTGCTTAATATTTTATTAAGAGATAATATTTTATTATAAGAGTTTTTTTCAATTAATATGCACTTTTATAATAGATTTTCTGCATTCTTTAAGGTAGTTTTGAATCTTGGGGCCATCCTGTCTTTCCCATGATAGCATAGTTCTGATATTAGAATGAAAGTGGGAATGCGAGATTTTACATTAAATGTTTACATTAAAATTTTCATGGGTGTAGCTATTTCAGAAATCGATGTAACCTTGCATATAAATTTACTAGAACTATGTAAATGCATTGATCTTAATGCTATGTTTAAGCCCCATTTATATTTAAAAACAGGAAACCAAATGCTTTGATAGACGAGAGGCTATCCTGAATTTATCATCTTTCCTCATTTCCATCTGTAGCATGGGTCCAGTCTAAAGAGAGAAGTCTGAACAAGGCAAACTCTTACTATTTTTTTCTTTTGAAAATAAGAGGTTTGGTCAAGATTAGACTTTTCTTCAAAGTGTGACCTGTATAGTCCTACAGGTCCCAGCAGGTATCCTGGATGCTGCCATGAAAAATAAGGAACACTCCAAACACTCAGAATTCTGGTCTTGCCAACATATAGCCAAGAGAAAGTCTAGAAAACATTTAGCCAAAGTACCAGACGAGAACACCAGAAAAAATGAGAGAAACATTTGAAACATAAGCAATTTTTTCCAGAATTGATAAAAGTCACAAGTTCTCAGGTTCAGGAACCACAACGAATATGAAACAAAATAAATCTGTATCTATCTATAAATAAAAGTATAGAATAAGAGATTTAAAAAAAATACCAAGACCAGTTTTTAAAAAAATATTACCTCCAAAGAACTAACAAATGGACTTATATCAGATTCCGTATAGCAACATGGAAATCAAAATATAGTAAAAATTCTGAAGAAAAAGAACTGTCTATAATTCTCTTTCCAAAATTAACATGGAATGAACCCATTTTCAGACGAAGTTGGAGTTTACCAATGACACAGATCTAACACTGGAATGTCCCCACAACATAACAATTCAAAGACTAATCGATAGTTGGAAGAGTTATATTATTGGAGTTTGCTCTCCTTTCTGGTATCTCTCTCACCTCCCCTTTAATGTTCACGTCACTCTGCCGGCCCCAAAACTCTGTCCTCTGTCACCTCAATTCAGCTAGTTTGTGATGTCCTCTAGCCCTGCCTCCTGTAGATTAGGGAATACTCTGAGGCAAATAGCCACAAAAATGCACATATTACCATAGCTAAATTCTATCTTTCAAGGGTCAACTTTCCTACAGTTTCTACATTTGTTTGCTCTACAGTGTTTTCAAATGTGTTTTTAAAATATTTTGTCTAGATTTTTAAATTGCTATTTGTAGGAGGGATAGTCCAACCATGTTGTTCTACTGTTGTAAAAAGCCATAATCCAGGAATTTAAATTTGAATCTATTAGGTTGATACATTTATTAAATATTTGTGTGGAAACACTGAGGAAGTAGTTAAAAGTACAAGTGTAGAGTTTGAGGTAGAGATCTGGGCTGGACTTATAACTTTGGTAGTCATTAGCACATAGATGCTATTTAAAGCCTTTAGACTGGGAGAGATTCCTCGAGGAATGAGTATAGACAAAGAAGAGAAATAATGCAAATAATGAGACAGGGTACTGCAAAGTTTAGAAAACTTAGAGTTGACAAAAGAGAGTGAGATGCAGAAGCAAATGAGATAAAAGAAACATGATGAGATTGTGGCATCTTGGAATCCAAGTGGAACAAGTTTTACTAAAAGAAGTGATCATTTGTGTCAAATTCTGCTGATATGGCAAGTAAGAGGAGAATTAAAATTGATGATTGAATTTAGCAATATGGAGGTCATTGATGACCTTGGTAAGAGCAGTTTTAGTTGAGTGCTGAGGGTAAGTCTCACTTGAGTGAATTATAAAAGCAATTGCCTTCTTCACAGGATTATTGTGAGGATTTAAATGACAAATCATAGATTATTTTAATAGATAAAGAGCTCATAAAATTCATAAGGAAATGGGGAGTTATTGTTTAGCGGGTACAGAGTTTTAGGAATGATGAAAGAGACTGGAGCTGGATAGTGCTGACGGTTGCATAACAATATGAAAGTACTTAATGCTACTGAATTGTACATTTAAAAATAGTTAAAATGGTTAATTTTATGTTATGTATATTTTGCCACAATACAAAATAATAAATATATGGCCACTTATTATAAAAATGAGCAAAACAAGAACAAAAAAAACAAATACGAGTGGCTATTAAACATATAAAAGGAGTTCTAGCTAATTCATAATTAAATTATATGACTAATTTTGTAAAATGCAAGTTAAAATTAACAAGTGCCACTTTTCACCTATTACATAGGCCATGTTGAAAAAGTTTGATAATATATGGTACTGGTAAAAAACATGGAAAAACAGTACTGTCATTCATTATTAGTAGAATGAAAAGGGCACAGTATTTTTCAGAGAACAATTTCATAATATCTACCAAAATTAGAGAGGCATATATCATTTGATTTATCAATTCCATATGTTTATGTACATATATTCATACCTCTGTATATAATTTACATATAAGATTTAACTGCGATCATATTAGTTTCCTGGCTCACTACTGCTTTTTATATCTTTCTGATGGAGTCTAGTAATGTTGGTATTCTTTTCAGCTGTCCAGCATCCAATCTCTCTCCCTTCATTTTGGAAATTTCCTACCTCATAACCTAGACACTAGTCTATCTGTTGCTAGAGAATTTGAAAGTAACAGAGATTTGCTTTACCAGGCTGCCTTGAAAACAGGGACCAGGCTTGCCAGTCAGACACTCTCAACCCAGGGACTGCAAACATCTGTCTTGATGATGCAAGTGGCGGCAATGGCAGCTACATCTGGTATTCAGAGGCAAGAGGAGCAACTGTTCCTTTCAGTGGGAGTGTCCACTCCATGTGTCTCCAAGATGTTGTCATGTTTCTGGGTTCCTAACTTGTGTCCACAGTCATGTACTGCTGTAGAGGACTTCCACTGTATGACAATGGTACAGTTTATTTTTCTATTTTGCTGCTTAGGATAATGGAAAATTACAAGAAGGATGCTACTCTTAATAGTTTTGAAAGCATTTTCTGGTATACATTTTCTCTCTTGGGCACTATATATTCATATCCTATCCCAGAAAATTAAATCGGAATATTTAAGAATGGGATTATAAAATTTATCGAAATTAGATTATCCATATAAAGTAAACATCTGACATTATTATCTTTATTATTTGAATCCTAGGTTAATCTTTTCCAACATCATCACTGCCTTTGTAGTAGGGAGGAAACATATATCCTATATCCATTTAAGCAAAAGTACTATTCTCTCCTCTTTTGGAAGATCTGAGAGGCTTCTAGTGTGGACCAGTCTTTTTCAGTGCCCTGTACTGGAGACAACCTAATGCCCCATTCACACTCAAGTGTTACTATGCCATGGTGAATTGCTCTCTCAGGGTAGGAGGCATTTGGAAAGGACATAAGTAATGTTTTAGCACAAAGGGAGAAGATCCTAGTAGTTGAATTTTCGGACTCATCATTTGGATAGTTGATCAGAGGGTCCCTCTTCTCTCTCTTCTCGACTCCCTCTCCCTCCCACTTCATAAATGATGCCATCTATGCAGCTGCCTCCTACAGATCAAGCATGCATTCCCTGAGAGCATTCTGAAAAAACTGATACTTTGGGCTCATTTGCATTTCTAATGGAAGAGGGGCAAGATGTTCCCTGAGCTGAATCCTAGTACAAGTTGGGCTTGGGAAAGTGCTTCAGGCAAGAGTATTTTTTCAATTCCGCAATGGGAAAAAACCTAAAATGTACTTAGCCAAACACTCTGAACCCTGAGGCACTCAAAGCAAAATGTAATCCATATGTTTCTGATTCATTTCACTCACCTCAAAGGCTCTTCAGAGTGGTTTTTCACTGCTAAGACGTCTTCGAACTGTGCAACTTTTCTCTTTCTCTAAAATAAGGAGGACTCATCCACTGAACCCATTTCCCCAAAGAGAGTAACATTCAGGCTCAGCATTCAGAAATCCTAAATGATACTGAATATATCCTGCATCTTTAAAAATCTGTCCTTTTTGTTAAAAAGAAGTACCATAGCAACTTAATAAAACATTGCAAAAATGGAAGAAAGGATTATGCTAAGGAATAGTTTTGTTTTAAAGACCCAGATGTTCTTACAGTTAGAAAAGAGCTTAATCCATACTTTAATTTTTTTATCATTTTATATGCTGTTGATTCCACTTAATATTTCTCCTCTAATATGCAATTAATTTTTATTTTTCCTCCCTCTTTTTTCCTTCCTTGCTGCGACACAAAAATTTGAAAATTATACAATCCAAGCAGATAATATTTTGGTCCATTGTTAGGACACCTTACAAATTATCTATTCTCCTGTTTTCTCCCCTAACTGGAAAATGTAGTCTTCTTATGCATAAGGAGTAAAATGTAAAAGCATGTATAGCACAGAGCAGATCCCAAAAACATTCTGGCTGGACTGTCCAGAGAATAAAAAGAAATCTCAAAGGGGTAGGTCAGGAAGGCCTAGGATGGGACATGAGTTTAAACAAGGAAACTGGCAAATATACTTAGAGGATCCAAACTCTGTGAGTGAGAACGCTGAGTACTAATCCCAAAAGAGAAACTGCTTGCTTTCTGGCCCATTTTATATAATCTGCTATTCATATTACATTTTAAAAAAATCTTTACATTTGTCATTTCATTTAATAAAAGATAGCCAGAAGAGAATGTTCGACTGTCTACTCTTACATCTGCATGCACAATCAGTCGGAACGTTTTATTCAACTGACTAGTCATTTCATACTATGAGTCAATTTAGTTAAATAACTAGTTAATTCCATCAGCTTGCCGAAGTGTTTTTAAAAACTGAACTGAATTTCAACTGAATGTAAGCCTGTCAAGTTAACCAAACTAGTTATAGCTTAAGTAAAATAATGATTCTAGAGAATACTGTCCTTGAGTTTTTTCGAATTGACAAAATTTATATTACTGGCCTGGATCTTCAAGTTACTCAGGTCTAATAGTTTTCCATTCTATCTAGAGCCATTATGACACGTGGTAAATGAAATGCAATTTTCCCCAGTAGCTTATAAAAAAAAAAAAAGGCTAAAAATAACTTTTACTTCACCTGCAAAACTTTGCTACCCACATTTTCCCTGACAAAGAGGGAACAAGTCAATAAAGAATGGGATAAAAAAACAATGGAGAGGAAAAAGTTGAAAAGAAAGCTTGCAGGTTGTCTTTTAAATTGAAGCCCAAACCCTGCTCTGGAGTCGCCCTTTTCTAGTGTCGGTAGTTTATGAGAAAGCAGCCTTGGAAGGAAAGTATTTTCTTATGCAGATTCCATATTCTATCGTGAAAGAGTGTGTGGAGCTCATTAATGTTTCCAATGAAGTGAAACAAGTATTGTTTAGAGACATACTCTTATCTGTATTACAGTCTCTTCTTACATAAAATAAATATTCTGTTTAAAACTAGTTGACTATTACAGATAAATGAGGTTATATAGAAATATTTCGTAATATTCCTGAAAAATTATTACATTTACAAAAACAAGTTTGTAGGTTGGTAGATTTCAGTTTAGTGAAATGATACTCTTTTCACTGGATGTTAATTTAATGAATGGCCAAATACAGGGTCCTGACTAAATTTAACACCACTTTCTTTATATAGTGCCCAATTCTTCTCTATCCTACTCCCTTCTCAATACATTTTAACTTACAGAAAAATGTTTCAATGCCTCACTGAGGAATTCCAGGTCTTGGTGTACTTTTCTGGCCCTGTCACTTACCACCAAACCACATCCCAGCCACGTGGTGGGTTCTCTGTTCTAGATAAAACCCATCAGTCTCTGAATTTCTCACCCTGGCCCTTTACTGCAATTCTTCTACATCTGTTCTCTCCTTCCCTCCCCTTTACTCATCTTATCCATCTTCATGACCCTGGTCATGTTCCCCTTCACAAGGATGGAAGCTTTTTCTTATCCTTTGGGTTCACAAACTTCTCCCTTCCATGAAATGTTTTAGCTCTTGCTGCTTGTGCCCCCTCATCTGGTATTGACATTCTACCAATTATTGCTAGTATGATCTCATCCATCTCCCTCCAACTAGACTACAAGTTCACTAGGGGAAGAATCAGTGGCATATGTTTTAGATAAATACATGGTAACACACATCGGTATTTATTATCCTTATCAATATATCCTTATGAATAATATACTGAAGTATTATTAATGATACCTTACATTTTGATCATGAAATACTGTTGGTAGAACCATTTAAAAATGAGTTCTACTCATTGTCACATCATTTTTTGAAAAGTTATGACAAAATTATCTCCATTTCGTGGAGGAGGAAGCAGAGGCTTGAAAAATTGTCATTTACCCAACTTTATATAGTAAGTGTTGAGTCAGGATTTGAAGTCTGACCTTTTTGAGAGGGGTGGAGGGGCTGGAGAAGCTTAAAGGAAATAAAAATTCATTTTGACTCCAAGATAAATTTGATAAAAAGAAGCTATTTAAAACCTACTAAATGAAGATGTACACATCTTCCTAGTTGAAAACTAACTGTCACTAAGCATATGCTCACTATTACCAAAGCACTTACACATATAATGGCATTTAATCCTTATAAAGTTCCTGAAGAATGGATATTATTTCTACCTTTTTATAGATGAAGCTCACACATTTTAAGTAATTTGCCTGAAGTCACACTACAGAAAGCAGCAGCCCAGAGTCTCGAACCTTAGATAGCCTGATTCCAAAGCACATACTCTATTACCTCACACTGCTTTTCTAGAACTCTAGAGCAAAAGGAAAGGTGGAAAATCTTATAGTAAATTGTGCATAAAATCTACTCAGATATCCCCACAATGAAAAGTAGGTCCATAGTCTATCTCATTTAAAGATTCACTGATTATATTTTTGATTGTCATCTCTTACTCATTAATTTTAATGGACTTATATACTACCTAGCCTCTAAAAAGGGTGTTAAGTCTTCTGTGTCAGCTGTAATGAAGTATAAAGCAGATTGTGATAAGTTAAAAATGCATATTGTAAGCCCTAGAGCAATCAATCAAATAAAAATAGAAAAGGAGGTATATATAGTGGAAACAACATGGACTTAAACAACTCAATTAGTCCAAGAGAAGGTAGAAAAAGCAAAAAAGGAACACAGAACATATGGAGAAATAGTAAAGGACTAGCAAGATGGTAGATTTAAACCTAAATATAATAATTTTATTAAATGTCAATACTCTAAATACTCTACATGAAAGACAGAGATTGCCACACAGCTTAAAAGGCCAATTCAATGTGGTCTAAAGAAATCCATTTTAAATATAAAGACACAGTTTAATAATAAAAACTGGAAAAAGGATATGAGGTTATTCTTTACATTTTCCTTATTTTTGCTAACTTCATTTTCCATTCTCTGGGTCTGCTTTGTTTCTTAAGTCATACAGATTTATGGAGTAGCACAGGACTCAAAATATTCAGGCCCTCTGTCTACTTATTAACCAATCTACCATTCAACAAACCTAAGGAAAAAATCCGTCAGTTGTCCAGTGTTGAACCACATAAACAGGTATTGATTTTTCTTCTAGGAAAACAAGGAAAGAAATACTTATATAGGTATATTTGTTTTTTAATTAAAAAAATGTTTTTGAATAATAAAAATGTTTTATATGCATTGGAGAAAAATTTGAATATCTTCATAAGAACAATGAAGAAATTAAAATGACCCAATATGCCATCCATAAAGAATCACTTACAATATTTCAAATATTTTTCCATTACCAAAATTGAGCATATATAATTTACAAAAACTGGATCAAATTTATTTCACTTTGAAATACAATTATATCTTTTCATGTCAACATATTATAAAACTCTAATGACCATTACACCATTATATGAGATGCTATAATTTATCGCAATAATAATTATAGCCAACGTATGTACCACGCCCTGTGCTAAGAGTTTCGCATTATTCATTTGATTATCCTTCATCACTGTGTTACTGTCTGAGTAACATTATTAATTGCCATGACAACATTCTTTTGTATTGCCAATAGACCAAGTCATATTTAATAGTAAACACTAAATCCTTCTATGGCATTGGCTTGGCATTACACTACTCCTCCTACCTCTAAAACACTGTACCTTTCTATTCCTATTTCGCATGCCCATCCAATACAACATTTCACCTGTTGAATGCATCTATGACAGTATGTCCCTCAATTACAATAAAGATAGAATTTTATACACTGATCCAAATTTGGAAACACTCTTGTGAATATTTTGAGCACTTTAGCACTGTATCATAGAATCTCTTAATTCTCTAATTTGTGTCACTAAATTGTATCTAAACTTTTTGCTATTTTGAGGAATGCTGTGACAAATATCCTTGAGGTCATTTAAGTAAATTGTATCAAGATCATGCTGTGACTTGCCTGATATCCAGATGTTCTCATTCATTCTCAAAACCTGAACTATGCACCAAGATATTGACCTGGTATCGAATATGAGAATGAGTCTTACTCAAGTGGTGTGCTAGGGCCGATTTGTGTCAGCTTGGAAGAGCTGACTGTATCTCCTTTCAACTCAGCATTCAATTACATCACAGCGAAATCAGCCATGGGCGAAGTAACTACCCACAGAAATCAGCAAACGCCATCAATCAGGGAGATCTTTTCCCCTGCAGGGCCTGTGGTTATACATTTACCAGCACATGCCCAGCCTTATTGATGAGTTAATACGGGTATCTTGCATGCAGCACCACACAGTGACTCGGTTGGCATAATTCCTAATCAATATAGTGTTGTCTATCCGCCAAGCAGTCTGCAACAGAGCAGTGCTGAATATATAGTGCAGCACAAGGTCACACAGCCTGTTAAGTGGTAGAGTTAGAATTCTAACCCCAGGAGGTTTTTTCTTTTTCTTTTTTTTTTTTTGCCTCAAAGGCTCAAGTTTCCTCTGCTCCACCTTCCACTTCTGGAGAGGGCAGGTTCTGCAGACGGATCGCCTGGCTTTATCGCCTGAGCAGTTACGTGACTGTGGGCAATTTACCAACCTTCTCTTTCCCTAACCTTCCTTATCTACTCAAAAGAAATAATATCTATTTTATTATGACATTGTAAGGATTAAATGAAGTAATGAGTCTAAGAAACTCAGCATAGTGCCTTGCACATAATAAATGCGCAATAAATGTTAATTATTATTAATCTATTTTTTTAAAGAATATAATGTGATAAGCCAGTAGCATTCTTTATCTAACATTTATCTATCTTTTACCACACAGTGTTCTTTTAAGGTAAAGAATGTTTGATAGTTCTGTTTTTTAAAAAGCCTTAAAATTTAATTGAACACAGAAATCCTTTTTTTAATAGCAGAGACATATTTCAGTGTGTAAGTTATAGTTCCATTACAGAACTATTTACTTGTTCATTTAGTTGATCAAGTCCCCTTTAAAGCACTAAATGAATTCATAGGAGGTTCAGATATCTGGGGAACTGGTTTCCTTTTAAAAAATTATTGTTCCATGACCTGAATACCTTAATTTGGGCTAATCATTAGAAATCTAGTCATTGCTATGTGGACAAACATAATCCCTTTGACTTCTTTTTAGTAGGAGGAATGTGCTTTAGACATAGTGTTCTTATCATTTGAAGAAACATATCTTGATAAACAGAAATATTAGCTTTGAGCAGAGACTCCACCAAATTTCTTGAAAATGAATTTACTATTCTCTCTTAATTCCTCTGTCAATTGATGCTGTGAAAGAAGGTTTAGGGTCATGATTATCTATAAAATTTTTGAATAAGAGTGCCTGGCATATAGTAAGATATTTATTGAATAAATATTAATCAATATGAAGTGAACATTTGCGGTACACACAGATATAACACAACTGATGTATATGATGTACACATACACATACAAACAGATATAATAACCAATAAAACCATATAAATCTAATCTAAAATACATGCTGTAATACAGATAATCACTATATTTCTCGTATTTCATAGGAACAATGTTTACATTGATAGATTTTTTAAAAGGGCTTGGTCCTTTTCTTGAAGTTATCTGGCAACCCTGACACTGAATTTAGGTGAAGGGATATGGGCCTGAGAGGTCCTTCACGGGAAGACGGAATTGCTTCATGGCAATTAATGGTGTCCTTCTTTGCAGTCAAACCTGGTGGCAAAAAGCTAGTTCCTTAAGCCATGAATATTTCACTCCTCCGATCCCCCAGGCTGTGATGAGAAAGTCTGAAAACAAATCCTACCTATAAAATTTCTTCAGTATTATTATTATTATTATTATTATTATTATTTGTTTTATAGAGTCTGGATTTCAATGGCACTTCCTCTGATACTTTAGTGAAACTTTAAAACAGTTTCCAGTTTTCTTTGATTTTGACGACTGAAGCGAGTTTCTCCCAGTGCAAATACAACTTGCCTCACAGCTCTGCCCAAGGCTGAAAATGTCAACCACCTGAAGGTTCTAGCCAGACTTCCAAAGGCCAGGGACCAACCAGAAAGAGGCTCTCTCTCTCCCAAAGTTCCCTCAAAGACTTTTTACAGTCTGATTTTCTACAAGGATCAAACAATGACAAATGGTACGAAGTCTAAGCTGAAGTCCCATAAAATATAACTAGCATCTAGTCTGACCTGGCCCAGTCTGACCAAGACCTCTAATAACTCAACAACAAACATGCAGGGCTGTCCTGCTCCTCACCCTCCTGCCTCCTGTTTATCTGGGCCAGATGAGCTAGTGAAGAAAGGAAGCTAGAGGTTCTCCAGCTAATTCAGTCAAGAAACAGGAGAGAGATATTTTATGTGCCAAGAAATGTAGGTTCTGGCCCTCCCTCTGCATCACTGGTTAAATGAAGTGGCTGTTTACTTCCCTTGTTTGGGCCTCAGTCTCCTGGGCTACCTAAAAAGATAGTAAACCCTGTGGTTTGTAAGGCTTTGGAAACCAGATCTTTTAATGTTTAGGAAAAAAATCCTACAATTTACAGAGTGTTTACTGTGCACTGGGAATTATACTAACTTCCTCATATACATATTTTATTTTGTTTTCACAGTAGCCCATCCTACTAATATTATCTCTAATTTATAGATGAGAAAAGGGAAGCTTAGAGAGGTTAGGGAACTTATCCAAGTTCATAAATAGATGGCAGAGCTTGAATTCAACCCCAAGCCAACCTTTACCAAATCCCACATCCTTACCCACCACTCTGAGCCATGGTTGACACACACCCTTGATGTCTCTGTAGCACTTAACAGTATCTTAAAGTACAGTTAGACCAAAGTCTCAGGAGACCCTCTGGACACTCCTCAAAGTGTCCCTTTTACAGTTTTCTGTCCTCTCATCCATTGGCATTAAGAACTCAGTTCTATATCGCGTTTGATGGCAGACGTCCATGTAACACAAAGAAGCTGCAGGGTCTTATCTGGTCATTTCATTTGTGCAAGCAAGGCTCTATGGAGTCCGGACGTCTGTGACTCATCCGTCAGCTCTGGAATCTCTTTCAAAATTTACTGATCTCCTGACAGGAATGGGCAATGGCTTCAGAGAAAATGGAAAGCTCTGAACCTTTGCCAAAATCTCAAACCCAAATGAAGCCCAAGTGCTTATGTTGAGTTTGGGCAATAACTTTGTTCTTCTGGCTCCTGCAAAGTCAAAGATGTCTCTCCTTCCATTCCTCCAGGCTTAATGAATGACAAATTAAAATGAGCTAAACGTGCACCTTGCAAGGAGGGGCTGCCAGACAGATTTCTGATTTAATAGCCTAAGGATTTTCTCTGACATGGTTAAGCTTAAGACAGCCCATTTAGAGAAAAAGCAGTTAAAAGGAAATCTGATAAAAATCTTCCATTACTGCTAAGGCAGAGGTTTTTAGGAGGCTGACTGGTAAAGTAGGGACAATGTGTGCTTTGGTTTCTAAGGGACCCAGGAATGAATCCCAATTCTTCCACTTAGTAACTGTGTGACCTTAAGCAAGTTATTTAGCCTCTCTGATCCCAGTGTCTTCAACTATAAAACTGGGATAATAATTATTTACCACATAGGTTTGTTGCAAGGATTCAATGAATTAATCACATAAAAACTTCATATATTTTTCATCCCCAAATACCACAAAATTATGCAATTTTAGAGTCGAAAGAGACATACTATTGAGTTTACACACCCAATTTTATAGGTTAGTAAGGTAAAGCCCGGGGAATTAAAATCCAAAATCATATTATTAGTTGGTAGCATTTTAGTCCATTCTATTTGTGGCCACCTGGACGTTTTGCTAAACCTTCATGTCCTTACACTTATCCATCAATCAGCACAATTTATGGAGTATTCTTTACATGTTCAGCATTGTGTTAAGAATTGTAAAGAAAAAAAAAAAGAGTCTCAGGAATTAGGACCCTGTTATGTGCAGCATTCTGAGCTTTCAGTTTGGGGAATGATAAATTAAGTGTAAGATATAATACCTGCCATCAAGGAAGTTACCAATTAATTGAGAAAAAAAACATTAATTCATATGGAACAAATAGAAAACCATGCAAGTTGGCATGTATGACTGCAAATGGTATGATTTAGATGAGAATCTAAAAGAAGATAATAAGTAAGCATTGGAGGAGTCAGAAGAGGCTTCCTGGAGTTACTTAAAAGATTACAGTTATGAAGAGATGGGGAAAGAAGCAGCTACAGGCCACTTTCCAGATGAGAGTCACTCACTATACCTCAAGCTTTAGTTGCCTTGTCTGAAGATGGAGATGAAGTAGCTAATGCATTACAAGGTATTGTATTAAACTATGTGCTTAGCATAGTACCTAGCACATGGTGAGAACTTACTAAATACTCAGCCACACACTGAGTTTCATGCTTGCAAAATGCTGTAAGGTAGTTGCCATTGTTCTATTCATTTTATTGTGAGGAACTTAAGAGCAATTAAATACGGGCATGTGACTTCATTTTAGTCATTAGTATTTGAGCAAAAGTGATATGGGAAGTTACTTGTAGAATGAAATGGTTAAAAAAATGAAGTGGTTAAAGAAGTGGTTAAAAAAAAAAGGTCCTTTTTCCCATTTTTCTGGCTTAATGGAGAGTGATCCAAATGTTAAAAAGAGGGTGGAACCACGGGATAGAAGGAGAATAAGTCCCTGAATGACCATATGGAAATTTGCCCCAAAAGAAATATCTCCGACTGGACTGGAACATACTGATGTTCTGATGTTCCAGTCCAGTCAGGGATATTGACATCATATTCCCAAGTATGAAATAAGCTTTCATAGGTCAACCACCAAGATTCCAGGATTTATTTGTTTTAACCCCCAGTGTTACCTAATACATTTACTAAGAGTTTTTTTTTCAAAAAGACTGATTTGGAACACATTATAGCAATAGCATATAAGTTGGGGAGTAGTTAGAAAGAAGTTTAACTCTTCTAAATTTTTTTCTTATCTTGGCAAAGATGAAGTTATTAAATCTAGCCTCTGATACATGACACAGATATGCTGTAATTTCCCAGGTAGCCACTAAAGAATAGAAACATAGAACATAAATTCTAAAACAGTAGTGAGAAAAAGTTGAATAAAATAAAAATAATTAATGGAAAAGAAGGTCATATGGGAGGGCCAAACAGAAAGCCCAAAACATAACGGTAAATATAAACATATTGGCAACTGCATTAAATATAAATGGAGAAATGTTCCAAATAAAAGATAAAAATATCAGAATGGGTTTTAAAAAGCTAACCACATGCTATTTACAAGATAAACATCTACAATGTATAATGGTTAAATAGAATGGTTGAAAGTAAAAGAATGGAAAATGACATTACCAAAAAAATTCTAACCAAAAGTTAGTTGGTGTAACTATCTTAATATCAGACCAAATAAACCTAAATTAAAAAGAGAAAAACACTAAAGATAAAGAGGGAGTTTTCATAACAATGAAGTTTTATTAACCAGGAAGTTTCAACAATTTGAAATTTATATGTGCCTACATAAAGCGAAAACAGATAGAACTACCAAAAGAAAGGAAAAAATAGACAATCATTGTAGAATTAACTGATGGTGAAAGCAACAAAAAATCAGTAAAGATACAGAAGATTGAACATGATTAACAGACTTAGTTTAACTGACAAATATAGAATATATACCCAGCAACAGCATTTTGTACATACTTTAAAGTTAGATAGAATATTAACAACTTACTCTATATTAACCCATAAAGCAATTCTCAACAAATTTCAGAGGACTGAAATTAAAAACCAACTGCATGAAGAAAAATGAAAACAAAAACAAAAACAAAAACACAAATACATGGAAACTAAACAACATGTTACTAAATAACCAATGAATCAAAGAGGAAATCAAACAGAAAATCAAAAAATATCTTGAAAACAAATGAAAATTAAAACACAACTTTTCAAAATTTATGAGATGCAGCAAAAGCAATTCTAAGAGGGAAGTTCATAGGTATATAGGCCTACCTCAAGGAACAAGAAAAATCCCAAATAAACAATGATAACTCTACACCTGAGGAACCAGAAGAAAAACTAACAAAACTCAAAGTAAACAGAAGGAAGGAAATAGTTAAGGTCAGAGCAGAAATAAACAAAATAGGAAAAAAATAGAAAAGATGAATAAAACCAAGAGCTTGTTCTTTAAAAAGAGAAACAAAATTGACAAACTTTTAGTCAAACTCATCAAAAAAAAAAAGAGAAGAAAAAAAAGTGAGCCCAAATAAATAAAATCATAAGGAGGAGAAGAAAATTACAGGCCAAAATCCTTGAAGAACATTAAAAAATTCTCAACAAAATATTAGCAAAATGGATTCAACAATACATTAAAAGAATTATATACACCACGACCAACTGGGATTCATCAGAGATACAAGGATGGCTCAACATTTGTAAATCAAACAATGTGATTCACCACATTAACAAAAACAAGGATTAAAACCATAGGATCGTCTCAATCGATGCAGAAAAGGCATCTGACAAAATTCAGTACCCTTTTATGATAAAAACTCTCAACAAAGTTGAGTATAGAAAGAACACATCTCAACATAATAAATGCTATATATGACAAACCCAAAGCTAATGTCACACTCAGTGGTGAAAATCTGAAAGCTTTTTCTCTAAGATCAGGAACAAGAAAAGGATGCCCACTATCACCACTTCTACTCAACAAAATACTGGAAGTCTTAGCCACAGCAATCAGACAAGACAGAGAAATAAAAGGTGTCCAAATTGTAAAGGAAGAAGTCAAACTCTCATTATTTGCAAGAGTGTGTTACTATATATAGAAAACCCTAAAGACTCCACCAGAAAACTATCAGAACTAATATTTCTATACACAAATAATGAAAGATCAGAAGGAAAATTAAGAAAACAATTCCATTTATAATTGCATCAAAAAACATAAAATACCTAGGAATAAATTTAACCAAAGAGGTGAAAGACCTGTACTCTGAAAACTATAGGACGGTAAAGAAAGAAACTGAAGAAGATACAAATACCTGGAAGGATATACCATGCTCATAGATTGGAAGGATTAATATTGTTAAAATGTCCTTACTACCTAAAGCAATATACAGATTCAATGCAATCTCTATGAAAATACCAATGGCATTCTTCTCAGAACTATAACAAATAATTCTAAAATTTATATGGAACCACAAAAGACCTCAAATAGCCAAAGAAATCCTGAGAGAGAACAAAGTGATAATGCACCCTGATATCAAACTGTACTACAAAGCTACAATAATCAAAATAGTATGGTACTGGCATAAAGACAAATATATAGATGAAGGGAGCAGAATAGAGAGCACAGAAATAAAACCATGCCTATATGGTCAATTAATCTACAACAAAGGAGGTACTGATATACAATGGGTTAAAGACAGTCTTCGATAAGTGGTATTGGGTAAACTGGACAGATATACGCAAAAAAAAATGAAATTGAACCACTTTCTTACATCATATACAAAAATAAACTCAAAATGGATTAAAGACTTGAAGACATGAAATCATAAAAATCTTAGAAGAAAACAGAGGAAGTAAACTTTTTGGCATTGCTCTTAGCAATATATTTTTGGATCTGTCTCCTCAGGCAAGACAACAAAAGAAAAAAGAAATGAAACTACATCAGACTAAAAAGTTTTTGCACAGTGAAGGAAACCATTAACAAAACAAAAAGAATCTACTGAATGGGAGAAGATATTTGTCAATGACACATTCAATAAGGGTTTAATATCCAAAATAAATAAGGAAGTCATACAACTTAACAACAACAACAAAAACAATCTTAATTAAAAATGGGCAGAGGACCTGAATAGACATTTCTCCAAAGAGGACATACAGATGGCTAAGAATTATGACAAGATGCTCAACATCATTAATTATCAGAGAAATGCAAATTAAAACTACAATGATAGATCATCTCACACATGTCAGAATGGCTACCATCAATAAATCAACAAATAAATGCTGGCAAGGATATAAAGAATAGGGAACCCTTATACACTGTTGGTGGGATTGTAAATTGGTGCAGCCACTGTGGAAAACAGTATAGAGATTCCTCAAAAAATTAAAAGTAGAGCTGCCATCCAATCTACTAATTCCTATTCTGGATATTTATACAAAGAAAACGAAAACACTAATTTGAGAAGATATATGCACCCTTATGTTCACTGAAGCAAAGATGAAAACAGAAATGAGTAAAACTGAGAAAGAACAAAGAATACCAACAAAACTAAAAGTTTACTCTTTGACAAGTTAATAGTTTTAAATTTTTTTCAACTGGTAAAATTTTAATTAAAAAAAAGAGAAGGTGCAAATAACCATTATCTGGAATGAAATGGAGAACATAAAAATTGATAGATAGGAGATATTATAAAAATTTGGATAAAATAGACAAATTCCTAGAAAAACATAACATTAAAACAGACTCAAAATAAGCCATAAATAAAAGAAAAGCAATAGTCAAAAATTTTCCCATGAAGAAAATTTCCGATTCATTTTTTTCCACTGGCAAATTCTAAAATTACTCAGGAAAAGATAATTTCAATTTATTTGGTCTCTTCCAAAGAACAAAAAGATGGAGTGTTCTCCATCTTTTATTGTGTAGGAACACCAAAAACTTGCTAACTAGCTTGACAAGGACAATTCAAGGAAAGAAAATTGCAGGCAATCTCATTCATAAACACTGATGCAAAAGTCCTAAACAAAATTAACCAACCAAATGAAGAAATTTATAAAAACTAGAATACATTGTGACCAAGTAGGATTTAGTCCAGACTGATTTACATTAGGAAAACAAATTAATGTATTCACCACATTAGCAGATTAAAGAGGAAAATGCTCTTCTCAATAGAGGAAGTGACAACCTTTGACACAATTAAAAATACATTCGTGATTTTTAAAAAACGGCATTAGCAAATTAGATATATTGGCGAGTTATTGACACAACAATGCAATGTAACAAAACACCAAGTCAACTGATCTATACCGGGTTCATCCAGGCTTCATTTTGAGTTTTAGGTTAGGTTCAAGACTCTCCATATGTTGACTAATAGGCTCTCAGAAATATGTTTTTCTTGTGGTGATAACAGAAACAACAAAAGAATAAGTAGAAACATAGGATATCTCCTAAGGCCTAGGTGTGGAATAGACATAAAGTCATTTCTATTCACATTCTACTGGTCAAACTAGTTGTCACATAGTCAATATCATGTGGGGAAATATATGCCACTTCAAGTGGGAGGAATTGCAATGTCACAAGACAAAAGGCATGCGCATAGGGAGAGGTGAAAAATTAGAAATAATAATGCAACTTATCACATTAAAAAAAAGGAAACTTCCTTTAACTGATAAAGGATGTCTATAAAAATCAACAAAAATCTACAATAAATAACATATATGACATTTAAACAGTTTCCCTTTGAGATAGGGAGAAAACAAAATGCCTCCATTACCATTTTCATTAGACATCTATTGGACATCAGAGATCTTTGCTAACCCAGTAAGAAAAGAAAGTAACAATATAGTTATTGGTGAAGAAGAAATAAAATATTTTTTGTTGCAGATTGTGTGATTCTATATGTAGAAAATCCAAAACCAGCTACAGATAAATTGAATAAGAGAGTATAGTAAGTTTGTTGGATTAAAAAAAAATCAATATACAGAAATTATATACTAGCAACAAATAAATTTTAAAAGATACAATTAATGCCTTTATTGAATAGTATTAAAGAATATCTAAATAAAGAAGGATATGATCTTCATAGATTAGAACACTTAATATAGCAAAGATATTAATTCTCCCCCAAATTGATCTATATATTCAATACATCCCAACTGAAATCCAAACAGGATTTTGTGTTGAAAATGATACCAAAATGTGTATGGCTAAGAATTCTATTTTAGCTATATGAAGGGAAGGAATCCTGGGGACTCAGAGGAGTAGCTGATTTTCCTAAGTGATAGACAGAAAGGCAAGGTAAATGATGCCTTTGAATACCTCTATCAATTCATATGGAAAGGGGGCAGTAGGCTCTTTGTGGTCGAAGTGAGAAAAAGAGGGCAGGAGATTGAGAATAAATTTCCAGAGACATTTGACAACAAACTGGCCTGAAAATCATGAGTCATCACAGCCGGAGTCTAAACCAAGATTTAAGTTAAGAAAGGCAATATTTATATTCGGGGCTAGGTTTTATGCAAAAGGTTGAGGTATTTGATTTTAAAAGATGTTTTCTATAAAATATACATCAATGAACATTGAACAATGAATAGTATAGGAGTAGAACTATATATCTTCTTACTTAAATTTGGTTGTTTTAATTACGAGTTGTACTTTTGTTAGGAAAGACAAAGATGCTCCTATCTCCAAGTCAATGGTTCTCAATCTTGGTCCCATTAGAAATAAGTAGGGAGCTTTAAAAAATCCTGATGCCCAGGTTACACCAGCCCAAATCAGAACCCCCGAGAATGAGACCCAGGCATCAGTGCTTTTTCAAGTTTCCCAGGTGATTCAAATGTATACTCAATGTTAAGAACCCCTACTGAAGTAAATGCAAGCCTTCGGTATTAGTGGATTACTAACAATATCAATTTTTAAAGCCTTCCCTAGACCAATTAAACCAGAACCTCTGGGACATAGCCTAGGCAATACAATTTTTTTTCAAAACTCCTCTGATGATTCTAACATCTTCATAACAGAAGATGAAAACCTTCTGTTGAGATTAGCCACCAAACTCAGCAACGCGAGTGCCTGCTGGTGATTTTCTATAACAGAGCATTCAATTCTTAAGCATTTGGATAGCTCTTTGAGTGGTAAACTAAGTCCAACTAAGAAAAACATATTCTACATTTGTTAAATATCTATTGAAAACAAAAGATATAGTACTTGTCTTCAGGTGAGAAAAAAAAAATCCCAAACAAATATAAACTCTAGTTTCTGGTAAATTGTGGGTGGTCTCAATATCACCAACCCCTGGATAATAGACTCGAATATTATGAAGAGCAACTTATTAAGATACAATGCATGTATATATTTTTTTCTCCAAACCCTGAAATACAGCCCAGTCATATGAACCACATAGCACCTCTCCCATTCTCACAGTTTGGGAAAAGAGGAGAGGGTAAGGTGGTGATAATAGAAGGCAACATCACACCAAATATTATAATAGCCCTGCCAGCCCTGTCGTACCTGAGAAGTGCAGTTCACACTCACAAGAGCAGTGTAGCAAGTTACACAACTCTGGCACCTCCTTGGCAGGCATGTAACTCCTAAATGACTTAGCAAAATCTGGGGCTTATAAGGCCAGAGCATTCATTTACAGCTGAAAACATTGATAGGAATCATCTGAGGACCCTGTAGACATGATTCTGTGTGGTCTTTCTCCATGTGCCCCTAGCCAGCTCAAAGGACAAGTCCAACCCCCCAAAACACATGTACAAAGGACCCTAAATAACAAACTCTATGTTCTAAAATGTTTCATTGTGTTTCTAGTTTACAAGGTTCATTTACAGATATTATCTCTGGCATGATAGATACAGTCTTTCTCTATTTCGTTTTTACAAATGAGAATGCAGATATCCAGAGAGATGAGACAGTGACACAGACTGACATTACTAGTAAGGACAATGTTGGGATGTAAACTAGAAACTTTCCTGTGACAATCCATGTTTTCCCCTCCACTATAATTGAAATCCCTAACATCGCTATGGTGCCTTGTGACATGCAAAGCACATTCCCAACAATTTTTATTAAAGAAAATTACACAAGTGAAATAACAGCACCACGCCTGGCACATAATAGGCACTCAATGCATAGACTGGCTTCTAGTTTTATGCATGTATTGTTTATTGCTCTCCTTCCTTCAAAGGATCTGAGTAGGTCATAACCTGAGTAGGTCATTAACCTCTGAGTCTAATAAAATAGTTAGGATTGGCCAACAAATTTGGTCACCCTGCATAAGCTCTTTCAATAAAATGGTTTGAAGTTCAGAACATGGGATTGGACAGCCTATGATGACCTGAGACTTCATCAGCCAAAGGGAGAGTAAGTAAACGTACATATCAGAAAGGGCCATGGCCTCTAATCTGAAAGGAAAGTTGAATCCCCAAACTTCAACTCCAGATCGAGTTTTCACAGTGGTATTCATCCTTATTTGGACAGATTTCCTTTTTATTGCTAGCAATTGATATGTAGGTTGACTGCCATGATGAGATTTGACCAGAGACCTAGGGATAGTTATATCCTTTCCCAATAATCACTCTTTCCCATTCTCTCCACTCCTACCCCACAACCTGAGTGTTATACGCACAAGGTACAATAACAAAAAGGGAGCAAAGATACCTGTTTATTAACAGCTGTACAAAGGGCCCAACCCCAAACTAAAATACTGATAAAAATCCTTGTTGCAGCATATGGCTTTGACTTGAGGCTAAAATGGACAAACAATCACCACTCTCCCATCACCATGTCTACACCCCAGACCTAACCTATGAGGCCAGTGTGCTTTATGTGAGGCTGTGAATCGGAAGATGGCCAGGGTGGGTTCATTCGCCTGCCTGGCCATATAGAAACACAGAAAAAAAGAGAGACAAGACCTGTGGGGGTCCTGTCTCAACAATTCTGGGGTATGGAGGAAGATGAGGTGCAAGAGAAGAGGAGAACAGCAGGCTTTGCCTTTCAAGGCACAGTTATCAAGTTTGCTGGGAAAATAAGGGAGGGCAAATGCTCTGCACTATGACCAGCCCATCAACTCTCTGCCCCCGCAGGGAAAGTGAGGTCTAGGAGAGGGTGGACTGAAGCGGGGCTGCCTGGGAAAATGGTAGAAGTATCCTCATTCTACAACAGACTCGAGATCAGTTTTTCTCCCCTTCTTTCTTTCCTTTTCTTTCACTTCTTTCTTTTGCTAGAAAATAATATCAGGTCTATAGATGTCTGGAAAAAATTTAAGACTAAAATTACCTTTAAAGTAAAGAGAACGTGTTGGGTACCCTGTAATCATATAGCCCATATTCTTAACAAATTTTTGACAACAGAGTCCATTTACCAAAAAAAAAAAAAAAAAAGTACTTCTTATTTTCCCTTGTCTGATGTAGCAAGAACTTTTCTTGGGGTTTCTGGATTTCCACATAAGAATGGCTATTCTCTTTACTTCACTTGTCCCAACCTCAAGGGACACCTTTACCAATTTGAAAAGTAAGGTTTGTCCTTGTGCCTTGGCTTCTTCTTATAATGGACTTTTCTTCACTGATTCCAGGCAAGCAGGTGGGAACTCTGGGGCCTCCTGTGACTCCTCTACTTTTAAGATTTTTCCTATAACTTTCTGTCAGTCACGTACTCCTTGTTTTAGTGCCTAAGTAACTGTCGGATTGGTCCCCTCCTCTCTATCCCTATCCCCAAATCAGCAGCTTCCTCCTAACCTGTTTCCAGTCATTTCCCTTTCCAATCCACATGGCCTTCCTCAGATTTAGGATTTCATTCTGACTATGTTCCTCTCCTGGTAAATATCCTTTGGAGGTCACCCATTGCCCATGAGTGAAATTACTAGCTCTTGAACTTAGTACTTAATATTTTCTATGACCTGCTTCCCTTTCAACATTCAGACCTCACTTCCTCTCACTTCTTCCTTTGAATTTTATTCTCCAGTAACATTATTCTTCTGGTTGTTGCCAGCACATCTGCACCTACAACGTTCTTTCATCCCTGTTTCTCTGCTTGATATATCTCCTTACCTGTATAATGCCTTATCTCTCTTTTCATTTG
Source organism: Pteropus medius (assembly GCF_902729225.1). Lineage (NCBI taxonomy): Eukaryota > Metazoa > Chordata > Mammalia > Chiroptera > Pteropodidae > Pteropus > Pteropus medius. The sequence continues at coordinate 15,888,529 of NW_024342473.1, read as the reverse complement.
GTCGACTCTCATTTTTCCCTTCCAGACTCAGCTCAGGTGCTATCTTCTCCAGGAAGTACTCTAACTACCCCACTCGCTTTCTGCTGCTGTTTCTATATAACATTGTCCATTCTTCTGCCATAACTTCCATAAGACGTTATCCATAGCTCTGTCATAACATGTACTATACAATGTTGAAATTTTGTCTTTGTCACTAGGCTATAGAGTTCAGGAGCTATTCTCAGTGTCCTCAGCCTCTAGACTTTTGAAGTAAGAGATCCTTCATACTGCATGACCTGCATCTCTTGGGAGGCCTAGAAATAGGTTCGGAAACTAGCAGGGGAGCCAACCAGTTGCTTAAATGGTATAATTTGCAGGCAAAATGGCAGAGAAAGGCCACCTCTCGTGCCAAATTCATGGGTTAGTAGAAGCTACCTGGACTCTCTCTACTGAGGGTTGTGAAGTTTCTGCAGATACTGTGACAAACGATGTGACTGCTAATGCCTATGATCATGACAAGTGTCCCACAACTGCTGTTTTGGATATAAGGGAAAAGAAACTAACATTCATAATCATCTACATGATCTAACAATATACATAAACACTGTGGTTATTTCACTTTGTTTTTATTTTTGTTAATACTAACCAGACTTCTTACTTGTTATTAAGCCCTATGTTCTTAATAATACACTAGTTTTCAGAGACACTTTATAACTTGTGGAAATGATTATTAAGGTAGTGGAATGACAAATTAAAGGTAGTGGGCCTGCAATCCCGACCCTGCTCTGCCTAACTTAAAGACCCTGGCCCCATTCAGCATATCAGGCTCTATCTTCCTCTATGTTGGAGCTATTGTTATCCAAGCTCGAATCTATGTTGGCCGCAAATGATGGAGGCACAGTCCCTGATGACATGATGCTGTAAGTTAGCTCCCTCAAAGGCCCACGGCTGTACTGGAGTTTGTCCAGGCCCCTGCCTCTCATTGCTCAGTATACAAACACTTGAATTCTTTATCTGGATCCCCTGATTATGTCTCCTTGCCACCCACTGACTGGCTTCCCATGGCCTGGCTAAGGCCAGGCCCTGGCTGGGCATGATGGAGCTGTTTCTGTCCCCTCTCCTGGATCAGGAGAGGATCATGATCCCCTCATACTCCTTCCCCACCAGAAAGAACACTAGTCTCTCCCTAGTTTCCCACACACAATAGAGACCAATGGTAACTTCAAGTGAGAAGTGAACAAAAGATAAGAAAATGGATGTACTGAACACAGAGCAATGTCACAGCTACTGAGACATCTCATGCTTGTCTTCCAGGAGAGGGGCAGGACACCTCCAACGCAGAAACAGTTCTAGGCCTTAGAATCTCACCCTCAGACTCTCCTTCTAGCATGAGACATGGTGAAAAAATCCACACTCTTTGGAGAAAACCCTACTCTTGTCCCCACTCCCAGGGCGTGGCTTTGCCCTCACGCCCTGATCATTGAGTCCCAAGTCTGATATCAGGGCATTTCCCAAAGCTTGAGTTTTGTGTTAGCACAGTCATCTTTTTACACAATTACCATCATATTTGCCCCTAAAAAGAGCTATATCTTAGTGGGCAATGAGTCTCCTCACTGAAGCTTAACTTCCAATGCATTTAATAATTGTTGAAATAGCACTTACTACATATCTACTATTCCAAGTTTGGTAATGATAGGAAGATGACTCCATCACAGTGATAGGAAGGAAGAAAGAAAGTCAAAGGAGGGAAAGAGAGAAGAAAGGAGGGAAGGAAGGAGGAATGGAAGGAGGAAAGGAACTAAGGAAATAAATGGTAAAGGTGATAAACAGGAGGTTAGGAGTGTGTGACATGCCATGGCCAAGGCTGACTGGGAAGGTCTTGATGAAGGAAGTAGGTCTGTCTGTGGAAACCAGCGAGATGGAGAATACAAGTGGAAGGTCCATAAGGACAGAGAGCCCTGTCCCCCTGCCAATTCAAGTGAGGTTGTCCATTCCTGCTCTGTCTAAGGCTACCTGATGGCCTCTGCCATGATCAGCACCCACTGTCAAAACCTAGCTGCCTGCCCTCACGCAGAACACCAAGCAAGCTGAGGCAAAGCCAGCTAGATTGACTCAATTCTCTGTGTTTGCTAAGTCCTGGTTGCCTCAAGGAATAATGGGAAAGGTATTAAAAAGGTGGGGAGAAAGGCAGACAATACTGGGATAGACCATCTGGTCATGAAAACAGAAAGAAGACTTTCATTAAGAATTATATTTTTCTAATAATGGGGGGATGCCTCTTCTTTGATGTTCAGACATGTTTTAAGACTGGTCTTTAGATAACCAAGAGCAAAGTGATCAATTGCCATTAATTGCTTATTGTATATTTCTCTCCATGCTTTTGTGTGTCACGTTTGTCTACTTGCCTCTTCTGTTCTATTTTCAGACAAAAGGTTTAAACAAAAAGCCTTCCAAATACATTCATGAATATTTTAGCATGTATTTTGTGTATACATTTAATATTCTCTCCAGGGCACACAGAGCAAGGAAGCGATTGATAAGAGAAAGATAGACCTCTGTTTGGTGCCGGCTGCCCAACAGCTGCCATTCTCACAAGGAAGGGGCAGATTCCCCAAACTGATGGTCAGAAGAGCTTTGGCAAGGCCAAAAGAGAACATATAGCTTTCCTGTTCGAAGGCAGAAGGTGGTGGGAGTATAGGGGGTGAGGTAAGGAAGGAAAGAAACAAGGGGCATCTACTGTGTCTTGAAAGACATAAATGGCTCTGCTCGCATTCATTCACTCACTGGTTCATTCTAAATTGTGAATACTTGCTATGATCCTGAATTTGTACTAGTTTTACGGATACAAAGTTGACTAAAGCATGGTCACTGATGCAAGGAGCGCACAGTAAAGAAAGATGCTAGCACAGAAATCAGGAAGCATGATACGGTGTCGCAAAAGCTATAGGAGAAGTGCCAAGTGTAAATGAAAAGCAACCAGGCGTGGTATCAGGAAGGGATGTTCAGGAAAGACTTCCTAAGTGAGGCTACACCTCGAAGGATGAGTTAGCTTTAGAGAGAAGACATCCATCCAGGAAACCATGCACACAAAGGACCTGATGCATGAATGGCTGAGGCACAGTCCGTGGCTGCTGTGACTGGTTCTGCGTGGCTGTGGTGAGAGGAAGGGAAGGGGCAAGAAAGAAGGCTGGACAGGTATTGCTCCATCACAAAGTGCCTGCTGCACAATGCTAAGGTATGTGAACTTTACCAGGAGGCACAGATTTAGAGCTATTAAAGGATTTAGAACCTGTGTGGCTTTAAATTTTAAAAAGATGACCTTGATAAAGATTCAGAGGATACATTAGAAGGGAGATTGAGATTGTTATAATGGTACAAGAGAGAGATGACGAGTGTCTGGATGGGGGCAGCGAGCAGGAAGAGGCTAAAGGGATGGAGAGAGATGGGACCGAGAGTCACTTAGGAATTAAGGACAGGAAAATAACCAGTGCAATGAGGTGTACGTGGGAGACTAGCCCTTTCTCTCACAAGCACCTGTAGATGAGAGAGCATAGTGATTAAGAGCCAGAGGACCTGGTTTCAGAATCCTGCTTCTGCCATATATCAACTCTGACTTTTAGCAAGTTACTTAACTTTTCAGTGCTTCCATTTCCACTTCCATAAAAGAGAAGGGGGTAATGATAAATTAGTTTAATACCGATATTAGTTAATACTGTAAAACACTTAGAACAGTACTCAGATAGGTGCTCTATAAGTGTGTTCAATAAAAATCGTCTATGAGAACCCTTGACCTAGAGGAAGCGAGACAATGGAGATGAGGTGGGGTGGGCCAGTTTCCCAGGTGAGGTGAAGGGCGGCCCGGACTATAGCAACTCAGTCCAAGTGCAGTCCAAGGATCACTATTTGTCTGAGAACTCTTTGTTACATGTTTGTGTCAAGTGAAGGAACAAATTGAGAGTATGCATTTATGCACCTTTATACCAATTTGACTTTGCTGCTATACCCAAGACATGTGACTTTTTAAAATTTTTACAACCAGGTGGATTGAAAATTTTTAAGCAAAATGGTGTTCATTAGAGATGGTTTGAGAAGCACTGGCTGAGAACAGTGGTTCTCAAAATGTGTTTCTTATTCAAATCACCTTGTGGAGCTTATAGAACCCACAATGCTCAGGCCGACCCCCCACACCAATTACAGGAAGATCTCTTGGAAAGGAACTTCAACCTTTGGTATTTTTAAAAGTTCCTAAATGATCCTAACGTGCAACTACATTTGAGAACTACTGGTCTAGGCCGGGGCTTTTCAAACTTTGATGTTTGAAAACCAATCACTTGGGATCTTGTTAAAATACAGATTCTGATTCATTAGGTCTGGAACGGGGCCCCAAAGTCTGCATTTCTCACAAGCACCAAGGTAAGGCTAATGCTGTTGGTCTATGGACCATACTTTAAATACGATTTATAAGAAATATATCTAACCATACTGTGGCCATTCATATAACAGTGCAGAATTTAATTTGTAAAACAAACCTGAAAGGTAGACCATGCAGGGGAGGAAATTAAAGCTCAGAACAGTTGCAAACCAGTAAGTCGTTACCCAAGGACCTGAGCTCAGGTCTCTTAATACTCAAAAATCACCATTTCCCTACAACATTGTACTATATTTATAAATGCTACAATTTCTGGTTTTAGTTTTGTGTTCCCATCTGCTGTGTTTCCTCGCTTACCCACCACTCCCACCCCCACCCCAGTCACTGGTTTTCTAATAAAGTAACATTTGGAAAATCATATAATTTTCTTTGCTAAATTAAGGAGAAAAAGAAATTTGCCATACGTAGGCCTAACTCTAAGTGAATCTGTATGCACACCTCCACTTTCCAATCAGATTCTGTGAGACTTTCCTTCTAGGAGTACAGAACAACCAAAGAGGAACCAACAAGAAAAATCGGATAAATTAATCCAAAAGGACAGCATATTTTAGGCTTAATGTGCTTCCTCTTCAAGGAGTATTTGCTCCCTAAATGGTGCCAATTTAAAAAAAAAAAAAAATCTCAAATGCTGACATCTCAGATATAGTTCAGGCCACAGAGGTCAATCTTATGAAAGCCCATTTTTGACACCCCTAATCATTCAACTGTGTGTAAAATCCAACACCTATGCCTGGAACAAGGAAGAATCCCAGGTATGATCATCAAAGAATGTTGTACAATACTGCTACTTTCAAAATCCTTTGTTATCTTCTGATTCTACATGCCACTCCTACCTAGTAGAACAGCCAATCCTTTGTCTCTATGTCCAGAGCATTTTGTACATGTAGTTACATTGCATTAAAGTGAGGTGTATATATGTGGGACTTCTCAGCAAACCACGTGTCCTTTCAGCGATAAGAACCTTATTTTACCCTTACGTTTTTAGTTGCTGGACACAAAGCAAGTACTCACGTTGTTTTAAGCAATTGAATAAGTTTCTTATTTTCTTTACATGTAACATGACAAAATGGGATGGTCCAATTAACTAAAGAATAAGGACTGGCATGAAAATTAGGTGTGACATGAAGGCCTTCAAAGGGAATATCAGACTCTGGTCACATCAGGGGCAAACTGAAGAGTGGGGCTATGGAGTGGGCTTTGAAGATGACGATTTGGCATAAGCAAGGCAAGATGATGAGATGCTGAAGTCCACAGGTGTTCTGGATTGGATCTGCAGTTTTCAGAGGTTGTTCAGCATGTAGCTGTTGTGACCCAATGACCGCAAAGGAGATGGTGAGTCCCAAAAGATCAGTGTGAGAAGGGGTGAAGCAGTGCCTCCAACTTCTACCCCAAAAGCATACACCAGAAAATGTTGGTGGGGGAGCTTCAGAGGTGACTGAGCTGGAATAAGAAAGACCTTCTGTGTCTTGAACCACTGTGAGCAAGTTGAAGGACATACCTATGTCTGAGAACTTGGCTGCATGGGTTTGGGGAATTGCCAGCTTCCCAATCTAGCTGCTGTCTTAATGGTGTTATATAGTGTCTTATGTTAATTAAATGTCTACTGCAGTCCTGTGCCAGGAGGCCCTGCAAAATCCGGTCTGTGAGGAAAAGAGAACGGGCGTGCTCACTGCAGTGGCCATTCCCAGATGTCCACAGACTAAAGTGGAAGAGTCATAAAAACCTTCACCTGGGCCCTTGACAGAAATGATTGCAAGCAGAGAAATCTTGCACAATGCAAACAACTGTTGCGGTGGGGTTAAATACTGTAATGAGGCCTCCTGCTAAAAAGAGGTAAAAAAAGGATTAGTTTTCCACCTCCTGATGCCCTCCCTTCTCATTACATCTCACCATCTTGCTTTCTATAGAAACTGACCATATTGGTAAATTAAAATAAGAGCATATGATAGGAAAAGAGGAGGCTGGTGCCACATAGCAGAAGTAAAAATGTTGGACATATTAATAATGAAGGCATAGTTTGGGTTTACTTCCTTTTAAGCCTTGGGCTACACAAGTCATAGCTCACTTGTAAGGAATCTATACTGTGGGCCAGGCCCTATGCCAAGGATTTTACAAATGTGTCTCCACAAAACAATGCTTTGAGTTAGATTCGATTACTGAGAGGAAACAGAAATTAAAAGATGTTACGTAACCTTTGAAGGTTAAGCACATAATAAGCAGCAGAGTTGGAACTTATGGCAGCTGTGCATGGTGACAGCCGTGTGCTTACCTCTTACACTTTGCCTCCCAGCCTGTAGGGTTGTCTCTCCCCCAGACTCTGTAGCATGAAAAGTAGAGGGTAGGTGAAAGGGCTGTCTTTTTCAGCAAGTCCCAGTCTCTCACTCGTCCTCATTCTCCTGCTTCTCCTCTTCCTCCCCACCTCTTGCAAGTCTTCGGGCTCAATGTCTGCTCAGGGCAAGAGAGAGGAATGTAATCAGCGGCTTCTTCAAGCATCTTTTCAAAGCTCAGCAGCCCAAAGTTGCGGCCTTGTCCAAACTGTCAGAGCCATCTGCCTGCAGTTCGTGTGGCAGAAAGACCATCTGTCAGCCTCTGACCCATGCCTTCCCTCTCAGAGACTACTCAGGCTGGCTCCAGGCTTGTTGAGAGCTCCCTGAGGTCCCTGCCTCCACAGTCCATCTTCCCAAAACTGACTGACAACTCCCACACAGCTAGAAGAGGGGGTGCAGAGGGTGAGCTAAACTGAGAAACCACACTCTCTATGGGAAAACACACAGACACACACAGAGCCATAATCTCTATTTCCTCTTTTGGATCATTTTCTCCTAAGAAAGTAATTCTTTACTATAAGTTTTGATTTAACACAAATACCCATTAGATGCTGTAGATAATATACACCAAGAATGGGTATCATCCTAACACCTCCTCATCAAGTTAAGTCATATAAATAAAAAAAGTCAATATTATGGAATTATCCAAAAGTATTGTTCACAGTTTCTTACTTTTATCCAAGTTTGCTGGGAGTTCTCAATCCCAGCTGCACAACAGAATTATGCACAACACAACATTTACTTTAAAAATAATATCAATGCTTGGGTTCTACTCCACACCAATTTAACTTGAACATATAAAATAGGAACTGACTGGAGGGTAGAGGGCATGGCTCATTTCTTTTGGGTGGTCAATAAAGGTTCCACTGAATATGTGGCCTTTGAGCTGAGATATGGATAATGAGAAGCAGCAAAACATTCCTTGCAGGCTGAGGGCAAATGTTTGGACTTTACTCTAAATCTACTAGGACCATAGGAGTGTTTTAAGTAATGAAAAAAATAGAATCTGATTTTATTATTAAAAAGATCATATATACAATGGAATATTACTCAGTCATTAAAAAAAAATGAAATCCTACCATTTGCAATGACATGGATGGACCTAGAGGTTATTACGCTGAGTGAAATAAGTCAAATAGAGAAAGATAAATACCACGTGATTTCACTTATATGTGGAATCTAAGGAACAAAAAGAACAAACTAATCGAAAACAGATTCACAAATATAGTGGACAGTTTGGTGACAGACAGAGGGGAGGGGAGAGAATGGGGTAAAGGATTAAAGAAATACAAATTAGTAGTTGATAGTTGGGCACAAGGATGGGGATCATGGCACAGGGAATGCAGTTAGCATTAATATGATGGCTAACTGGAGGGCTAGGGGAGGGAGGGAGCAATTGGGGGAATCGTTTTATGAACAATATAGATGTCTAACCAATGTACTGTATACTTGAAACTAATATAAATACATAAATTTATTTTTTAAAAAAGATCATCTTAGCTGACGGAAAATAGATTTAGGGGTGATGACAGAGTGGAAGCAGAGAGATGAGCTAGGGATCATCGCAATATATCATCAGGGTGGAGATGAGGGTGAGTTTGGATATGCATGTTGCCTTGTGATGCCTGGACCTTGGGGTGGCCATTTGTGAACACGGTTGATGAGTATGCGAATAAAAATCCAATATGCTATGGGGAATGGAAGAGAAAAAGCCTGGATCCCCAGTGGCATGGCTGAGCAGCTGAACCAACACCAACAGATGCTTACCCCCGGATTGCTTATCTGAGAGAAACAAACCCCTATTGTGAAAGCAACTCCAGTCAGATTTTCTGTTACTAGCAGCCAACATATTGTCAACTGATATAACCACTATCTTGTGTCAGGCACTGGTACTAGGGGGAATTAAAAATGAAAATTATTGTGTCCCTGCTTTGCCCCCAAGTTTGAGGTGGTTTGTAGATTTAAGAAACTCACATTCAAAGTTGAAGAAGACAAAAATATTCCAGTGCTTTGACTGAAGCCTGGACTAGCTCCTCTCATTTGGATAGGTCCTAGAAACAAGGGCTTCAGGCTGAATTGGATGAAGTCTGATTCTCGCAAATCTGACAATAAAGGTTGGTAGAAGTAAACCAAGAAGGGAGAAAATTACAGTTAAAAGTGCTAGCAGAGGCCTGGAAAGCATCTGGTCTAACTATAGTGCAGTAGTCTATTCAAAGAGGAGGCTCTTTTGGTTCAGAGCAAGTACTGAGAAACCAAGCTAGGACAATGGGTAAGGGGCAGAGGAGAGTCCAACCAGGAGGCAATGTTACTCTTCTCCTCATCTCTTTAAAGTCTAATGCTTTCCCATTAATTCATAAAGAGTGCATGCAATGGGATGAGAAAGGAAGAGTGCAGGGCACCATAGCTGAGGCTAGAAAGGGAGGGTATTCACAGGCAACGAGCCCAAGCTCCCAAGCAAACTGATCCTATAACTATGTTCAGCAGTCCCTCACTCACAGCTTGAGGCTGAGAGAGACAGAAGGAGAGTCTTTGAATGGGAGATGGATGCCTGTCATCCCAACTGAAACTCTAAACATATTTTACCTTAGAAAAATTATTTTATCAGTAAATATATGATACAGTACTCATTCCTAGTGCATTTGAATTTAATAGATCATTAGGGTTAGGACTCACCTAGGATCTCAATATCTTTCTTCAATACTATTTCTGGGCCACTGTGGTTCAAGTCCCAAAAACTGGCTCATAAGGGAATCTTTTTATGATGCTTCTTTTTGTGTGAGTTGAAGCTTGCCTGTACTATCTTGGATATCATAATACATGACATATATATTCAAATATCCACATTTTGGATCATTAGGTGCTGGTGACATTTTTTGATGTTTAATTTTTTAGACATTTCATTTTAACTCTTAGATTGACAAAAAAAAGTTTTTTAAATTGAAGGAAATTTTATTTTAGGTTAAGAAGTATCATTTCTGGTTGAAAATATCTTTCTCCCAGAAAAAAAAAACCAAACTTTTACTATTTAAAAAATAGATTTTGTTTAAAATAAACTTCTAGAACATACATAGAGCACTATGTACATAGAAAGAGACAATTTATTTTCTTTTTTGGGGGGAGGGGTTTCTACTAAGGTTTAAGTTAGACTGGTTTAGGTATTTTCATTTTTGTTTTCCTAGTATTATCAAATAGAAGAAATAATGTTTATAATATTTTTTCCAAATGACACAGTAAGGGGAAACATTTTGGATATTACATGATATTTTATGAAAAATATTAGGACACTTTTGTCTGAAATTTAAGTTCGACACTTTGTAGTAGTATTTAATACCACTGATGTGAACAGCCTGATGAGTTATATTCAACTACAATTTAACTTTCCTCTGTGTCTGTTACAAAAAATATTAATGTTTTTATTATAGTTAATGGATTTTGATAAATTGCAATGCAATGACCGTAGTGTTGGGAAGACAAATATGTGAGATAGAAGGGAATGTCCACAAGTTCGGATGTGCAAGTGTTGTTACTAAGGTCAAGAATAAGACAAGAGAGGACAGAGATGGTGGTCCACAGCCAAAGACCGTGATAAGGGTAGAAAAAGAGGGCTCTGTTACTTCCAGGCAAGATTACTGGGAGGTGCTGATATGCTCCAGGGCTCCCAGTGGGGTCAGACTGTGGCTAAGTGTCACCTCAATCCACATCTTTGCCTAGCTGCTTCCTCTGTGCTCCTCTGATCTCCCTGCCACCATTCCCTTATAACTTTCAATTGAGAGCAATCCCCTCAATAAATCACTTTGACAGGAAACCACGACTCTGATTCTGCTTCTAGGGAGCCCAACCCAAGACAATGAATGCATCTCAATGTCAAGTTCCCTGACTAGATTATTCCTAAGAGAAAACAGTCCATGTCATTGCTATACAATAGCACAACACAGCCATATCTATAAAGTCTGCCACAAAAGCATTTTAGGCCAGGTGAATATGTGGACTGAAATGAGAGTTGTAGATTTAAGAAACTTAATAATATTTTCCAACATTCCCACATCACTCTGATTTTCTCTCCACTTTACCAGTTTCACAAAGATAGTATGACCTCTAAATTCTCTTCCATTTCTTAAACATTATGATTAAAACATTCAGTTATACACTATATTTAAACTTCAGAAATTGAAGAGGCCATTTTATCTATCCCTCTTGCTTCAGATGAGAGTGAAGAGAGTTAGAAAAGGGAAATGACTAGTCCAACCCAGAATTTCCTATGCTCTCTGAGCTCTAGATCCAGCCACAAAGGGAAATAAAGGTTCCCTAAAGTGATAGGGGCTCATCCTCTCCTTCAAACAGATGGGACATAGTAGAATCCTTGCTTCTAAATCTAATAACATAATGGCAGAGCCAGGCTCAGAAGCTACATCTTGATTCCCAGGCAGAGCTCACTCCTGAGAATGGTTATTCCATAGTCATAAGAGGTTTGCCAAATTGTCAAAGATCTCATTTTGAACGATCGAAAAGACATACGTTTTTAAAGTTGGTTGGGACATTAAGCATCTAATTCAATTTCATTATTATTTCACAGATAAGAAATTGCTTGGTCATAGCACACAATCTCTGGTAGTGATCAAAACAAGGAACTACTTCTCTAAACACCTGTGTTTTAATTACATTAGGCTCTATCTTCATGAAATATTTTTAGTATGTGGTATTCTAAAAGTCTTCCTAACCCATAATATTTTTAGTCAAATTAAACTATTTTTTAAAAGTCTGGAATGTGTGTGATATTTCTTTCATTTTAAAAGCAAAGTCCCTTGGGAAAAGTACTTAGATTGTCTATATGTCCAATTAGGAAAACAAAACTAGTATGAACAGGAGCTACAATTTTCTTATTGACATGCAGACAATTTTCAGAAGGAAGATTTCTAGATTACAAATTATCTATATTCATTTATCACTTCGTGTTTATAACTTATGTTGGAATTATGAGATGTCCTATACTCCAAGGATGGAAAGCAAGTCAGACACATGCAGCAATGTAAATCTCAGGGTCACCAGGCAGACCTTGGGGAAGCAGAGAAGCTTTGGGTTCTCAACAATCCTGCAAAGCAAGATGGCCCTCACAATGGAACCAACACAAGGGAAGACTGAGGTACAAAAGCCAGCAATTAGTCATGACAAGGACAGAGGGAAAGTCTTCAAACAAGCTTCACTAATAAGCCACGCTTAATAACAACAACCAAACAAAGTCAAGCATCTCAGTTTTTAAAAGCTGCTTCGGGAAACCTCTGAGTTGATCTATGTCTATGAGACTAAGCCAAAACACTAATACTGGTGCATAAAAGTGTTCTGTCTAGAAGAATTGACTCTTGTCTATTATAGAAAAAGTGCAGGTGGGAGAGCAGAGGAAGGGTGAATAGTAAATCATAAGATTTAAACACATGGTGACAAGGCCAGGTGCCCAGGGATAGACAGATTACTAAGAAATTTATGATATGGTAATTTCAATTCGGAGTCATGGCACTAATTTATTTTTAAGTTCCAATGCACTCTGGACATCTCATAGTGAAGATATAACCATTTAGAACATTTAACATGCATTAAAGGAACGTAAAACATGAATCTAAATGAGAAAAATAGAATTTTTTCATCCTTTATGTTTTTTCTTCATACCTTATCTTTAGCTTCTAAGATCTCCAAGGACTTTTCTGGAAATAATAGAATTTAACATCAGAAATTCAGCAGGATAACTGATTTGCTGGTCTTGGTTGTGGCCAGGTCTGAAGCTGATTCCAAGAATTTCAAAACTTGAATTTGATAATTGGAATAAGACCTGAGACCTAAAAACAGACAAACAGTATCTTATAGGTAGCGATCCTTTTGGGATTATCTTCTGGTTTCATCTTCACAATAGACTTAAGGACAACTGGGCTACAGAAGTGAAAGATGCCATCCTTTCTATACTGTCAGGACACATAGGGGAGGCTTCAGAGTAAAAGCCAACTTTAGCCTCTCCCTTACCTCTCTACCTTCAGTTCCTGTTCATCTTACTTTGGAACTACTTCAAACATTTGGCCCTTCTTCTCTTTCCACTATCTTTCTCCCTAAGCAGCCAGACCACTGTTTCTAACATCCAACTCCACTCCCGCTATGTCTACATAAAGACACAATGAGTTAATCCTGAAAACCAGTTTGATCATGCCAGGCTTAAAGATGCTCACAGGATAGAGTTCAAATCTATAACATTAAAATACCCTTCGTATGGCACAAGGGCCAATGCTAACCCACCAACTCTTTTTGTAAATAAAGTTTTATTGGAACACGGCCATGCCCATTCATTTCCATGTTGTCTATGACTTTTCACACTACAAAGACAGAGTTGAAGAAGTCTCTCCCAAGCCATATCTACTATCTTAACAGAAAAAAATTTTACCAACTCTGTGCTAGGTCTCAATCTACTTTTCAATCTCCTTTTACATCTGTCCCCAAAATAAATTCCCATATTCTAACATCAGACTGATTTTCTTATTAGTCTCCAAACATATCATTATCTTTTTTAAAAAATTATTTATTTTAATTAGTTTCAAGTATACAGTACATTGATTAGGCATTTATATAGTTTATAAAACGATCCCCCTAATTGGTCCTTCTTTCCTCTGGTTTGCCACCTAGTCAATATATTAATGCTAACTGCATTCCCTATGCCATGCTCCCCATCCCTATGACCATCTATTAAATACTAATTTGTACTTCTATAACCCTTCACTACATTCTCCTAGCCCCCTAAACCCGCCCTCCTGTCTGTCTATCACCAAACTGTCCGCTATATTTGTGAGTCTGTTTTCGATTAGTTTGCTTTTTTTGTTCCTTAGATTCCACATATAAGTGAAATCATATGGTATTTATCTTTCTCTATTTGACTTATTTTGCTCAGCATAATAACCTCAAGGTCCATCCATGTCATTGCAAATAGTAGGATTTCATTTTTTTTTAATGGCTGAGTAATATTCCATTGTATATATGAACCATAATTTCTTTATCCAATTGTCTGTTGATGGGCAAATTAGTTGCTTTCATATCTTGGCTATTATAAATTGTGCTGCCAAGAATATTTGGGTACATAGATCTTTACAAATTATTTTTTTGGTTTTCTTTGGATAAATACCCAGAAATGCAATTTCTGGGTCAAAAATCATATCAATAGATGTAGAAAAAGCATTTGACAAAATCCATCATCCATTCAGCAAAGTGGGAATAGAGGGAATATACCTCAACATAATAAAGGCCATATATGACAAACCTACAGCTAACATCATACTCAATGGGGAAAGGCTAGAAGCATTTTTCTTAAGATCAGGAACAAGACAAGGATGCCCACTTTCACTACTCCTCTTCAATATTGTATTGGAAGTCTTAGCCACAACAATAAGACAAGAAAGAGAAATAAAAGGCATCCAAATTGGAAAGGAAGAAGTAAAACTCTCAATTTTTGCTGATGACATGATACTATATATAGAGAACTCTAAAGATTCCACCAAAAAACAGAACTGACCAATGAATTCAGTAAAGTACAGGTTACAAAATACATATCCAGACTATCTAGAAATAAGTGGCATTTTTATACACTAAAGATGAAATTTCAGAAAGAGAAATTAAGAAAACAATCCCATTTACAATTGCATCAAAAACTATAAGATACCTGGGAATCAAATTAACCAAGGAGGTAAAAGACCTGTTCTCAGAAAATTTTAAGTCATTGAAAAAAGAAACTGAAGAAGATATAAATAAACGGAAGTATATACTGTGCTCATGGGTAAGAAGAATCAACATCATTAAGAAGATACTACCCAAAGCAATCTATAGATTCAATGCAATCCCTATCAAAATATCAATGGCATTTTTCAGAGAGCTAGAACAAATAATCCTATAATTTATATGGAACCATACCATTGTCTTTTAAGGCCGCTTACCTATGAACACATTGTGTATGCTGGTAAAACTGGTAAAGTTTCTTTAAGATTCAACCGAAATATTATCATCTCTGTAAAGTCTTCTCTAACTCCCATAGGTAGATTGACTCCTTCCTCCTCTATGCTGTCTTAATACTTTATACATGCTTCTGTTATAGCATATATCATATATTGCAATTACCTCATTCATCAGGATCCCTTATTAGCCTGTGAGCACTCTGTGGACAGTTATCTGCATTTTTGTGTTCCAAATATCTTGCAGAGTGCCTGAGTTATCTAAGTATTCTATAAGTGTTTAATGAATGAATGAATGAGTGAATGAATGAATGATTTGTAGACCATGCATATAAATTTGGAACACTGGTCATGCTGTGTTCAGTTAAATTTTACTAATTTAATTAGCTTACTCTTTTCACAGAAAAGTGTGCTTTGTTCACAGGGGAAGGTTAAGAGATAGTGTCCAAAATAATTTGCAATTTATCTCTATCATAAAAAAATAAAAACAGAGAAAGCAAAGGTGAGTAGTTAATTTATATCTTAATAACAGCGTATTCTTATCGATGAGATATCGAGAAAAAAATATGGGTGTTTATAAAATAGAATATTTCTATTTAATTGCTTCTCTTTTCTATTCTAATGGAAGAAAGAACAACCGCCAGAGCTGAGTTTTAATTAAGGCTGTACACTGGCATCATTTTCTTTCTTCTTAATAAAAATTCTCTATACCAAGTAGGAATTTATTAAATAGAATCTTGAATTCCACTTTTTGAACAACATACATAAATTTCTCTTCAGTGTTTTTGTAAATCTCCATATTGACAAATTGTCACATTTAATATTGGGTCAATCTTAGCCCAAAGGTACTTTTGAGCACCCGTGTTTCAGAGTCAGACTTAGTAAAGAAATGCTGGAAAAGGCAGAATTAAACTCATGACACTACCTAGCCCATTTTTCTCTCACGTTTTACTGTTTCTCCATAATTCCAAAAAACTGAACCACTTTTCTGAAAGATCAAAGTAATTATTTTTCATTTAAAAGACTAAAACATTGGAATAAAATGTTTAATTCATACTACTGAGATTGACTGATTTCTTTTGTACCTACTGTATAGGGAAACAATTTTGTTTTTATCTTTTAAAAAACACTAGTCCTATAGTTTCTCGAAAAGCTAAAATATGTAGAAAAAAATGGAAGCAAATTATTAGAAGTTTCCACAGAACCTTCCACAGAACCACAGGATGGCCTGGAAAAGGCTCTCATTGCTGAAGTTTGAGCACACAATGGTTGCTCTCACTTGGGCCGTAGGGCAGATCACAGCTTCCTTGCCTTGTATAGTGTGGAGCATCCCTCCAATAACTGTTGCTGTACTGGCAGGGTAGGAGGTTGATGAGCCAGACATTATTCCGCCCATATCTCTAGCCCTATTCCTATGATTGCAGAAATTTTATGAGGCCCGGCATGATTGGAAACCAAGTTCATATCCTAGGGTTGTTGGGAAAGAACTGACTTAGAATTAGAAGACCTGACCTTGAGCCACGTTTTTAAAATCATTTCTGAGCTTTCATACTGTCATCTAAAAAATGGAAAGGATAATAATACACCAATTGTAAGGATGAATGAATTAGTTAAAGGTGAATAATGAATCTACAAAGCTGGATGGGAAAGGCTTTTCTAAACATGAAAACAAAGGAAAAACCAAAGAGGAAAAAATCAGTGAGTCCTCCTCTGAGGGTTTAGAAAGAAAATTCTCAATCAGAATTGGGTGCTAAGTAAAATAAGTCAGACAGAAAAAGTTGACAACCATATGATTTTATTGATATGTGGGATATAAAACTGAAAGAAACAAATGAACAAGACAAACAAAAATTCATAGACACAGGCAACAGTTTAGTGGTTAGGGAAAGGCATGGGGGGAGGCAGATAAGGGTGAAGGGGGTCAAACATATGGTGACAGAAGAAAATTTAACTTTGGGTGGTGAACACACAATGCAATATACATATGACGCATTACTGAATTGTACACTTGTAACCTGTATAATTTTATTAACCAATGTCACCCCAAAAAATTTAATTTAAAAAAAGTTGGTGAGTTGTGTGGGATCATGGCCTTAAAAGTAGTTACCTTTTCTCTTTTCTATGTTTGAACAGGGATTTGATGTTTCCTCAACACGAATTGGCCTTAAAAGGCCCAATGTTTGCATATTGATTTTCCTGTTGTCTCAATTACTTTTGAATGTCTCTACTGCATACTATATTTGCTATAGTGCTATGGCTGCACTATATAAATGCACATTAGGTGTCTTTCTTTTCTAGATACTCGGAAAAGACATTCAAGAACTTAAAATATTATACGGACCCAAAGAGTCTGGAATAGCTAAAATACATGACTATGAATGTGAATGGCTAGATTAACAAAGTTCAAAGGCAATGAAAAACTGTGAAAAACATTTATAACATTTACGACAAATGTTTAATGTTTTTAACATACAACAAAAATTTTCAAAACACTTAGAAAATACTGACATATTCACAGAAACGTTGTCAACAACAAAAGTATAATTTACAAAGGAAGAAATAAAAATAGCTAATAGAAATATAAAAATTTAACTTTACCATTGATCAGAAGGTAAATTCAAGCAAAGATATTATTGGCATATGACAACGATTCTCAAACTTGACTACCTATCACAATTCTTCGTGGAGCTCTTAAAGAACATAAATGTCTAGGCTCCATCCATCTCTCAAAGCTTCTGATTCAGGAGAGCAGAAGTACAAGCAAGAACCTATTCAACAATTTCAAAAATATGGACTCATATTGAGAGCACCTGATCATCTTACATTTAAGTGGTTTGAATGCTTGGCACTACTACATCTTATTCTATAAATTCCCAAATCTTTACTGCCTCATTTTGATATAAGTGGTGTATTTTATTTGTTGAAGTATCTCTAGAATTTTCTTTCTGTTGCTTTCATGTATTAGAGATCTGGGTTTAGAAATGTATCACGAAATTTTCTTTTTAAAACCGTAAGCTTTTTCCCACTGTTTTCTGTTTTGTTTGTTTTATTTGGTTTGGAAGTGAAGTCTGAGGTAAACTTGATTTATAGGTAACTATTTTACTTCCTTGATGTGTGTGAGTTTTTATTTTCATAATTCAGAAACATTGCTAGGATGTTAAGCCATTGCTAAGCCAAAAATATAAATTTATTTTTTGTTTATTTGTTTAAGTTCTTTCAATTTATTGCTTAGCACAGGAATATTCCCTTCTAAGATATCTTTGATTACTATTCCTGTTTCTATGTTGATTAATTTTAGATTACTTGTAATTCTTTTATTGTAATGCCAGTTTCTGACTTCCTGTTGAACAGCTTCTCATTCACTAAACAGTTTCTCACTCACTGATTTTATCTTGGACTTGCTATATGTATTTTGGATGATTTATTTATTTATATTTGTCTCTACATCATTGATTCAATTTATTTCTGCATTACCAATGCTGTGCTTTGTGGTTTCCAATGAGAATTTTTTAAGCTGATCTTGAAATCTGAATTGCTTTGTAGTCATTTCTTGTTTTGACCAGATTCTGTTGGCACACTTGTTCTCATCTTAGTCATTTTCTGTTATGACCACCTATTCCTGTGTCATGTCTTCCTCTGTGTGTGTGTGTGTGTGTGTGTGTGTTTGAGGAAACCAGAGAAACGCAGTATAAGATTTTAATTTCAGTAAAGATAATTTCTTCTTCCAAATCTTCAGAGAATGTCTATGTTTTACTATCAGTTCATAAGCACATATATATATTTACACCTAAGGTATGTATCTGTGTCTGTGTCTACATCTGTCTATACCTATATCTACATCCTCACATTATGTTTTTCCCCTCCCCCATTCCGCCCTTTCTTTACTCATCCTTACAGAGAGAAAAATGCTCCCTAGGGCTATTGTCTCATCAACGGAAACAGATATTGTCCTTAGAGCTTCTCAGATGTCCCTGCTGCTCACTCAGGTACTGGCAGCTCTTGCTTCTCAGTTCATTTTGCTCTGCAGTGCCCTCGCTCAGTCTGCCAAGGACAGGCATCTTATAGTGTGGGTATGTTTGGCTGAACCTTGATCTGATAGTTTCTCTTTGACATGACATGGAGAATCAGACAGTTTGAAACAACATCCACCATTCATAAATCTCTGTCTTTACTTCTAGTCTGTGATACTTTTCCTTAGACAACTAAGAGCTACTACTTCATGATGTGTTGCAACTATTGAGTTAGAATGATACTATGTAGAAAAACAGCTGATATGGGTAAGGAAGAGTAGGGCTCTGTAAGTCAGTGCTTAATTGGGTTGTGCCACCCTATTTTCCTAGGCAGAGCAGTGAGCCTAGACAGTGGTTGTGAGTAAAGCATTCTTAGCAAGTGCCTGTCTTGCTCTGGGTGAGGATGTGTGGTTTGTGATGTGTAGCCCCCCAATGGCCTTCTCAATCCATTTTCATCAATGACTCAGATAACATAAATCCCCGACCACAGCAAGTGTAGTTGATAATTCTGTCACCAGTTTCTACCTTTTAATGTATTTTTTGAGTATTTTAATTGGAAATTGGGAGAAGGTTTACTGGGTACATCCAGTTTACCACTATGACAACTCAGAAGTTGAGAATACATTTTCAAAATCTCCAACTCATGGTATGGATGTACCAGAGTTTAAAAGTCTATAATGAATAAAGACAGAAAATGGGCTAATTGAAGGTGGTACAAGGGAATTAAAAACCCTAATAATACAAAAATGAAGGCACTTTATTTCATTGTACCCCCGAAGGTAAGTAAGTACAATGTAATTAGGGAATAACTTCCGTTAAAAAATGATAGCAGTGACACTTAAAATTGGGTTAGAAAATTGGAAATATACTACAAAATGATTATGTAAATATAAGATCCTCAGTATATTTATAAAACTATAGGTCCCAAGTTAGTATTATTGGTATCTACCTTATCTGTACATATGTAAAAATTTTATAAAAATTATTGTATAGTGTAGCTGTGAAATGAATATGCTAGGGAAAGAGGTCTGCCTCCTAGATATTATCAAGGGAATTAATGTTTGATAGGGAAAATCAAGTACTACACTGTGCTCCCTAACCCAAAGCAGTTCTGGTCATTGGGCCTCAATAAAATGTAACCACCATGGAGAAGGCTAGAGAAGGACATCTGAAGTGACTAAGGTAACAGACGGCTAAGTTTCCTCCTCAGAGGACTGGGGAAGACCTGGCAAAAGGAGAGTGTAAGTTTAAACAACACATAGTGGTTTCCAGAGATCCAACAGATATTCTCATTCATTCATTCATTCATTCATTCACTCTCTCTCTCTCCACCCTTCCCTGCCCCCGCACGTGCGCATACACACACACTCACTCAATCAGGTAGGAATTTTTAAAAACCATATGTTATGTTTTATTGATGGGCTTCCTAGGATATCAAGGGGAAGCAAAGTTGTTTGCATCAGACCCAAATCTTTCAAGGGGACTCAAGGAAGGACAGCCTTGGGTGCCAGGGACAGAATCTTGAGCTGGCTGAATGGCTGGACCAGTTCTGTTGCATTTCTGATGATTTTATGACTGAATGGTACATGATAAGTGTTCTCTTCACCTTTTTCTTCTCTTGTTCATTCAAATATTCATATGAAATTGGCTGTAGAATTCCTACACTCCCTTGCTGCAATGCTCTTGTAAGGTGCCGATTCTCAGCACTGACTTCAATAGAACAGAAGGGAGAAATTAGATAACGGAATACAACAGAAAACAGGACATAAATAGAAATAAGGAATGCATCCTTTTCTGAATTACCTCAAATGAACCTTTAAGGGATCATGTGGAAAAATTTCAATAGCAGATGATTCTGTCCTAAAATTTAAGGACCAATATATCATTACTGAGCATTTTGCAAGACTCTAATGAGTCCTTAAAAACATAGTGTGTGTTATCAGTTATGCTTGCCATTACAATGGATCTTTTCTTCCCCTTTGGTTTTACCATAAAAATATATATATAACCATACTATTTATCAAAGGGCAGATACAGTAACAAGCACTTTATATTATTTCATTTAATTCTCAAAACGATAGCCCTTCAAGGTTGGGAGTATCCCTATTTTACAGATAAGTAAGGTTTATAAAGGTTAGAAAATTGCTAAAGGTCACAGAGCTATCAATTGATGGGGTCAGGAATCGAATCCAGATCTAATGTAACTTTAAAATCTAAGTTGAGTCAGTTCACCACACTTCTTGCTGAATTACAAAGTATTGGTGTTCGTCTGCTCGGGCACAAATAAAGCTGTCTATAGAATGAGGACTGTGATGTGGCAGAAGGACAAAATTTTGCACTGTGGTTCCTAGGGTGAAACAAGTAGGTAGAATGCTGAGGGCGATGTCAGGTTCAGAGTTCAGGGTCCTTCAAACTGGGGCAGAGTATTCAGAGGTGAGCTTGTCATGCCACAATACCACCTGACAACTTCTAGCAGACCAACTGTGCATTGACGTTCTCCTTTCCCTGGCTTCTCCTTTCCATCCACCCCATGACTCTGAGCTTGCCTGTCTCCTGGACTCAGCTTTTCGTGTTCTCTCCTCCTGTGTAGTTCACCCATAAGCCTGCTTACTCTATGAAAAAAACCCACAGTGACCTCTTCTGCTTTTGCTGGTGTCTGACCTCAGCCAAGATCAGGTTCAGCTTGTTACTCCCTCATTTATGCTGACTGTTGGAAGGGAGCCCATTCTGTGGCACGGGAAGAAGTTTGTCCCAGAAATCAGATCTTGGTGCACTACAAGGAAGATATTCTAGCAGTCAGGGTTATCCAAAGATGGAACATACTGCCTGTAGTGGTAGCAATAATTTTTGTCACTGGAGAGATTCAAATATAATTGTGTGATGATGAGGTGGGGATAGCATCTATATCTAAGTTATGACGCAGTAACAAAGATCTTCCCTCATCCCCAACCTTTAGTGGCTTAAAACAACTCAGGCTTATTTGTCAGTCAGGTTACATGTTCATCATGGTTGTCATGAATCTCTTTTTCATATTCCTCCTTTGGAGGCCCAGGCTGACAGA
The DNA here is from genome assembly GCF_902729225.1 of Pteropus medius. Lineage (NCBI taxonomy): Eukaryota > Metazoa > Chordata > Mammalia > Chiroptera > Pteropodidae > Pteropus > Pteropus medius. The sequence continues at coordinate 15,866,750 of NW_024342473.1, read as the reverse complement.
GTGGCCCTTATTTGGGACACAGCAAGTCTTGTGGCAGAGGAAAAAGAGTCATGACAAACCATGAGTTGGTTGCTTCTAAAAGCCACAGCTCAGAAGAGACATTTGTGCACATATTTCATCAATCAAAGGAAGTCATATGGCTGCTCCAGAGTTTAAAAGGGTGGAGATGTATAGTCCTCTCTCAGGGAGGGGCTCAACAAGTCCTCTGGCCAAGCTTGGCATCAGTGGGGCAGGGAAGTAAAGGGGCAGCGAATCTTTGGAACAACAACAATCTACTCCAATGCCCGTGCCATGACAGAGGTTATAAAGGTACTGCCTAAGTGACTTCGGCTGGATGATTTGTAAATTTCCTTCTAACCTTGAGGTTCTATGATATGGCGGGGTTCCCCAACTTTTGGGTAGGAAGCAGTTACTTTTGAGATGTTGATGCAGGCTGATGAGGGCTTGGAGTAATAGAGTGTGTAAAGTTCCTGCAATAGGCTGGCAGCAGCTTTTCATTATACCCTTCCATGCAGCCACTGTAAGGTTTAGTGCTGTGCCAGCCAGTAGAAAAGGAGTGTGAACCACATATGTGACTTTAAATGGTCTAAGAGTCGCATTATAAAAGGTAAAAAGAAGTAGCTAATATTCATTTAAATGTTTTATTTAACCTAATATATTTAAAATATTTACGTTTCAACACAAAAACAATATACAATTATTAATGAGATTTTATACATTCTTTGTTTCATACTAAGACTTGAAAATCTGTATGTATTTTACACTTAGAGCCCATCTCAATTTAAATGTTCAATAGCTACATGTGGCTAGTGGCTACTGTATTTGCCAGTGCAAATTTAGTAGAAAATGGTGAATTCTAGCATCAGACAGACCTAGATTTGGAGTCTCAGGTTTGGGAGAATCCTGAGCTGCTGCTATGGAGCAGAGATGAAGAGAGGAAGCAAGAATCGAGAAGATTTTCTCTGTATCATTAGACAGGCATGAGTAGACTGGTTAAGATAACAGGCTGGATTCAGATAGACTGGATTTGAAACCAATACTATCTACTAGCTCTGTGGTCTTAGTAAATTTCTCAACTTCTCTTAGTTTTATTTTTCTTATCTGTAAAATGAGGAAAGTTTAACCTCCCTTGAATGGTCCATACAAGAAGTATTGATAACATATATATGTGGCCTAGTATATAATAAATAATGGTTTTTGATGCTAACATTTGTATTATTATTTTGTGAAGGAAGAAGAGAGGTAGAGGAGACAAATATCATTGCCATAATGAAGGGAAAATGTTACTGGCAGTCACGGAACAGCTTAGAGCTTATCATTAGGGAGTAGACACCACTTGCTCAGGTTGAGAATACTGGTCTACACTGCTTTCCATTATCATTCTCTCCACAGATATCCAAATCATTGTTTTCCCTCTAGAATCTTTTTTCCTTTCAACTTAATTTCTTCCATCTAGCATACTCTGCTTCTGTAGTTCTAGGTAGAAAGGCTTTGAATTTTACATTCAGAAGGGTTTAGAGAAAGAATATAGTTCATAAGTGAAAATTAGGTCTTGCGTTCCAGAGAAAATTTGACTCAAGATGGTGCCTACAGAACTGACCACTACTTCTAACGGTCTAATTGTTGCTTATAATGGAGTCTCGTCTTGAGATAGTGAGCCATATTGTTTCTGGCCAAATCCAGCATGCTGTGCAGGCACAAGAATAAAGAAATCCTTTCCTAAAAGTGCATTTTCGGCATCATCATCAGGGGTCTAGCACAGATCCCAAGAGAACATAAAGAAACAGAGTATAACTCAAAATTAATGTACCTTATCATTGGGGTTGGGAGATGAAGGAGGCTGCGGGGGTTAAAAATATTACCTAAAGCTGTAGCCAGCCTCTCTTCTTTGACTCTGTCTTAAGAAATTCTTCCCCCAAGTCTCCCCACAAGCCAGCCAGACCTCAAGTTCTTTACAATAGCAGCGTCTTGGGAGTTAGCACACAGTGATTTCAAAACCGTCATCAGCACCTTCTTGGGGATCAAAAAACAAGCAATATGGATTGTACTCTTGGATGGCAAGTTTGAGAAGGCTCATAATACACTAATTTTCCAGGACAATGAGTGTCTCCAAATTGATCCCTGATCCTACAGCAACACAGCAAAAGAGCTACGTCCTCTGGCCAGCCAGGAAGCCCTATTTTCTTAGCAACTGGCACCATTAGTCTCAGAAGGGGATAAGCAACCATTGGAATTTCAAATGGCGAATTTCCCAGAAATGCATTCTTCTTTTCTGAGAATAGCACAAATCGGCTAGCTTAAATTAGGTACCTGGGGTGATATCCTGGCACCCAAAATATAGTAAAAATATTGCCTGGGTATTTTATAATAAGAATCACTTATAGTTTCAATCTGCTGTATAACTTTAGCATTCAGTATTGAAAACAAATATTTTTTTTCTAGCAGTATATCACTAGATATCATCTATAATTTTTTTAGAATCAAATAAGAATGTACACAATTGAGATAGATCACAAAAATAGAGTTTTTCACTCTATTTGATCTTGCTATTTTACATGAATAAGAAAACAAATGAATCTTTTATGAATTCCACTTTCATCATGAATAATGTTGTATATGACATCTAAACATACCCTTAATTATTTACTACAATTTTTTTCTATTAATTTCTGGGCACTTAAAACTGAATTGAGTTTTCTTTTGCAGGGGGGAAATTTTGTGTGATTTCAGCTTTTTTATGCAATCTATTCATTTCAAGGACATTCCCATATAGGATTCAAATTCTCCATTTCCTTTCCGCTGCAGTTTAATGAAAACCCAGCATTTTTCTTGCTCCAAAAATGCCAAATGTAGTTAAGAATGCCTTGATAATATGCTATTGCCAAAAATTATTTATATTCATAGATTCCTGACAGTTTACTGCTTTTTGACACGGTATCTCTCATTGTAGAGCTTTGGCTAATCTATATGTATATAGAGTATATGTATATTTATATAATATAATTAACACATACAAATATTTTACTGCTTTTTGGTCTCCAATTACTATCAAACATATCTATACTCTGAAAAATAAAAATATGTAAAGCTCTTATTATCAGGATATAATTTTACATATACATCTATAAATCATCTTTAAGTGGTTATGAATATTTCAGAAGCAAGGAATAAGGTATAGGAAAGCTGGATGCCCTAAATTTCAACCAATGTCAGTTTCACATTGACTGTTTTTGTTTGAAATAACTCATTACCATTGAGTATGAAATTAAAAAATGGACAGAACTAGTTGTTTCTGTTAAGTCAATGTGTGCATAATGAGTGTGTGTCTTCGTGCGTTTTAAAAGTGTAAGAAAGATATCCATGAGAGTTGAAAACATTTCAAGAAAGGAGATCATCACATTTTACTTTATGGAATAACATGCAGTGTCTTTTACAAGCAAATTCACGGGAATCTCTTCTCTTCATTAAAATTTGGGCTAGAGAGAGTGAGTATGGCTGCCGTGGCAGGTCGGAAGATGTGCAGGCCTAGCAATAAAGAGAGAGGGGAGAGGGAGGGCAAGCCCACAGATGCACCATCGGAGTGTCATGGCTAACTGTGTAACTTGTCAGTGGGAGGTATACTGTGGAATCTTTCCCTGCTGGCCAGATAATGAGTGGGCGCTCCCTTGGATAAGCATAACTAAATGCTGTTTGTATGTCATTTGAGGAGCACAAAACTACACAGGCCTGAACGTGTTTCATCACAGGCACACAATGCTTTCCCTCAACCTGCGTTTAAGCTGAGCGCAAGGTTCCTTATGGGGATAGTCATAATTCAACATCTTTGGCCTCATTTAAAAAGTTAACACACCATAATTCTGTGCTCATTCTTGCAATAGCAAGTATGTGAACAGCCTAAAAAGAGAGAATGAATTAAAATGCTGTTAATTATGCTTGAGGCTATGACATTCCTTCCCAAGTAATTACGAGAGGAAGAAGCGTCCCCAGTGTTTTTTGGTTCCTGACAGTTTACACAGAAAGTGGGAAGAGTGTATTGCACTCATCTATCAAGTCCTTAGTCTTCCTGGTTCCCCGATAAAGCCAGGGTCGCCTCAGTCCAGTATTTGGAAAGCTGTCTACTTGTCTTTAAGGGCCACAAAATTGCTATCAAGAGAGAGTTGAATCAAAAGGGTGCCTGTGATAATAGAAAGAATCCCGTTTGTTGTTGTTGTTGACCTCATATGCTTACTAGAGTAAAATCAGAGAAATTTAGAGAGTGCTGAGGAATTATGTTTCACAGAAGTGGCTGCTGAGGCCCAAGGTTACACAGCTTCCAATTGTGCTTTCCATCGTACACAAGGTCTTCACCCACTGAGTAAAAATAAAGCAGAGACAGAAAGTAGATAAGGAGTAGTTCGTGCTGAACCCTGGGAGCTAAAGTGACTGTACATTTTCTTTAACAAATCTGTTACCTTGAAACTCTCCCTTGACCCCTTGGCCCATTTACTGGAGGGAAAGCAGTGCCGGGCACAGCTGAAATAGGAACTTGACACGTCTGGTGCATTGTCTTTGGCAAATGGATTACAGGAAACACTGATGCTTTTTGATGTTGTTTCAGTCGTGCTTGGGGACAGTCTGGAGTTGTGGGGTGGACCTTGGCAGATTACACGTGTATCAGAGTTCAGAGGTTTATTTGTTCTTGCAGAGAGTCCAAATACTCTTGAATGCAGCACAGAAAATGAATTAAGAAGGAACAGAGCAGCTACAGGTACTTACAGACGTGAGGAGACTTAATAAAGCGTCTGTTGAGGTAAACTCCATCGGCACTTGGTGGGGGGGGGGGGGACATGCTAGCAAGACATTCTGAAATGATTGTTACTGGAGCAATCCACTCCAAAGACTTTCCACCTAACGGAAATTAATGATGCCCCAGCAGACCAGACTGAGTTTAGGACCTCCATATGCGCGAAAGCGTTTCTTAGCTGGGAGTTTAGTTTCCACCTGGTCTCTAGGTTTTAGTCTTTGCTTGTCCATGTTAGGGCATCTTCCCTGGAGAAATCAAATAGACATCTAAGAATGTTTGCATTAGACGAGACAGGGCCAGCCTATAGGAAAATTGGAGAATTCTCAGAACTTGTGTTAAGCAAGTCTCAAAGCTTCCAGTCTAGGGACTGTTTTCTGAACCAAAAGACTTTTTGTTTGTTCATATTTTTGCAACTGTCAGGTGCAAGAGATAGTCTCACAGATGTATTTTTCTTTTTGTAAAGCAACAAATATTTATTTAATCATAGAAACTTAGAGCTAAAAAGGATGTTGGAAATCAGCCTTCATTAAGAATGAAATCTTTTTGTTGTTGTTTTCAGTAGATCCTTTTCTTCTAGCACTCTGGTTCTCAAACTGGCAGCATATTGAAATCAACTGGGAAACTTTAAAAATACCAATGCTTGAAGGAGTCTCATTTAATGAGTCTGGGATGCAAGCGGACTCTAATATACGGCGCTGTTTAAGAACCAATGCTCTAGTAGATCCATTTATCTATACACACACACATACACACACACGCACGCACATACACACTTTCTATCATTTACAGGATATTTTAAGGCAACATCCATGTAACAACCATCACCCAGATCAAATTAGAAGACTCTGTTTTGATGCCAAAATATTAAACATCTTAGATGGCTTTAATGAGACGAAATTAAATACTTAAAGTTGGATCTGACCCGGTGCTTTCCACTCATCTCCCCCAGCAGGGTGTCACTCAGTGATATGCTTTTCGTCAACTCAACCTGAATGGGAACTATAGCATGAGGTGTATCTCCTTCTGGAGAAATTTGCATTTTAGGATCATCCAATGAGGATTGGGATTTGGGGAAATCAAGGACTTCCTGAACTAGGACTAGGTTGCTCTGCCCTGGTTGGCCTAAGGAATAGAAGCAGAAATCCCATCTAATCTTTCCCAGCCAATCTTGCTCTCGAGGCCAGCCAGAGCCCTCAGGGGCAAGAAAGCTTCCTCTGATCAACAGTTAACACATTGCCTTGAGTAAGTAGAGAGCTGAATTTTCATATCATTCCTACTTCTAAAAAAGAGGTTGCCCTCTTCCCAGGGCCAACTTGAAAGACACTAGTAGAGGATGATTCTGAAGAGCTACTCTAACATTTAATTTAAAAGCAGAGGAAAATGAGGCTTAGAGACCACAGTTACTTGATTTGTTGAAGATGAATGAAGAGGACAGTTTACATATATGATTAGAAAATTGATTAAATATGCCTTCTCTCAAGCCCCCACCCAACGACCCTTTCCTGGCCTTAAATATGATTATGTTACAGATCCTTAAATTTTCATTATCAGATATTATTTGGGTTAAGTCGTTGAAGGTATCTGCCAAAAGACAAACCTGGGAGGCAGCACTTGCTGTGATTCTCAGTGTCATGAGGGGCTGGGAGCGAGACCTTGCTAGGGAGGGCTGCTTTTCTAGACTACAAAACCCCTTCCTGCACTAAGCCTAAAATCACTGGAGTGGTGAAGGATAATGTTACAAATGGGCATTTATTATGCATTTCATGCACGTGGGGTGGAGATATTTTTTAAAAACTGAGAACAATTGATTTAAACCAAGAGTGATTAACATTTTGGCACAAATTAGTTGATCAGATGCTAGCAAAAGCCCTAGGGACAAGGACAGAGGAGAGGAGAGATGTGATGAGGAAGGAAGTGGAACAGTAAAATCTGAGGCTTGGAGGAGGTGGTCCCAGGTGGGATACTGCCCTGGGGGCTTTGGCCAAGAAAGGTACAGAGGACAGAGGTAAAGGAGGATCTAAATCCAAAGTGCCAAAGCTATGAGAACAAATATGTTTGTCTTTCTAGTTTTTCCTGGTAATGTCCTGATCAAACTCAATGTAATGGAAATGAAAACTGTTTTTGTTTGTTCCTTTTGCTACATTAATAGTAATAGCTAACATTTACTGAGTGATCATCCTGTGCCAGGAACCATTTTAAGTACTTTACACTATGTCTATGAGGTAGGTGCTATTATTGTTCCCATTTAAAAAACAGAGACCGAAGAGGTTACATAATTTGCCTTAGGCCACACAGCTGTAAGTGGATGAGCTAGGATTAGGAGGAGTTCAGTAGATGAATCCTGCTCTTAAAGACAACATTCTGCCCACTGCTCATAAGGGTTAAGAGTACATGTCAATGAGTATATCAAAGAAGAAAGTAAGTACCTGCATCTTCTTTCCAGGGAGGGCCAGTAGGCATTTATTTTTGAGGCTCTTAGCTTTCAAAGAAAATAAACAAGGTTTACTTCTTTAAAGGCTATTACTCCTTTCAGAGAATGACTTACATAGGCTATTCAGTACTAACGAAGAAGGTAAGAGGTAAAGTGAAGAATTTTGTGAGTAAGTGCAAAAAGTGGTATCTATGGGAAGTGGGATGGAGGCAATACAATCAAGGTGTCAGCCACCAGGGCTGCATCTCGCCTGAAGGCTCGGTGGGGGAAACACCCTTTTCCAAGCTCTTTTACTTGCTTGCTAGCAGGATTTAGTCCTTTGGTGATTGTTTGCCAGAAGCCACCTTTAGTTCCGTGTACCACAGCCTAAAATGTGGTCACTTGCTTCATTAAAGGGAAAGTCTTCTAGGAAGATGAAAGTCACACTCTTACACAATGATGTCATGGAAGCGATATCACCTTTGCCATATTCTGTTGAACAGAAGCAAGTCACAGGTCTAACCTTCACCGAAGTGAAAAGGATTATACAAAGGCATGAATATCGAAGCAGATCACTGGGGGCTGTTCTACAGTTGGGCCATCGCAATCGAGAGGGTAAAAGTAGAACTAGAACCCATTTATCCAAACTCACGCACCTATCAGCATTACCCCTCTATTATCCTTCTTCCTCAGCCACCCATACATATGCACTTAGAACACATATGTAGTGTAACGTATGATCAAGGCAATATGAGGATACATCATTGATTATAGTGAAGGAGCTCACAATCTATTAGGAGAGATGAATAGAACAGATACACAAAATATAACAGAAGAATGTTGATACAAAAATTACAGGGGTAGGGTGATTCAGGTCCAAAAGGATAAGAAGTCCAATGAAATAAATATTATTTAGGGTTGCTATTGTCCAGAAAGTTTATAGAGAAATTATTTCAGCTGGATTATGAAAAGTAGATAATAACTGACATTTATTGACTTACATGTTTTGCTGTATAAAGTTTTTATATAAAATATTTCACTTAATTTTCACAGTAATCCCCCATGGTAGGTTTTATTATCATCTGCATCTTAAAGATGAGGAAACTAAAGCTCATAAAAGTGAAGTGACTTGTCCAAGGCCACCCAGCTTACAGGTGGTGAAGAAAGAACCACACCCACATCTGGGGCTGGGCTTTGTGCAGTTAAGCATTTGTTTTTGATTCTGTAGATGATGACAGAGCCTGTGGAGGATTTTTGAGTAGAACAGTGAATAACGACGGCAGGATTTTGAGAAAATGACTTTGTAAACGGTATGCTTCTGGACAATAATATTAAAGAACAGTGTCTTTTCTAGGTTCTTGCTGACCCTTTCTGTACCTTCTGTAGAATGGAAAGATTTTCAGCTGTCCACCTTTATCCTGCCAAGGGGAAAACTCACTTGGAGTAAAATGTTAGAGAATTATTTCTGATCCTTCCAGGAAATTTTGCATTTTAAAAGGAGAGCTGATGGTTCATCTTGGTCCTTTGGTTCCAGATCCAATTTGGCTCTAGCATGCTGTGTGACCTCAGAAAAGTTCCTTCATGTCTCTGAGCTTAAGTTTCTTCTGTAAAATGAGAAAGTTGGGCCAGTTCTATAATCTCATTATGCTTGTCTTTAATTTAAAATGGAAACATTTTGATACATAATCAAGATTTTTTAAAAAGACTTTAAGAATTTAAAATTTTCAAAATTTTTAGTTACTTTATTAACTTCAAAATTTCTTAACTATCGGCCAAGAAAAATGATTGACTTATAGTTCCCTAGATTTAAAATAAGTTGGTTTATTTATTGTGTTATTTTTCTTATGTTCTGCTTCTTCCTCCACAAAAGGTGCAGAGATATGCAGCCAGCCTCTTCTGAGACACAGTCTCAAGAGGCAGACACACATCCATTGTTTCTCCATTTACAACACTGTCATGAACCAGAAAATTATCATGAACCAGAATCGTTCGGGGAATGGCAAAGGCAAGATCGGCCAGTGAATGAAATACCATAGGGCTTTCAAATGACATGAAAGAAAGTAAGAAAGACTTGCGCATAATTCTCCCAATCTGATGCTGTTGCCCAGCCCCGCGTCTTGCCTCTTTCGCCCACCTTCCGTCTTCCTCAACCATCCAGCCATCCTCGGGAACCTTTCCTGCCACATCCCTTTGCATTCTTCAACAAATACGTATTTAGAAACTCCCAGAAAGATTTCCATCTAGGACATTGCCACAGAATACGGATGGGGCATCTGAACAGTGTTTTATGGTTAAGTTGTACAACAAACTGCCACGTGTTTAAATTCCTCTTTTACTATATACATGTTTCTCCCCTCCCCTTTCTTTCAACCTTTCCCTTGATCTCCCATACTCCTCTAAATACAATGCAAGCACTCTTCCTACTTCTGGAAGCTTGGGTGTTTTTCCCTCTAAAACTTCAGACAGGAGTTTGGCAGTTTTGAAACTTTCCTTGTGTTCTATTAAATTGAAATATTGTTTTTAGAACACAGAAAACAGTGGTGGAGCGTGATGGTGGTCTACTCAGAACACGTCAGGGTAATCAATCTTTTTAAAGACCAGCAGGCGTGAAGTGTGACAGTGCTCAAGTGCTCAGATGTGATGTGTCTGACTTGCTGGAGTCTGTTGAAGAGGATGATTTATCATATCTTAAACGTGGAACCAGTTGGATTAATTGTTTCCCATGTACATATGTATTTGATCTTGCATGAGTAAGTCCTTGAATGTGCTAAAATTATTTGGTGGGCTATCTTTCTTTCTGTTTCCTGAACTAATCTAAGTCTTTCTCTTATCCCAAATCTGCCCACCCTCTCTTCCCCCAAACTCATAAGGAACAAAATTTCAATCTTCATATTCAAAACACAAAAACGAAGAGCATATTTAAATGTCTTCTTCTAATATTATTTCAGAACAAGACAGAATTAATTAAACAGAAATTAACCTAGTTTTGCTTAGGACCACAAGTTATTTAGCAAACACTAGAGGGCCTAGCCTATGCCGTCCTGATAAGGAAGAATTTCCTGAAATTGGTGCTGGATGGGGAGGACTCATTCAGTCAACTTGGCCTTCAATCTTGCTGTCTATGAAGGAGGGAGGCTGTATTAAAGTTCAGGCTATGGCCACAGAGGTTGTTACCCACTTCATTTTGTGAAAAGTTATTTAACACATGTAAGCCACAGTTAACTCAGATGTCAAACGGATACGGTAGTACTCAGATATGATATGAAGTCAATAAAACATTTCTTTTGAAGTGCTCAGCTCAGTGACTTGTTCATCCTAAGTGTTCAAAATATTATGGGCTACTAATGTAACAGTGAGGGAGACACACTCAGAAGTGGTGGTCTCCAAAAGGTATACCAAGGTCATTCTTTGGGAGTGTGAGCCAAAGATATTATGATTTCTTTCAATACCTGTATTTTTCCACAAAGGAAAGAAATTAGCTTCATTAAGGCTTAATATATAAATTGACTCATAGCCTCCCTCAATCTGTGTGTCAAAGTGTCCGTGTGAGCTATCTTGAGGAAAGAATGGGCTTATCACAAGGACAGGTGGGCAGCAGGGCCCTTGTACTAGTCTTCATGTCCTAGTGTGTTGAAATGAATTAGGGTGTGTGTAGTTAGGTGAGTTTGGCATTATTATCTAGTTTTAACCAAACTAACTCTCATAAAACAGACAACTGACTAAAAAAGATTGCTGTTCTACTTTAAAAAGTGTATTAAAGATATTGTCTAAAATTGTGGAGGGCCTGAGGTTTTACCCTACTTGCAAGCTGACAAGCTAGTCTGCCACATTTCATGGATGCTGGCAAAAGACGCAAGACTCCTGGGACAGAAACAAAGGACTTTATTACTCATGGCACAGTAGGCAGCATAAATGTCATATTTGTCCTGGCTACCCTTCTACCTCATGTCCACAGAGGCAATGTGGAAAGTCCAGGTGGATACTGCACATTCAGTGTGTTTGTGTCACAGCTAAAAAAGTCTGAGTGAAGGAAACCAAAATCTTTTATGATGGGATTACTCAAAAACCTGCCCAACCTTTGCTCCAGAGGAAGACATTATCTTTATTATATTACATAGCACCAAACCTGCTCTCTGCTCCAGAGGGAGCCACTATTTTTACGTTGCAAGGCTGTGTGCTATACAAATATCCTTGAAAAAACAGCCCAGAATGAAAGCTATCAGAGCCTCTGCTCACAATACAAACAAACAAATAAACAAACGAATGAATGAGAGACCTATGAAGAACTATCTCATGGAAGATATTATGTATTAATGAAATACAAACGAAAGTAAGAAAATGTCTTAGCATATACCTCTTCTACTCCAAGAATAAGCAAGCCTTTTTGTAAGATATAAACAATGATAATTTAATTATATCGAATAAGAGGTCAGTTAAAAAAATTGCAAATGATAAAAGATGATATTATATTTACTCTCACGAAGTATAAACCTATATGCAATTATAAATAGAGCCTTGAAATATTAGTAAATGATAATAGCATACTTATGTAAATTATAAATATACATATAAGTAAAGAAACAACATTTAGATCTGTGCTTGATCAGTTTAACTTTGGTTCAAAAGTATGTTGATTCCTGCTGCAGAGACTAGAGTAGTGTGATGTGATATGCTTGGAATTGCAAGGATTCCAGGATACGAAAAACATTGGTATAATTTTCTTCTCACTTCGAGTTCTTCTCTAGTAATAGCAAAAGTAGAACCTTCCTTATAGCATCTACAGCTTGACTTTTTGTTGCTACAGAACACCCTTTTGCTCTAAAAAGACAATAGAAGTCATTCCTAAGTACTTTGACCACCTCTTAAATTAGATTTAAGTAGAACTGAACTTCCCCCAAATCTCTAGAAGCCAGTTTCTCAGGGAACTGAACTTTCCGCTGGGCTCAATGAGACCCTCCACCTGCGGAGGGAGACAGAGCCAGCCCATGCTGGAGTAGGGTCTGGGACAATTAAGAAAGTGTAGCTCTTTTCAAATTTTCCTACCTCGAACATGTTGAATCTAATTCAAGTTAGTATCTGGGCAAGCATGAGAGAAAAGTGACTCAGAAACAGGCAGAAGGATGAGGCAAGGGGTACTGTGAGAGGACGTTCTGGTTGTTAGGATATGGGGATGTAGCTCTGCTTTGCCTTCCAGAGGAAGGTTCTTCCGTTTGTTTCTTGGTCTTAGACTTTCTATGTCTATAAGACAGGTCCTTATTTTCCTTCTTGCTCTCCCTGGCAATTCCTCAACAGGGAGCCTGAAACCTTTGTTCTTCTTTAGAGCCTGCGGGAGTCTATTTTCACAATTGTTTGGTGCAGAGGCTCTTAGGAAAGCACAAAGGGGTCACTCTTGCTTATCAACACGACCAAGAAAAGGTCCTAGTGTGTATCTAGTTGCTAAAGCAACTAACTCCATTTCTCCATCCTACAGTCAAAAGGCTAGAGTAGAACTTCTTATTTTACACCCAACAAGTGGGCACTACACAGATGTTGAGGTCCTACAATGCTGCATTTGAGTACTGACTCATCTCCTATTATATTCCTTCTATGAAGATTATGAGGAAAATGTATGACATGGTACTCAATAAATGCTAGCTATTCTTCCCTTTTCTCCAACTTAGGGAGTAGAGTTAGGAAGATTAAATTAATGATAGATAGAAATGTTCTCTTTAATCTTTAAAGCTATTGTAATTATCACTTTATTATTATTTGGTGGTTGCTATTTCTCACTCTAATTTTTCTCTGAGGCTCCCTGAGTCTACAACCCTCTGTCCTACTGGAAAGGACCATTTCTAATTCTTCTGAAATGGGGATAGTGGTGGAGGGGTTAATTAGTAAATAGTCAAATATGGGCAGCTAAGACAGATGACTAATTCATTAATCTGGGTTTTCGAAAAGCAGAAGCCAGGAAGGGATTAAATGTGCAAGGATTTTATTAGAGGGAAGTGCCTGTGAGAGAAAATAGGGCAAAGCTGAGAGATCTGGGAGAGCTGTCTGACTGCCATGCAAGTCTGATCCCTCAGTGAAAAGGAAGCAAGAGAAAGCTTGGGTGGAAGCATCCCAGACTGCCCTGCAGTCTAAGGGAGATTCTATTGGGCTGCTGGGGGTCCTCAAATCAAAGCTGGCTTTCAGAGGAGCTATGTGTCTCCCAGAAATGCCTGCCTTTGTACTCCTGTCATCCTTAGTCCATCGCTGAGAGAAATCCATGGAAGGCTTGGCCTCAATGCAAATACAGCAATAAACTTCAAATTATCATAGCTGGGCCCTTGCACAATTACGCCCCTGTACTGGAGACCTGTTAGGTGAATTCTCTTGGCTGTCAAGTCAGTCTCTTGCATACCCTCCTGCCATCTTTGGGACAGCTTCAGAGTTAGACATAGGAGGCAACCTCTTTTGCCATATGACTTGAAGGTTAACTGGGAATTCATGTTGTTCTCAAAAATATCTCCTTGTGTCCTGCCAGCGTGACTGAAATTACACATTGGAAATTTATCCCCAAAGGTCTTTAGTCTCCTTAGGAAAGGATTAATTTAAAAGCTTCCAAATGAAGAGCTTATGAAACTGAGCACCAGATAAAGAAGTGACAGTGGGGGTAACGGTTACAATGGTGGGGGATGGTATTAGATGATGGGGGTGCAGTCGTGTTGAGAAAGACTCCTGGGTAATTCTTGAAAGACATCTGCAATCTTCAACGATTTTCCCAAAAGAACAGCAGGGTGAACATTTGACCCAACTGAACGTTTGCCTGATCTTCACCAAAAGACATGCCTTTGTCAGGGTATGAAGCATTTTCTTAAGACCTAATACAGTGCCCAAGCTTTCTATCCAGTGGACTTCTAGGGGCTTCATGTTGGCAAAGCTTGATAAGGCCTCATAAGGCTGAACAAAGTTCCCAAGGGCTTGCATACATCTTTTGGCTCACTGAGCATGTTTGCTGGCAAATCCGGGCCCACAGCATCGAGGTCCCCCAGCCACTTTAGTGGTCCAAGGATTGTGTTCTTCCTCTAAACACAGCACAGAGTTAAGCTGAATAAAAGAGCTCCTAGGTAAGCAGTACATATCAATTGTTGGCTACACCTGAGTATCTGTTTAGAGGGCAGACCTAAAAACACTCTGGAAACTTTCCCAGAGATATATTTCTCCGGGAGCCAAGAGAAAACACAAGTGATTCATTTCGAACTTATTAATAACTGTCACATTTCTGATAGGGCAATGAAAAAGCCAGTTTGAGGGCTCAGTACCTTGTGTTCTCCATGATAAGTCAGGATGCCAGGATGGTGCAGAGCCATGATTCTGAAACAGGACTATACTTCAGAATACCAGGGAGGCTTTGAACAAATACAGATCCCCACGCCTTACTATTAGAGAGTCCTATTTAAATAGATGACCTGGGAACCTCTATTTTAAAAGCCTTCCTCATCTCCCTCAATTGTTCTGACGACCCACCATATGTATATCAGCCAAAAGCCTAGTCTCCAAAGTAGCACCAATAACTGCCGGATTTTGCTTATTCAGACTTTGTCTTGACGTGAATGAACTCCTTTTTTTTTCTTTTTTTGAACCAGCTGGTGTATAACCAATGAAACAACATAAAAGAAAGCTAATTTACATACATCAAAGTTGTGTGGGTCTCTGGGAAATAGACTCTGAGATGGAGATTAACATGTAGGGCTTTTATCAGGAAAAGCTCCTGGGAACAGCACCTGTGGAAGGGAGGGGAAGGAAATGGACTGGGTAGAGGGCGATGCTAGTTGTGATGAAGTCCTACTGCAAGCCCCAAGGGACCCAAAGGAAAGCTCTGGAGCTGGGATGGTCCTCTAGAGTTGTCCCGAATTAGGGCAGAGGGCTGAGCCTTTATGGCCTTATATTGATGATTCATTGGATTGAATGTGGGCTGCCCATGGAGGGAGAGACAGTATTCTTCAACCAAGGCAATCTCCCAAAAGGACTAATAGCTGACAGTTGCCTTCTGCAAGCACTCCTAGCATTTGAGAGTGATGGAGTGAGGGAACTCCTTTATTTCAGAAAGAGGATCTGGGCAGAAGGACACAGCATCTACCACAGTGGGGTTAAACTTCAAATGGGATTCATCTGTATCTAGGCTAGGATGATATCCAGCATCTTCTGCCCTACATAAGCTCACTATCTAATATGAGCCCCTGGATGCTAAGGAAGACTCAGGAGCTAGGACCTGTCCCAGTTCCAGAGACACTGAGTTAGAAACATATGTGTGGGAATAAAGTGGATACTGTATTGGGCAATTTGACTCTTTGAGTTGATAGAAGAGAACGAAGGCTATTGACGTTGAGAATACTCGGTTGGTTGGTATGCTGTGCTAATGAGACCAAAGGTGTATGAATAACGTGCGTCAACAAGATTCATTCTTCTGCTCATTATTAACTCGGGGTGAACATGCATTAGCATATAATCTGATGCAAAAGATTATAATAATTCCCCAAATTGTATCAGAACAAAATCGTGCCCTACCAAAACACCCCCCAACAAAACATACCCTACCCCTAACTCCACACTATCTCCACAAAGAATTGGGCTCCCAACAGCATAAAATCTCTGATTAATCATGAAGAGGCTTATTATGGCAGAAAATAATGCCACCAAGGCTGAATCCCAGATATTTGTGCTGATTTTGATATGCCTCTGCCAAGTTTCACAGTGGTTTAGATTCCCCTAATCCCTCAGTAATTATTAGAGATGTCTAGGAAAAAAAACCCACCACATTCTTTTGATGAGAATGATTGTTTGGTATTCCTATTTATTTATTCACTTGTAATGAGCAGGAGACACTTGGTGAGCCTGTTCTGTTCCTCTATCAGATTCCTTTACGCATAAATTATTTGAGGGTAAGATTTATGCTCAAAGAATAATGAGGTAAACAGGAGCAAAGGGAATAATTTAAAAGCAATTCATAACAAGGAAGTGATCACATAGACCGAAAGCATGGGGAACCCCATCTTATTGCTCTGTTTCGTTTGAAGTCAGGTCAAAGGAGAATTTAATCCCAGAGACCATTTCTCCAATGAAACTCCAAAATGCTTTCTCTTATTTTAACCATGTCGCAACTTGAGACCTGACGGCTAAGAAAGAGAAAGCTTGTACCTTTGTTAAGATTGTTTTGGTTTACTTTTATTGTCTAAATTAATTTACTGGTTTTGTTTTGTTTTGTTTTTTTTTTTCCTAAAAGTTTCTTCCTGGAGAAAGAGTGCTCATCATTAATGGAAACTATTTTTGCATCGCCAAATACCTTAAAACAATTTACAAAAACTTGGAATGAAATTCATATGCAAAGACTTTTGTTCAAGCCAAAAGGCATAAACAAATAACTCTGTGACTAGAATTGTAAATAGAAATATAATTTGCTAATGGTTTGTTCCAGAAGTCAGATCTCGTTTCTTTTACCTGGTTATTAATCTGGGACATCAGGGAAATGAGATAGAAATAATATCTCTGAATTTCATTTAGAAATTTGACAAGGTTTCTTATGCTTTTCAAATGGGTTTAATATAGAAATATGTTCTGGATAATCAATGGCAACCTAGAGAAAGCTCTTTAGAACCATGTTACACATCTTGTGTCCCCCCCCCATAACTGTACTATAACTAAAACAAATTGATAAAATCCGTAATAATTTAAGCTAGGAGGAATCATTCTGTAGCTTTAACTATCACCTAGAAACCTGTGGGCTCCAAATTTATGTTTCTAGTTTGTTTTTTGAGTTTCATATCTATCTAGTAGACATCTCTACCTGATGCACCAAGAACTCAACATGTCTAAAGTTGAATTTATCACTTCTACTCTACCCTCAAACTGCTTCACATCCTGTCATTCTTAATAAACAGAAGCTTCATGTAGCTTCTCAAGCTAGAATCCCTAGAGACATCCTTAACCCTTCATCTTAATCACACCTAAATATCGAATTGATCACCAAATCCTGTTGACTCCATCTCCTTAATGTCTGCCTTACAGTAGGTGTTGAAATTAAGATTTAAAAAATGCTGAAGAAAAAAAAAAAGCAATGGAGTATTGCCCTTGAGTCAAAACCAAATTAAAGTCCAACTTCCAAAATAAAGAGGGAGATTTAGAGGCTCCAGTCAGTGGTGAGTTCATCATGAATCCATAGTTTAATTGGCCTCGGAAAGTGTTAATGTCATCTGAGGCTGCATTAATTAAATTATAGAGTATAGAAGGCAAGAGAGGATAATTTCGCTGTGCTCTATACTCTCAGATTACAGCTACAATCAGTTCTTGGTGGCACATTTTAATGTAAAATCGATAAAACTATATTCAGAAGAGGGGATAGAATGTTGGAGAAACTCAAAACCTTTTCATATTAGTGATTTGCAGGGAATAGGAAGCTTTCTCTTAGAAAGGGGAACTCTTGAGATGGATGTGATGGCTGCCCACAGTTTACTGATGGATGCTGTATAAAGCAATGGTCCCAATAGCTTATCTATAGTCCAGAGCTGAATTGGCCCTGTAAGAATGTCCTAGGGTAATTGTACAGCTTCCTCAGTCCCATCCTCAAGAGATTATTATCCAGGTGCCTTAGAGAGAGATCTCTCCCCCTAAATATGTACACTTTAAAAGTCACTTGGGTGATTTTGACACGCAGCCAGCATTGGTAACCCCCGTGTAAATGAAAAATCAGATTTTCTCAGTATGCAGCCGAGAGCCAATATATGAGACAGGTCTTTACAGACTATTAGGAAACACATTTAAAACACAGAGCAGTCTGGAGATTTGATGGGCGAAGAGGAACGGAGAAAGTGTTGAGTCATTGGGGTTTAAACAGGGCTATATGAACAATTCGCAGGCATGAAATCTAAGAGGTTTGAGCAAGAATGGTATTTTTCAAAAGAAACAAAGGCCTATATACACAAAGGAGCTTTAAAACTATTTCATTTTATTATAATATATCTAGAGTACGAAATGTCCAGCTGTAGCAGAAATTGTTAGCACCCCACTCATATCCCCTTGAGCCTCATTTCAGTGCATGCTAGATGAACTTCCATCTGCACCTCTTTACCTGAGGCCTTATTCTGGCCTCCAGAGCCTACTCTGCTTGGATACGGCACAGGTCAGACACACAGGGAACTAACCACCCACTGTCCCCCAGCAATCTCTGACTAATGACCGACAGGAGTTGGTGTGTACATACTCCAATTCCCTAGCCCCTCAGGTGGGATGACTTCGAGAGACATGGTTTATACTCCTGAAATTCTCAAGTGGGATGAAGCTCCAGTTGCCCACAGTAGTAATGATACTGGCTGCCTTTCCTTCCCCTTCTCCCTGCCCCACTCCTCTACTCACGCTTCCTGGGATTACTTTGCAAATAATCTGTACCTAAATCCTTGCCTTAGACCCTGCTTCCGGGAGAGCACAAACTAAGACACCAACCAATTACTGCCAATTAAGCAGAAAATAATTATTTACTAAATCAAAATTCGAGAAAATCAGGATTTAAAAAACATCTACTTTAAAATATTTTTAAAACTTGGCAATTTGACAGCACCTGCAGGCTGAGATGATATTGACAGGCACAGCTAAACTAGAGGGTTCAACTGCCCTTGGCTCCCAGATCATGGGCTACGAAGGGTTCCTATTCACTGATCTCAACTGTGCCTACCTCTCTGGGCCTACTTTCTACCACCTGCCCTTCACTCTGGTATTCCAGGCACTATAGATAATTTCCCAGCACATTTCCCTGCTCCTTACCTCCATATCTTTGACTTTTCTCTTTGCCACTATCCTAGAAATTTCTATTCATCCTTTAAAATACATCAAAGCTATCCCCTCTTCCAGGAATCCCCTTGCCTTATTCCTTTACACCAATGTAGTCATTCGCCACTCTGATTATTTGTTTCCTAGTGTAGAATGACATAATTATCAATCAACTGGATATTTAATATTAAAACAGGAGTGAGTTAAATTGCAAGGTACAAAAATCTGCCTTGGCTCCCTCTTGCACTCACTGCCAGGAAACATCTCAGAGAAGGATGATTTTTTAAACAATTCATTTGTATATTATCTTTCTTTTGTTCCTTCACTCTACAGCTAGTTTAGTTAGAATGCAACCATTAAATAAGTGTAGAGAACTTAAATCCAGATAGAATACTCTGAAAGTGGGGAAATAGTCAGTGATTTAAAACAATCTTTCTAATAAAAGTAAAATGTTTATGCTATCATCCTAATTGAGAAGAGTAGGCTACAAAATTTTGCGTGTAGTATAAATTCAAAAATTTTAAGTTTGAAAAAAGCTAAAAGAAATCCATTAATGGTAATGCAGTGGATTTGGGGTGTGAGACTCTGGTGATCATTTTCCTCCTTCTTTCTACTTTTTGTGTTTTCTAAGTTTTCAATAATGAACAGGTGGCAGAAAATAACAATGACACCTATTTCACCCATAAGGAATAATTTCCCACAGATCAATCACCATGGAATAAATTTTATAAGTTAATAAAGAATTATCTAAAAACTATATAAAGAGGCCATATGGCTTTACCAGTGAATTCCTTCAAATGCTGAAGGAATTCACATCATTCTGCTGCCACATAATCTGTTTCAGAGCATGGAAAAAGATAGTTTTGTTTTTTAATGAAGGAAGCATGACCCTGAAAACCAAACTTGATACACATACACACACACACACACATGCCCACACATGCACACTCACCCCACCTATAGATCAATAATACTAATCTATGCAGAAAAAAAATATTAAATAAAATACTAGCCAATTAAATTCAATAGCATCTAAAAGAATTACCCTCTACAATTAAACTATCCTAGGAATGAAAGAGTGATTTAATATTAGGAAAACTACCACTATAATGAATAATATCAATAAGGCAAAGGAGAAAAACCATCTCGATGAGTACTGAACAAGCAATAGATAACAATTTAAAAATATATTTCACAAAACTGGAAATAGAAGGATCCTTAATATGATCATTGATCATCACACTTAGCCACAAAGAATGCTGGTTATGAGTAATGTGCTCTGAAATTATTCTGACCTAGGTTTAAATTCTGACTATAGCATTTTCTGCCTGTGAGACATATAGTAAGCTACTTAATCCTTGTCTCGATTCTGTCTGTAAGATAGGAATAATAATTTCTTACCTCATAAAACTGATGTGATCATAATTAAAGTGAAGCATGATAAGTGCTTAGTATAGTACCTGGAACTTAGTAATAAGTATTATACTAATATTTGTATATTACCAAATTCTGTGATGATGATGATGATGATGATGATGATGATGATAAATAACAGTAGTGACAGTAGTAAAACTGAGGTACTTCAGAATTTATTTGAAGAGAGTCTTCTCCTCTACCCTCCAAATACACATGCCTGAGGGTCTACTTCCAGGTGATTCTAACAGATATCAAACATTGAAAATCACTAGAAAAATTCCTAGTAAAATTAGAAATAAGAGAACATAAAATATCACCAAATTGTTGACTATTGCTCTGAAAGATATAGGCAATGCCATAGTCTTGAAACAGAAGTGAGAGGTGTAATTATAGAAAAATTTATTTTTGGATGGCTTTTCATTAAGCATAAATAATTCAAGACAGCCAAAACATTCCCTCAAGATCAGCCCTCTTAGAATCAAGAATAGGGTTCAGGATAGTGGTCAGATATGATATGTGTGTGTATGTGTGTATGTGTGTATGTATGTATGTGTGTGTGTATATATTTACAAAGCCCACGAATTAAATGGTAATTAAAGGTAACAAGAAAAACTGTCAAAATTATATAATATATATATATATAGCTTTTCAACAATATCCATTTAGACCATATACTAGGAAAAAAATCCCTATATAATAGCACCAAACATATAAAGTACCTAGAAACAATCTTATGAGAAATGTGATATATATATGAAGGAAAGTAAAATACTTTAAGTGATACAAGAGTTGAATAACGAAAAGACGTACAAAAGTTCTAGAAGTGTGGGCTGAATATTATTATTTGGAAAGCACTCCTTATAGACTTAATATAATCCCAACAGAAATACAAATGGATTTTTAAAAATGAAATGTTTTGGATTCTATTTGAAGACTAAATGTGAGAGAATAAACAGCCTGGAACTTGACATACAGCAGGCACTTATTAAATGCTCGCTCCCTTCCTCTTGCTGCTTAGCAAAGTTCTTATGCCTCAGACCATGTCGGTCTCCCATCCTTTAATTCCTATAATTGCCATTCATTTGGCAATTACTGTACAATTTTTGGCAGTTCTACTTTACATTAAATTTTTAGTTAATTTACATTATTAGGTCTTTAATTATTCTCTTTCAAAGAGACTATAAATTCCTTGTGGTCAAGGGGCTTGGTTAAGTATTTGAACCAAATACTTAATGCACTCTAGTCATCTACAGGAAACAGGGGGGTAATACAGAGATTATAGACCACAAAACTGTCATTAGCTTATCGCTATAGAATAAAATAAAATACAGTTGGTTACAGTTGTGGAAGCCAAACTTGGGGCTACTGAAGGAACCTAAATGCCAACCACAGTCCCAGGATGGGGTGAGCCTCCTCTTAGCTCAAGCAATTACTGCTGAATATCATGTTGGCTTAGGCATCACTTCTCTTTAAAAATATGATGGGACTGATAAGGAACTGAGGTCAATTCAATAGTCCAATGAGGGGTGACTAGAATACATGTCTACTTAACAGCAGTCAGTGGCCTATAAATCCAAAGAATGAATGAATTCCCAAATTCCCAAAGCTTAAAAGCAAAATATTTCAGAATCATTCTCTGACTAGGTCTGGCAGATTCTCAAAGTATAGTGGCTGCAAAATACTCACTTGGTATTTTGAGCATATTTTGTATGCTTAAATTTGTAAAATTTTGAAAAAGTTGAGGAAAAGATACTGTTAGTCAGGAAGTACACGTGGGGAACATAAGTATTAAATCAGTATGTGTACAGTTTCCAAGAACTATGAGTAAGCAAAACACTTTTTGACTTCAACTGGATGTCAATTTTACCTAAATATATGCAGAGGATATTAATACTATACTTGTGTTTACTTTAACAACCACCAGGCCTGTGTGAAAATCAGCTTCACAGCCAAATAAAGTGACAAAAATGACAACTCCAAGAACACAGAAACTACTTTTCAAGTCTTGCTTGCATTTTCTCTGTAATCTCCAGAAAAGAAGTCTTATACAATTGTACACTGGCTGCCTACCCACTTCTCAAGCCCCCACCTAACACTCTAGGGAGGGGGCTTACTTAATGCCAACACTCAAGTCAGAAAAACGCTTCTAGTCTTCAAAACTTGTCCAGTGTTCCAGCTACTACTAAGAAGTGGGTAAGCCTCATCCATGGCTCAGAGCTCCAAAAATCTGAGCAGAGCAGTGAAGTTCCAGAGCGCCCATTCACACACTCCCCAAGTGGAGAGAAGAGTCGCTGGAGCTAGTCTCTTCATGAGTTCAGCTTCAATATGAATGACGGATTTCACTGTGGCAAATGACCAGCCAATGACGATAACAAGGTAGGCCTGCCATCTCTGTGTTACCCCCAGGTCTTCATGCGATTTGGAGCCCTATGACAAATGTAAAGATACGGAAGACATGGCCGGCATTTTACTGTAATTTGAAATACATTTGAGAAGAAAATTCACGGAGCCCAAAAATTAAATGGTATTTAAAGGTAACAAGAAAATCTGTCAAAATTATATAATACTTATTTGAGGACAGGAAGTTTCCAGATATGCGTTGCGGACAGTAGCTTGAAAGGGAATCCAGTGGATAAAGACTGCACTCTGGACAGGGTCATTACGAGAAGCTTTAGGGAGCGTTGGGTCTTTAATCGAGAGGATACTTAGCTTAATGTTTAAGCAAAAGGGTTCTGGAGCAACACACTCTGCTTTCCAATCCTGCTTCCAATCAAATGAGCTGTGTGTCCTTGAGACTATCAGTTGTTCCTTCTAAGCTTTAGTTTTCTCACCTGTAAAATCGGAATAATAGCATCTACCTTGTAGGGTTGAATCAGATGATGAATGTGAAGCAGTATGGTATATGGTAAGGGCTCAATTAAATATTAGCACTAAAATAAACAAACATAAAAACTTGACTTTGAAAAATAGATTGTTTGGAAGTGGATAAAAGCAAGATAGATAATGCAAATCAGATGATAATTGGCAGGAAACAGCTGAAGGCTGTCTGTTTCCTTACATTACTCACTTAAGATCCTGGTTATTCATTATAAACTTCCAGCATAGGAGAATTTTGGAAAAACCCTAACATACATCTGGCCTACTCCTTGGAATCTGATTGGGAGGAAACCACATCTTTGTTTCCTGATTTTTCACTGAACATATTTTGGGCCCAGCATACCACCATCAGAATAACATTCCAAATACTCAGAAATCCAAAACTGAAAGATTGAAATAACTGCTTGATCCAGAAGAAGGGAGGGTTTCATGAATTTTCACAAAGCCATGCTTTTCACACTGACCCTCAAAAGACTTGTGTCCCTAACACATCATTGAGAAAGAGCTTTTCAATTAAGTGAAAACTTGAGCCAATATAAATGTTTGGAATAGTGTAGACAGCCTACCTCCACCCCACTCCTCCCCTATACCAGCACCATCCCCTCCCCCCATTATTTTCATATTACTTCATTTTCACATTGTTTAGCAAATAATGAACTGGAATTTTGGCTCCACTGATCAAATGTTTGGCATTCTATAGCCAGAGTCAATAAGCAGAAAACAACTCACTCAAGAAACATTCTAGCCAAGAAAGGGCAATAAATGGGCCATTTCGCTATCATCCATAACAACTCCCAAATCCCAAATTTCTACACATGATCTGGCAATTACGACTACAGATCGAGAATTTTAAAGCAATTTCTGCTGTTCCAGGTGCAAGCATAGTTGTTTAATAGGTGTTTGTAGCTTAGGAAGAGGGAGTTTTTTGGGCTTCTTCTCTATGGCCTCTTGCCATAGAGAAGAATCCAGCTGCAAAATCCAGCTGCAAAATCAAGACTCCCTTGTAAAACGATTTCACACCTAAGCATGCAGGGAAATATTTAGAGAAGCAAAAGGAAAGCGAAATATCGAGTAGCAGCTTTCAGAGGAGGGAGGAAACGGCCAGCCATGATGTCCGTCAGCTCCATGTTTCTGGAGGACAGCTTTGGCCTTAGCACCAGATTGCCAGGTTGGCAGAAGTTCTCAGCAAGTGCTGCGCCTTTGCCTTTAGGGTGAGACCTGTCACACTTTTTCTTTTCTCACACCATGAGGTGGGAGGCATGACAGAAAATCTACAATCAACATAAAAGTCAATTTTTATAATCACTTCTGTGCTGAATGGCCCACTTTCCTCTTTGTGCTTGGGGACTTCATCATATTAAGAAAAGGAAGCAAAAGAGGCACATTCTATTCAGCAACCAGATACATCTTCAGGCAATCTTTGTGAGAGAAGAGGGACTCACAGACCAGCTTGCAACTCCCTAGCAACCACAATCACAAGTTCTTACAGGTCACCTTCAAGGAGAATACTCGGAATAAATGTCTCTTTTTTTTATCATGAGGTACAATTTTTAATACATAAAAGGTGCACTGATACAGCACTACCATTTTTAATGCATTTTTATTATGAAGCAACAGTTAGACTGGGGCTAGGTCAACTCTTCAACCACAGTCAGTTAACCCAATCTCTCATCATATCTCGCTCGGACAATTGTACTCCTTACCCATCTGTCTGTTTACCAGTCTCTTATTATTCAGTTCATCCTTCACACCAATACCAGAGCTATCTAAGAGATAGCTCTGGTATTGGTGTGAAGGATGAACTGAAAAAAGTGTAAACATCTTAACTCATATGTTTAAAAATTCTAGTAGTACCCTATTGCTATGAGATGAAAGCCAGACATGGTTTAATGAAAGACCCTATCCTCTACTGATGCTTTGTAACCCTGCCCTTTCTTCCTTCCTACTCCACCTCAACAATCTTACAACTATTTTAAACATTTTTTAATTAAGGTATAGTTGACATATATTAGTCTCGGTTATACAATGTAATGATTTGACATTTATATATTTTATGTGATCACAATAAATCTAGCAACTATGTTTTGCCATACAAAGTTAAGATGACAATATTGACCATATTTCCTATGCTATATATTACATCCCTGTGACATTTGTTTTATAACTGGAAGTTTGCACCTCTTACTCCCTTTCACCTTTTTCATCTATCCAGTTTGTTCTCTGTATTGATGACCTTCTATTTTATTGGTTCATTTTTCTTTAGATTCCACATATAAGTGAAATCATATGGTATTTGTCTTTCTTCTTCTGATTTACTACACTTAGCATAATACTCTCTAGGTCCATCCACTTTGTTGCAAACGGCAAGATTTTATTCTTTTTATGGCTGCGTAATAGTCCATTATCTATATGTACCACTTCTTTACCCACCCGCCTATTGAAGGAGATCTAGGTTGCTTCCATATAATGCTGCAGTTGACACAGGGGTGCATATATCTTTTTGAATTAGTGTTTTCGATTTCTTCAGAAAAATACCTAGGAGTGGAACTGCTGGGTCATAAGGTAGTTCTATTTTTAATCTTCTGAGGAATCTCCATACTGTTTTCCACTGTGGCTGCACCAGTTTAAAATCCTACCAACAGTGCACAAGGGTTCCTTTTTCTCCACATCCTCATCAACACTTGTCTTTTTGGTAACAGCCATTTTTACAGGTGCGAGGTGATACTTCGTTGTGATTGTGGCTTGCATTTCCCTGATGCTGAACATCTTTTCATATGTCTGATGACAGCTATTTTGAACTTCTGGAAGATTCTTGATCCTTTAACACATTTAGGCTTTTTGTAGATAGACTTTTGTAGAATATCCCCTATTCTGCTCAGGCAGTTGGTACTCCTTTTCCAAAGGTCACCGCCTCCTCTATGAAGACTTCTCTGATGACCCTGAGACCTAGAAGGTTATTTTCTTCTTACTTTATGCACCTGGAGCTCTCGTTAGCCATTTCTATCATAGTAGCCATCAGGTGGGACTTAAATGACTGGCAATTCCACAGGGGGAGGAATGACTTTAACTCCCTTTTCTGTCCCCTGGCACATACTAAGCACTCTATAAATGGACAGTGAAAGAATGAGAATACATACCTGCTGCTTAAGAGGCCCTGGACTTGTATCTTGATTTTTCTCAGTGTCTGTACTCATGGACTGTACTCTGCCCTCAGTCATGCTCTCACAGATGTGTGCCACTGACCCAAGTAGCTAGGCTGACAACTGGACTCAAGGTGTCACTGTCCTATCACTGAGCTATCCAGAATATAGCTCCCTGAGGGTAGAGATTTGAGCCTAGAATGGTGCCTGGTTTATAGTAAGTGCTCACCAAGTGGGAGAACAAAGGGAAACCTAGTGAGAATTAGTATCATCTTTGTGTTAGAGAAATCACACACGAGCTCAAGCTAAATTTCCCAACTAGGTATATGCTTAAATATAACATCACTCCACTTCTCAGAGGGTGGTGGCTCTGCTTCTTAGATTTTGAAAATGACCTATTTCTCCAAAAATATTTACCTGGTATAGGCAGCCTCCCTGTTGGGACCCCTCTTGAGATTTTCATCTGTGAAAATCCCCCTGTATCAAGGTGGTCCTTCCTTTTCTTAACCTCTCCCAGCATACATTTTGCTAGTTAATTATAACAAGTTCTCTGTGTGTGTTTTAATTTTGTTTACCCACCTGAGTAGGTGCCAACTTGGATACATCATTTTTCAAGATCCCATAGTGAGCAGTCCCTGTACCAAACACAGTAAGTGCTCAAACAAATCTCGTTAGAGTGAAAGGTTGAGGATTTACAAGTCTGGGGGGATTAAATATGTGTGTGTTAACATAACAGCGAGCACCGGAATTCCTCTTAGAAAAGAACTAACTACACTGAGTAAAACACATTATTGGGCCATTTGGGAGCGAAACCATAAAGCCTCTAGAACAAAGTCTGGAAGGAAAAAGCGACTGGAAGACAAGGGCAAACAGGAAACTAATTGCTCTGCATAGAAAGTGGGGGGATTTGTTTTTATTTCTGAGAGGAAATGGGGAGTGGAGAGGGAGAAAGAGGCCACCGCCATGTGGCCAGAGCCTAGATCCCAGGTTGACATGGATTGCCATTCAAGTATCGGGTGTCTAAGATCAAGTCCTTATGGTTTTCCTCCACTAAATGTTTTAGGTCTGTCTCCCATACAAAGGTCTGGTGCAAGGAATTTGTTTGTGTGATTGTCATTGACAGAAATCAATGAAAAAGCAGAGTGCTTTATACAGATTATCACAGGCCAGAGCTGGATCTGCACATGTGAACTATAAACTGAGGAAACTGACTTGAAGAGCTGAGAGGCAGAGATGAGGGGAAAGCCATGAGCTTTCTTCTCTTCCTACCCGCAATCTCCCGATACTGGGAGGATGGGGGACCGGGGGGTCCTCACTACACGTGGGCTGAGGTTCAAAAGAGCTTTAGCAGGATCTCAAAGGACAGATATTTAAGTTGATATGTGCATTGCACGTGGACCATGGGCCTACAGCAGCAACGTATGAGGACACTGAGGCCTGGAGCGGGGAAGTGACCTGGCCAAGGTTGCCCAGCTCTTTGGTGAAGGAGCTGGGAACAGAACTCACGCTTTCCCTATACGTTATTCCATCTTCTACTCCATGCAGTGCCTCCGTCCTTAAAATGACCACAGGGGCCTAGAAACAGTGTCTGTCCAAGACTGTGGCATTTGCTGGACTTATAATTGGAGCAATTTAGGTTACCGTCCATGCCAACAAGGTCTATTGTTTATCTGATGGCTGGGATCACATCTGTGCTGATTGGCCATCCGGGAGAGCCATCTGTCATTTGGGGGAATCCTAAGGGGATCTGGCACAAGTGGATGAGGTCCTGGGAATGGGCCGAATCAGGGATGCTGCTAGTAGCCGCCAGGCCTCAACTGCCGAGAGTCTCTTCACCTTGTGCCGTCTTTACTTGTCCGTTTGAGGAGCCCAGGAAAGAGCTCCTCACAGCTGCTGCTGTCTTCTCTTTGCAGTTATGGAGTAGAGATTAGCTTCCATCCATCTCAGGACCCAGACCTAGGAGAGGCATCACAAGAGAAGATCCTCTCTGGGAGGCCACCTCTTTTGTCCATGCCTTTAATTCCTAGGTAACAAGGATGGCTTAGTGGAGTCTGTGAAATTAATTTAGTTCTCCCTGTCCAACAGGTTTTTTTTTCCCCCTGTCTTTGGCATGGCCCTGTAGGTACAGATAGATATAATGAAGCTGAAATGAAGGGATCTGCAGGTCAAGGCAGCCTCAGGCTTAACCATTAGCTTACAGCCACCAGATTTGAGCAATGGCTGTCCTCAAAAAGAGAACCAGAGAGGTGGCAGGCAGCTTCTCCGCAGTGGTCTGGGTGGGCTGAGGAGAGGAACTGCCTGTCCTGAGTTGATTAGACAGCAACCAGAGCAGAGAGCAAGAGCAATGAAAATGCTACGTGAATACAGCAGCCTGCTTTTGTCTCTTCTAACCACAAGCTCTAAACATTTGATAACAACATCAAAACCACAAATTTCTTTATCCCTGCTATTGTGTGAAAGGATGGCTTCAAGAAAAAAGGTTAAGGAGATTTAGTTGAGGTCAGCCAGCAAATCAGTAAATCTTGGAAATGATTCAGTCTTTCTGCTCTTCTCCAGCTACTATGCTATACTGTTTCTTATTGCTGTTTAAATATGAGCAAACAGAAAATGTCCTAGGTCCTTTCTAGTGGGAATGCAAACACAGCCTAAAAGCCATTTCCATTTTTGACTGGATGGAAATGACTTTTAGGCATTTCCTTTTTTTTTTTTTTTTAATGATTGCGTGTATTAAAAAAAGCTTTGAAAGGGAGGGAAAGGGAGTGTTTCTGAACCAGAAAAGCTGTCCTGGGAGTAATCGGTTGTTTTTTTTTTGTTTGTTTGTTTTTGCAGCGAGAAGCAGGTCACTGACTGACCTGATCTCTCAGTTGCTAAATGACCTATTGCAATGAAAATTTGGATTTGGAAGAATGCAGGAGTACTTCTGCTGGCTTTAGAAGATTGAGAAGTTTAAAATGACCGTGACCAAGGAAACCTACTCAAGACTTCCCTCTGATTTTTTTTTGGGGCCAGTATTTTTTTTTTTTCATTTAAAATTATTGGAACGACATTGATCAATAAAATCCAATGTTTCAAGTGCACGATTCAACAGTATGTCGTATATATATTGCATTGTGTTCACCACCCAGTATTAGATTTGCTTCTGTTACTGAATATTCGACCCCTTTCACGTCTATCTACCTCTCTCCTCCCTCTTTTCTTTATGATAATCACTAATCCACTGTCTATGTCTCTTTTTCTGTCATGATAACAGACAATCAGATAAAGAAGATGTGGTACATATATACAATGGACTATTACTCAGCTATAAGAAAAGAGGAAATACTGCCATTTGGGACAACATGGCTGGATCTTGAGTTAATCATGCTAAGCGAAATAAGTCAGAAAAAGTTGAAAACCACATGATATCACTCGTATGTAGGCTATAAATGTAAAAGCAACTCTCCTCTGATTCTAGTAGCAATAAAGGTCTTCATTACATCACTTACTTCATGAAGTCTTTCCTGGACACCCCTCTCCTATTCCTTTTCCTAGCTTTGTTTTTTTCTCTTTAACATTTATTACAATTTACCTCATTATATATTCTACTAATTTATCACTAACATAATATATATTTACTTATTTACCTGTTTCTCATATTTCCCCTAGTAGAAATCTAAGCTTCATTATGCTGGAGATTTTTCTTATTTCATCCACTGTTTATCTCCAGGGTCTAGAACAGTGTTTGGCACAGGGGGACTATTCGAGTGTTATTGAATAAAGAATGGAAGAAAGAAGATCAAAGTAATAAATAACCGAAATGCTTACAAAGGATCTGCTATATGCAAAGCACTAGTAACTAATTTAAACAAATTTAAACCGTAATAATTCCCTTATATTAATCTGCAAGGGCTGCCATAACAGAATACCACAGATGGGTGCTTAAACAATAGAAATTCATTTTCACCCATTTCTCGAGCTAGAAGTTCAAGATCAAGGCATTGTAG
Organism: Pteropus medius; assembly: GCF_902729225.1. Classification (NCBI taxonomy): domain Eukaryota; kingdom Metazoa; phylum Chordata; class Mammalia; order Chiroptera; family Pteropodidae; genus Pteropus; species Pteropus medius. Next base: position 15,836,363 of record NW_024342473.1, on the reverse strand, counting down.
GCCTAGTTTCTTCTGAGGCCAGTCTCTTTGGCTTGCAGATAGCCACCTTCCCACTGTGTCTTCACATGGTCATCCCTTATTAGTCTATGTGCATGCACCGCTGATGTCTCTTTGGGTGTTACAATTTTATCTTATAATGACACCAATCAGAATAGATTGGGGCCCACTCCGAAAACCTCATTTTAATCACCTTATTAAAGGCTATATCTCTATACTGTCACATTTTGAGCTACTGGGGGCATTAAGAATTCAACCTGTAAATTTTGGGAGGATGTTTCAGCCCATAACATCCCTCAAAAGGATGAAGATATGTTAGAAAAACAAGATATAAGTCCTTGGATATTCAATATTATTAGGGAAGAAGAACAGATTAAACATAAGAAATATTTAACATCTACATGATAAATAATGAAGTGGTACAGTGTAGTAGGTTTGTAGCTCCTTGTCTTTATTAGGTGTTGGAGAAATTAGATATACTTTTGAGCCTTATTCCTCATCTGGAAAACAGAGATTACAGAACTGATGAGGAGATTAAATGGGATAATGTTTGCCACATTCCCAACAGTTTGGCATGTAGTAAGTGTTTAGTAAATGCTGCTAATCTTGTTTTTTTCTTCTCTTCAAAAATAGTACATTCATTTTGGTGCTACATATTAATAAGAACACTTTTAGCATTGTGAAGACTCTCTTTTCTAGGTGTTTTTTTTTTTATCCCAAAAGTGATATATAATTTCTCTGATTATAATATATACTCATTTTAAAATTCAACCACTAGAGAAGTAAGGTAGAAAATGAAAGACACCCTTATACCCTTCCTGGAAGAAGATAGAAATATAACTTATACCCTTCCTGGCAGAAGATAACCACTGTTCAGTTTGCTGTGTAACCTTCAGCCTTTTTCTCTATTTTTATATAAACATGTAATTTGTTTTTCATAAGAAAAATGATTCATAATAGGCATCTTTCTATGCCATTATGTATAGATCTAGTCCATTCATTTTTATATTTGTATTTCACTATATTGGGGGAGGGCAAGGGAAGTAAGATGACTCCTGTACAAAACAGTTTGAGGAATGCTTAGTTACACAAAGTTAACCTGATTTCTTTTCTCTAGAATTGCTCAGAGCCTTTAATGTCCATAGTGAGCGTCCAAGAGGCTGATAAGGTAAATGGCATGTGCCAATTATTATTGTATCTCAGCTCTAAACCCATCATGAGCTCTGTAAACCTCATTTCTGCTTTGCCACCTGGCACCCTGATATACTCTGCCACTGCTATGGGGCACTGGGAGGAGACAGGGAGGATGGAGGAGGAACTTCCTGTTTGTTTCCAGCCTGTTGCGGTCCTGTAAGTGGCACCCTAGCAGCACTTCTTCAAGTTAGCAGCAGCGAGTACTTCTTGTAGTAGCAGCTGAATCCAGTTTGTTCTTTTTCCAATGCTTACAGACAGCCTCACTGCAGAGGAGATGCCAGCACCATCTGGCAAGCACCCCCTCCTCAGAAGTCTGAATCCTGACCCGTGGGGACTTCTTCTCTTTTGATTTCTAAGACTAGTGACCACCAAGCAGCATACCCTCCTCAGAGGTCTACATTTCAGCAACTTGGTGCCCTTTCTATAAGCTTCTAGGATTTAATAGAACCAGCCCTACTAATACCAGCTGGTATATTTAATAATTCCATCCATAGAGGTGATCACTGCTTCCTACAGTTACTATTTCTGTGATAACTTAGTCTTTTGCCTTTTCAGTTACTTAGTCGACAATTTTATATCTATATTATCAATTTTACATATATCTTTATATTAACTTCTTTCTGTTCAAATAATTGGTATATTTCTGTCTCCTGACGACCTCTGACTGGTGTATGTTTCTGGACCTTATTTGACTATGTCCCTTTCCTCAGAGACAGCTCAGGGGTCCAGCCTTCTTCCAGCCTTGGAGAAAGGCAGCTCTAAGCATTACTGTTAAGTTTTAAGAATATGACTGTTAAGAAAGGCTCAAATAGATTTGGTGAAACTCCCTATAGAAAAAAAGGACAATACAGTGAAGGTAGCAGTAAAATGCTACCAATTTTAATATGCTACCATCATTTTTCAGCAACTGGATCTGGCATTAGTAAAAAGACTTTGAAGACTCGCCAAGAAGCATATTGAAAGTTAACCCTAAGGGTTTTTGCTTGAGCCAAGAACTGCAGATCTTGAACATTTAATCTTCATTTGAGTTCATTTTATCATTTCTTAAAGTCTTCTAGTTATTTTGGCTTAATCATTTATCATGTTCTTTTTCTTTTGGATTTCTGGATTGGGACACCTTTTCTTTAAAATAAGTACTCAATCCAACAAGCCATGAATATTCTCTCTCCATTTTACAAAGCTAATTAAATCCTCTTTCCTACAATAGTATTGATTCTTCCTGCCAACTTTCCCTTTAAAATATCCTTGACACTCGTCTTTCTATTCATTTCAGCAGCCACAACTTTCATTTGTGTTCTTCCTCTCCTACCTGGCTTGCTACAAGAACCTTTCCACGATTTTCCTAACCTCCAGCTGCTCTCTACTCCAGTTCATGCTCCATGTCATCACCTGACTGATTTACTGTGTTCAGTGATTCTTCTGATAAAGGCCCTTCAAAGGTTCCTGACTGCCTTCATCTCTAACTTCTTAGCATAATTAGTTCAAGCCTTCTCAGTCTGACTTTGGCAGTTTGATCTCCAGCAACTCACTTTCCTGAACGTAGTGCTCCAGTCAAACACATTTACTCATTGTCCTTAAATTGGATCTTTATTTTGTCTTGTTTTTTTTTTTTTTTTTTTTTTTTACCTACAAGCATATACTTATTTCATTGCCCATTAAGAATGACCTACCTGTCCTTACTCACATCCAAATACTATCAGATCTGCAAGGCCTAACTCAATGCCCTTCTCTAAGCCATCGTTCCTTACCACTCCAGTATGCTGGTCTCTCCCTTCCCTAGACTCTCATAACTTTTGGTGTTTTCACCCCTTAATAGTACTATAGCTATCATTTATTGAGCACCTGTTCTATGACAGTACTTTCCTCAGTAATTTATTTTCACTAATCCTCTTTATGACCCTCACCTTATTTTGGATGAAGTTGAGGCTCAGATTGGTTAAGAGTTTCCTAAGGTCATGTGGTTTAGTAAGAGGTGGCATTAAGAGTAGAGGCTTATTTCTTCAACTCTACCATGCTGTTCTCTATTGATCTTGAAAGTCAGAAGACCCAGGTTTACCTCAGGTTCTGTCATTAACTAGCAGTGAAATCTTGCATGGATCACTTAACTTTTATCGACTTTATTGTCTCATCTCCAAGGCCTCTTCCATCACTAGCATTCAGAGAGCCAGTTCACAGAGGGTCATGAATCCCATTATGCTGTTCTGGATGAGAGAAAAGATCTCAGAAAATTCAGACTGGTGTTTTTATTGGGCCTTTAATTCCCAAGAAAAGGGAGATGTGGTGGGGTCGGGACACTAAAGCAATTACTCTTTGCAGGATGCTTGGAGACATCTTGTCATATTGAATTAAGTATTTATCTTTATTTAGAAACTCTGGAAATTTTATAGGAAGGGTTTGTTAGGAGAGAGTTTAGATTGTCAAGCTGCCATAGAAGCACAGATGGACAAAAGCTGTGGAGAGTTCCTTGATAGCAGAAGGGTATGCCTTTTCATTTTGTGGGCCTTATGGCAGAGCAGATACTTGTCTCATTTTTCAGACAGGAGATTTTGTTCAGCAACTGCCCAAGCAAGCTGGGCCCAGCCTCATGAAGAGTGCTTAGTAGCTGGAGATCTGCAGCTTTTGTTCAAACATATGTCCTGACCCTTGATCCTCACAGGGTGAAATTACACAGCGCTGAGAGCTGTGCACACGAAAATAGGACCAATATAAAGACAGGGGTGTTTAAATCTCAAAATCATAATTAAGCTGAATTATTATTCAAGGTACTTACCTAGATGCTAGTTGTGGAAAGAACATGGACTCAGGAGTTAAGCAAACTGAATTTACAACCTGGCTCTGAATTTGGGTTTCTTGTTTTGTAAAATGAGGGTCAACCACCTCCCATAATGTATTGTTTTTCATACTAGAAGAAACGATGAACGTAAAGCACCTACTCTAAGTAGGCAGTCAACAAAGGTTACTTTCTCTCCCTGTCTGTACCTTAAATGGTTAACCAAATGCCAGCCACTAAATTGAATTCAAACCAAGGTGAAAGGCAGGAATTCAGATGGCGTGTCTAAGAAAAAGGCCACAAACGCTCTCCCGCTTTGTACATTTTCTCCTCATTTGAATATCCCATTTGTCAATCTTGCAAGAAAGAAAAAAAAAAAATCCCTCATTGTTTGAGGAATTTCACGCTTTCCCCTCTATCCTGCTTCTTGAGGTAAATCCTAAAAGAGTCAGCACAGCATTTCTCAGTGCTGCTACCACCAATCCCAGAAAGCGGGTTCTTCTAGCACGCTTTTAAGTGCTCGCATGACTAATAAAGTGTGACATGGCTGAGATTTGCTAGGCTTCTCTTTGGGAGCATACATTCTAACTGACAAAATACGGCTAAATTTAGCTGACTTTAGACAACAAGCGTCCTCCGAACAAAGAGGGCCTCAAAGGCAAAAATGAGCCGTGGCATGTCTCTGTCCTAACATGGATATGCCCAGCCTCTCATCGGCGCCCCAGCCCTTGGCACAGAGACTTACGAGCAGTGTCTGAATTGTGTCGCTGGTGACAAGGTGGGCACTAAAAAGGTGGCTTCTGACCCAAGGATCCTGGGTCAGAATGGGTGGGTGGAAAAATAATCTCAGTATCCTAAGCCTCCGTAGCACTGTCTGTGTGCTAGTTTGTGCTGTTATCACTTCACTCTACAGCCTTCAGTCATAACACATCAAGCCCAGAAGAGAGCCCAGAGACTATCTAACTTAACACTCCTATTCTGTGCACAGAAAAAACAAAGCCCAGAAAGGGGAAGCAGCCTACCCAGGGTCCCACAGCTAATGGGTGGCCGAATGACAGCAAGAAGGCCATGCTCTTAAATCTCAGTCGACTTAAAAATGCTTCAAAGGAAGAAAGTGTGGGAAATCTGCCGGGACATATGGGAGGCACTTTGTGGAGGAGAATCATATGTTGCTGAAGCATTCTAAGAGCTAAAACTGTCTCCTTCCTAGTCCAAAGTTTGTGTAGTTCGATCCAAAACATTGTGAATGTACTTGGCATGGATTACAAAGAAGACACTGACCTCACTGTGGCAGGCAGGGGCACAAAGTGTGACAGGAGACATTCCCTGAGTTCAGCCAGAGACCAAACAGCAGCCAACTAAGGACACCAATTGATTCCAGGCACAGACTCAGAAGCTCAAAGGAAGAGAGCCACAGTCCCCTGGGGGTGTCAACTATGGAGCTTAGAAAGGAGATAGAATGGAGCCTTCCAGACCACTGCTAGAATTCCAGATGCGGGCACATCTGTGGGGGGCATTCTTGCTGGCACTTTCATCATTCCCAGCCCCTTCTATGTCCTCCCAGCATCTCAGTGAATGATGGCTGGGAACTGCATGTCCTAGACTCCTATTTCAGCAGGGTTCCTACTATGGTTTAGGTTCTGCCTGTGAGATGCACTTAAATGAGTGTTATTTTTATTCTGGCAGTGTTAGTGAACATATGGCTTTGGCCACATGTCATCAGTGCCTTCCCTGTTCCCCTAACTATCAGAGGTTGCAGGGCCAGCTGTGACCATTGCCCACGGTGGTTTTCTGCACTTTCTTGACCACTGGGAGGTAGCAGTAACTTCCCGATTCTCAGGATCACAGCTGAAGGGGTAAACCTGGAAGCTAGTGGCTGCCCCCTTGTTTTAACTCATGCAGCCGGTTCTTTCAAAGTTTCAAAAGCACCTAATTCTGTATTTTATCCTTTTCTTTTGAAATATCTAGAGTGGTTTCTGTCCCCTCAACTAAACACTAATTACCAATCTATTTAGTTACAATAAAAAATAATTGAACATTTCATATGTGCCAGGACTATACTATCATCTCATTCAATCCTCACTATAATACTATAATCATTCTCATTTTACAGATGACAAAAAGGGAGGATTAGATAGATGACTAGTCTGAATTCACCCAGTTAGCAAACGGCAAGCTAAGATTAAACCCAGCCTACCCAAGTCTAGAACCTACACTCCTGGCCACTTTGCAAACTGACCCTCTCAATTTTAGAATTACTGTCTGCCTCAGAAGAGTCAGACTTAAGGCCACCATCTGGGACAAGCTGAATCTCAAAGAGAAAGAGAAAGAAATCAGGGTTCAAAGAGAGAGACGGTGGGAGCCATTCTTTGCCTCTCCCCTCTCTTACCCTTTCTTCTGCAGCTGATGAAATTTCACAAACATATGTCAAATTTCCGTGTACGTGACCCTCCACCTGGTGTGCTCTCTCTCCATAACTCCTCACCATAATCTGCATGATAGGTCTGATTGCCCTCATTCTGTGGATGAGGCTCGCTCAGATCTCCTCTGTGAAGTCGTCTTTGCTTGAGCACCCTACGGCTGACCCAGTCAGGAGGAGCGCTTCGTTTGCTCCACTGCCACTTGTGGCAGGCGTCTCAATCTACTTTGAATTGGGATGAGTTGCATGTATGTTTGCCTCTCCTACTGACGTGGAAGTGTCAGTTGTCAGGTGACACCTTTAATTCACACCACAGTAGGACCTTGAAGATGACCCCGGATCTTTAATGGGATCTCCATTTCAGTAGAACTTTGACCATAAGAGTTTGGTTACACAATCCTCTTAGCTCCTCTTCAAGGTCCCATTTCCTGTCACCTTGTCTACTTCAATAAGTTACTGTGCATGGCTCCTGATCACAGGTATGTGCTTGCCTAGCCTCTTTGACCCGACACCTGGCAATTGCCTGGTAAACACAAAATGGAGCTAGATCTATACTGCAAATCACTCTCGCAACTCTCCAGGGTCAGACTTGTCTTTTTCAGAAATATTTCTGGCACTCGCATGGTGTCATTATTCCTCAAACCTATCCCCGACTGCCAGACAGCCTTCAGATTTCTCATCAACAGCACAGCGACCCATCCATAGTAGAGATTCAGGAAATGTTAGTTAAATTGAAATAAAAGTCAATGTCCATAATTTGGAAGAGGTTCTAGAAATGAAAAATTCACCAAAATTGACAGTTACTGAAGAAGAAAGGTGTCGTCTGCCACCTCAGGGGTAGGAGGTAGGTCAAGGAAGATAAGGATCACCCAAAAAGTATTTGAGAAAGTATCTTTCCATTTGATTAGAGAATTCAGACAAAACAGATTAGACAGGATCCAAAAAGAAGAAGGAAGATGCATGAAAAAAAACTGGAGGTAGTGACCACATGGGGCTTTATGAAGCTGAAAGGCAGACCCAGGGAAGCAATTGTCAGGGGATAAATGTCAAGAAAAGGCTTTGTAAGGAAAAGAGAGGCAGAGCGGGGAAAGGGAGAGGAGACAGCAAGCTCTCAGAAGATGGAATATAAAATAAGGAAGGTCGAAAGTTTAGGAAACAGATTAAAAGAGAACAGAGATGAATAAAAAAGAAGAAAGATAATAGGAAGAGGGGAAGAAAGACAACTACAGATTCTACCGGGCATTAAAAATGGCCAGGAAGATCACTGAAAAACCCTTAATATGTGCAAAATGAGCTATATGCATACTAGAAGATTACTGTCATTGCTCTAGTTTCTTACTTTTCAGAAACACATCTAGCATTCACATGACATATTGGTTAAGCTATGCTAGGGGAAGTGGCGATAACAGTCTCCACACCTCATTGGCTTATAACAATGAAGGTTTATTTCTTGCTCACACTATAGGTCCACTGTGGTCCAAGTGATGCTCTGCTCTACATTGTCTTCACTTAGGAACCCAGACTGAGGGAGTAGGGGGGCACCCATCTCCCTGAGTCCATGAGTACTGAGACAGAAAGAGAGAACACAGAAAATCATGCACTGACTCTTCAAGCTTCTGCCTGGGAGTGAAGCGTGTCATGTCCACTCACATTTCATGGACCACCAGGAAGTTACGTGGCTGTGACTAACGTCAAAGGAGGAGGGTGTGTAATCCTACTGTGCAGCTAAAAGAACTAGGACTATTTGATCAATAATATTAATGACTATTATGTGGTAAACTTCCAGGTTCTCTATTTCTAGCCTGGTATTTTCTTAACCAGAATTCACAGAGCCATAAAGTGGCAGAGCAGAAAGGGACCTGGCAAAGTATCTAGCCTAGGTTTCTGAACTTACTGGTAAGAAAGCTGAACCTCAAAGAGATGAAGTGACTTATCGAGGACCATACTGCTGACAGAACAGCCAGGTTCCTGATTCCCAGCATTTTGTGATGCTTGTACACACCAGGGCACTTCTATTAGCCTAATACTTATCTACTCATATGAACTACCAGATTCATTTCATTTTAGAATAGGCTTTTAATTACTACTGTAAGAGAAGCAAGGGTTTCTTGCCAAATGCCATGGTGCTGCCAAGTTCCTTGTATCTCCAATATTGAATCCCAAGCATATAAATAAATAGAAGGCAATCAAGAGTTTGAAATAAAAAATTTGGGTAGTAATGGAACAAAATGTTTGATAATACACATTTTGTATTCCTGTAAAAAACAGGATTATTTTTGGCCATTAGAAGAGGTACACAAAATTATATATATGTGTGTGTATGTATGCACATAGATAAACACAGATATAGATATAAATATAGATTTGGATCTATGTAATATATTTCTAAAAGAATGCCCAAGAAAGTGGTGATGGTGGAAAGAGATCTGCAATCAAGAGAGAGACTTTCCCTTTCCCATATGTCCCACTTCAGCGGTCCCCAATCTTTTTGGCACCAGGGACTGGTGCTTCTATGAGGATCTAATGCCTGATAATCTGTGGTGGAGCTGAGGTGGTGATGCTAGTGCTGGGGAGCGGCTGCAAACACAGATGAAGCTTCGCTCACTGGTCCAACGCTCACCTCCTGCTGTGTAACCTGGTTCCTAAGAGGCCACGGACTGGTACCGGTCCATGGCCCAGGGGTTGCAGACCCCTGTCCCATTTGATTGTCTAGTTTTTTTTTTTTTTTACCATGTGGATATTACTTTTTAAGTAAAAATAGTTAATAAACAATAAAAGGAGTAAGATTTTTAAAAGTAACAGATGTCAAAAAATGCTTAATGGGACTCTGCAGTATCTTTTAGAGTAACATGAAGTAGAACAAGATAAGGAAAAAGACTAAAATGGAAGCAAATGACAGCACTTACCAGCAGGCAGTACATTTTTTAGGAAGTTGAAAGATATTTTTATGTCAGACAAGCATAATTTAAATATCATTAGGCTGAGAGAGTCAAGATCTGGGTTCAAGCCCTCAAACATACTGCAGTCTTTAGCTCTTACTTTGAGAGGAAATCACTTGAACTTCTCTGTGGTTCAGATTTCCTATCCGTTAATAGCCCAGGACTTGGGTTTCCTCTACCAAGGTCCACTTGTGCACTAGCCACTTGAATTTATTGGAGAGACAGAGCATGCAGTGGAAAGATCAAGGGCCTTAGGAACAGACATACTTTGGTTTGCATTTTATATCACCCACTTATTAACTGCGAGACCTTGAGCAAATTACTTAATCTCTTCATTTTCAATAAGGTTGGGTAAGGTCTGCCTCAAAACTGCTGTAAAGATGAACTAAATGGCAATATAGAAAACTCTTGGTACTTGATGGTACTCAAAGATTTTTAATTCCCTTCTGAAACCATCTCAACAAACCAACTGAAAAGACCCCACAGCTGAGAAGAATGGAAATTACTCATTTCTGGCATTTAATTCTTTCCTTTAAGTGAGTCTATATTGATGTAAACAAGGATGAAACAGGCTCAGATAGAAGTGACAATCTTCTGATGATCAAAATTTTTTTTTATCTCTCAACAAGGAACAGGCATCTTTAAAAAGCAGCCCAATCACAATAATAACAATAATTTTATAGCTTATAAAGCGCTTTTACACATACTATTCCATTAAATCCACCAAACAAGGTGTGATTCATTCATCCATTTACTCAGTCATCTATTTAATAAATATTTATTGACCATCTACTATGTGCCAGGCACAGCAATAGGTGCCAGAAACATATTGAGACAAAAAGAGCTGTAGCTCTTGCCCTCAGAAATCCTACCAGTTAATGGGGAAAGACATACATTAATCAAACAATCATACAAATAAAAGACATATTAGATCTGTGTTCAGTGCTTTTCAGGACAATACGTTGTCCTGAAAAGGTTTTGAGGTTGAGGTTTCAAAGACGATATGTACAAAGACCCTGTGGCAGAGAGGGAAAGGAATCATACTCTTAGGGAACAGAAAGATTCCTAAGTAACATAGGTTTAGCACGAGGTGACTGCAAGGATACCCTGGGGAGATGAATTGGGGTGAAGTAGGCTTCACAGGGCCAAGGAGAGCTGTCTTTAGGAACTACAGACAATTAACATTTGCCAGGGGCTGAATTCAGAGTGCAGAGCTGACAAGGTACACTGAAGAATAAGCTGGCTGTAAGCAGGTGGAGGAAAAGTCGGTGGGGAACTGGCAGACATAGGTTAAATCGTCTGTGCTTCTGAGTAAAATTTAAAAAGCCTGATAGAGTTGTTCTGTTTGGGTCTCTTAAAAGCTCTATGAGGGAGAAAAAAGGGAACAGGGAAGGAAGGATGGGATTCATTAGCTTTATTTCAATTCTGGATCTAATGAGGCTACACAATGCTTAGGGAAAGATGGTGACTTGACTACTCTTTAGTAAGAAATTCATGGTTTCAATACTTTCCTTGGCACTCATATATTTTCCCAGTTCTTCCTCCTAACCCACAGATGCCTACATTTATTATTGCTGATGGCTTTTGGAAATTGTCCCAGCCCCCGGAAACTAGACGGTAAACTTAAGTGCGTCTGCAATTGTGTAAAGCAACTTGAAATATGAGGTACTTTACAAATTCAAGACTCTCTGTTGACATTTTCTCAGAGAGAGTGGGCTGTAAGTCCTGAGGTAGTCATTGGAATAGATAGCGGTTCTCAAGTGTTAAAGAGACAAGAGGCCAAAATGGAGCCACTTGTGTTAAGGCCCCACATCAACAAACCAAGACTTAATACCTAACCTAATTACAGTTTCAAAGTTCCCTAGGAATATGACCTTTAAACCAGCCAACCTAGAATTTCCTGGAGAGCATGAAGAGGCAATCTACTGAAGGACCCCTTCTGTTCCCCTTAGGAGGATGACCTTGCCTGAAACAATGCATTCCTTACTAATAATTTCCTTTTCCTGCTCACTTTCTGCCTTAAAAGAAGTTTCCATTTTGTACAGCAATTTAGAGCTCCTATTGACTTGCTAGATGGAATGCTTCCTGATTCATCAATCATATAAAATAGCCAATCACATCTTTAAATTTTCCTTGGTTGCATTTTTGTTACTGAACACAACCCAGCTTACCCATTAGAATCAGCTGGTAACAATTAAAAAAAGAAAACTATGACTAGGTTCCACCAGAGACCAATCACATCAGAATCTTTTGAGTGAAGACCAAGCATCGGTACTTCCTTGGAGCTCCCAGGTCATTCTGCTGTGCAGCCAGGGTGGAGAACCACTGGCACGGAGAAAGCTCATTTCATTGGTTATATGAACTTGGCAGTGACCCCTGTCTCTGGGTCTCAGTATTCCTATCAGCTGTTCCAGATGATCTCAAAGACTCCTGGCAGCCTTGGCAGCCTAGGACTCTAACCCCATTGTAGGAAGCCTGGCTGCACCCACAGTGAGTCCCATTCTTGCCTGGACAGTATTGCTCTCTCCTCCAAGTGCCTCCCTTAACTTGGGGCTTAGCATCCTGGAAAGAGCAATGGGCCAGGAGTCGGGCGATCAGTTTTCCAGTTAACCAACACAGAAAATATCACTTGAACTCTTTAGACATCGGTCTGCTACATCTGTTAGATGGTGCTGATGTTGACCTTTCTCATACCAAAAGGAGAAAACTGGACAGGATGATCCCTCTAGGTCCTTCTAGCTCTAATAGTCTGTGAAATTCCCAGTCTTGATGAATGAATTACATTTAAAGAAATACAAATAAAAACACACAAACTAATGTTTTTATTTGGGCTGAGTATTGTATGGGCTCTACAGCTTTGCAATCCCATCATAGAGCAATCGTTCTTACCTGCACTATGCTGTGCTGACCCATGACATGTCACTTCAGTAGCAACAGCTGCCCAGAAACTTTGAAGCAAACTGGGAGCAACTGGAGCTATAGAATTCACTTTCATTGGCTCACCAATCTCCAAGGGGCTAGTGGCTATGGCTTGATGGAAGAAAAGAGTTGTTACTGCTGTCAATGTCACAAAGTCACCATCAACAAAGAGGGGACAAGAGGAAGCTCCCACAGCAGTGAGATGAGAGAAATGGCCTCATCTGATTGGCATCTGTTATAATTTATGTACTGTGGACTTCCAAATTCCCTTCCCTCACCTAAGCCCCATATTCAACTGCCCCCTATAGCTATTTTTTTTTAAAAAAGGCATTACTATCTCAGAACATTGACATTTGGCCAAGATACTTCCCTCTATACCTTGTACATTGAGACCTGTAAAATCTCATGCTGAAATATGTCACAGATTCCTTCTCCATCTCTAAGCCTTTCCCAATTGACTACGCCAGCCTCCTAACTGCTCTTCTTGCTAATTACTCCCCCTTAATTTATCCTAACTGAATTACTTAGGACACAGTTTAAATATCACTCAGCCCCTAAAAACCTCTTATATCCAAAGAAACCACCCCGTTATTTTTTTTTTCATCACCCACCTTAGTTCCTCCACAGTATTTATCAGTCTGCTCTTACCTTCTTCTTTTGTTCATTTCCTTGCTGTCTGTCCTTCACGAGAATATCGGTGCCACACGGATAAGGTCCTAGTCTATTTTGCTTACATGAGGCCTCAATATATAGCACAGTCCCTGGCACATGATAGGCTCTCAATGAAGATTTGTTGAGTGAATGAAAGGCGAGGGAGAGATGGAAAGGGAGGAAGGGATGGAGGGAGGAAGGAAGGCAGGAGGGAAAGAAGGCAGGCACGCAGGAAAGAAAGCTCAATGAGTAAAATCCAAATGTTTTAACTTCGCATAGCAAGCTCCCTCTGCAAGTGGCCCAAGCCCACCTCCTGGCCCTATCCACAGCCACTGCTCCCCATGCCCAACAATAAGCATGTTTCACCTTTCTGCAAACTACCATGATCTTGAATGTTCCTGAAAATAAAATTGGGACATACTTGCTGGTCCCAATGCCTGAAATGACACACCTTCTCTTCTAGAAAACTCCGAGTCACCTTGAGGAGCCGGTGATTTCGCATCTTTAAAAACCAACTCCTGCCCTCTGCCAACCTCTCTTCTGCACTCCCGTGGCACTCTGAAATCCCTCCACTGAAAAATTTTTAATGCACTTCATTATACTCATTTGTTTAAGTGACTGCCTCCCACTCTGGACTACGAGCAATTTAGGAACAAAAATTCTCTGTTTTCCATCAGCTTTTGGGGTGGTATCTAACCCATAGTTAATGATTTTCTCTGCGAATTATAATCTGCAATTCCAGAAGCTGTTCCACAGGAATGTCAGTCCCACTTGAATTTGCATAAATTCATACCTGTAAGAATTGAAGAGCAGGTGTTTCTGGACCTTCTAACCATCCCCAGAGAGCACATCTAGGCAGTCATCTATAGGCTTTCAATTGTGACAAGAGGAAGCAGAAAAACAGGCCCATTTTTGGCAATAAAGTCAGGTGGGTTTCAAACAAGGAGATGGTCTTCCACTTTATCCTTCTGCTGGAAATGACCTGTTAGCCCACATTACTGAGTGCCTACTAAATGCCAGGCACTGTGCTCGGTACCAGAACCTCCCAAAGCCAAATAAGACATGGCCATGATCAGAAGGAGTTCGAAGGGGCATAGAGAAGACATCAGTTCTTGTTCCTCTTCCCAGATTAACCTAAAACCTGATCACTGTTGATAAATGAAAATCTCATCTAAGCTGGCTTCCCTGGAGGGCAATTCAAGTAGCTCTCCAGGAGATAAGGGACCTCTTAGTGTCCCTCCTGGGCATAATGCCCAATGGTAGCACAGCAGACCATGCAGCCAGCAGGCGCACCTGACCTACCAACAAGGAAGCAGGAGGAAGGGTCCCCACTCTGGAGAAGCCTCCAAAGCTCATGGTGCCAGGAAACTGAGGACAAATTCACTGACACGAAAGTGTGCCAACTTCAAAGACCTGCCTAGGTTGTTCCTAAGTTATCAGAAATATCCAAAATATCCCTTAAAAAAAAAAAAAAAACACTTGGATTTCCTGGATGGTTTGTCCCATTGCCCCAGAATACTGGCAGATGTCCTGATTGTTTACAGGCTTAGGATTTTTCTACTTTGGGAAAAAATGCCTCCAAGTGTGCAGAGCACAGGGGACAGATGGACTATCCCTCCAGCCTGCTACCTTCTCAGTTGTAATTGGAAGAGAGATAAGCTTCTAGTATAGCATTCCCTATGAGTCTGAAAAGCAATATTCATGCTCCTTACCCAGGGTGGCCTTTAGGAAGGTCAGTATCTACTTGCATAGTTATTCTCTCTCCTGATCTCCTGCTAAGACAGGGACACATATCCCCAGGATGACCTAACTAGCTCAGGGCTGAACAGGGATCCTTCTGAGATTTAGAGAGTCTTATGAGCTTTTGGCTTGATCTCTCTTTTTTGGTTTTAAAATCTAAATTACATCTATTACATTCCTCAATAGAAAGGCTCTGCTGGCCAGAAGGGAATAATAAATTTTATAAATTACCCAATTAATCGCAACAGCAAACAATTAAGCTGGTGGGGACACTCGGTATTCTACCTTCTTTTCAGAGGAAAGCTTAAAGCCGTATATAATGCTGTTGTTAATTTTATTATTGATGTTGTTGTGGATGTTGCTTAAACTTCTTATCAGCCCCTAGAGATCGGTGTTAACTGGGCTAATTCATAGTGAAATAAAGCTGATTTGAAATATATCGCTCTGAAAAAGTCTATACTAGTAAAATTTCTTGTTTGTTTTATTCAGTTTGTGATGTTTTTCTGAAGAAGGAAGATGACATCGACTACTCCCGAGGCACAATTATGAGCACCTATTACTCACAGAGCACACCTACGAGCACAGTGCGAAGCACTTTATAGGTGCTACAGCTTCTGGTTTTACAACTCATCAAAACCTGGGACTCAGAGGACTTGAGACCCACCTGTTTTACCACCCCAGCATCCTGCTCACCCTTACTGTCTGCTTCAGTTTTGCTTTAAGAACTGTAATTTGGAGACCTGCTTCTACTTATCTGGTGATCAAATGTCCATTCATCCTAGATTCCTTTTCATTGCTTTGGAGCATAAAGTATGGTCCTGAACAGTGAAGGGCTTATATGTTCCACGAGCTTTTACTCATATTTTTAGTGATTATCACACAGCCACTATGGTACATATAATAATACTCCCTTTAAAATCGCAAAGCTAAGGTTTGAAAAGGTTATTTAACTTGCTCAGGGCTACAGAGTGAACCTGAGCAGGCAATGGAGGATTTGACATTTAAGAAGATGTACTATGTGAAACAGGCCAAAGCAAGAGGTTCAAGACTAAGGCCGCTGCTGATGAAAGGAACCAGAGACTAGACACTGGCCAAGTGTGTCAGGGTCAAGGGTCCAGTTTACTCTCTTTTAAGAGGCAGGTAGAACTAGTGAAAATTACTTTAGCCAGTAGAAAATCACAAGCATTTATATTGCAGCATCAGTGTGATAAGGTGAATGTATAGTGAAGGCAACAGGCTGCTAGCCTATAACACTCAGCAGGTGCTCTGAGAGACCATCTAAGCCAACCTCTCATTTTAGAACTGAGAAAGTGGAAGACCAGAAAGGGCAGGTGACCTGCCCAAGTTCCTACAACTTATTGGTGGCGGAGTCAGCACCAGAAGCCAGGTGTCCTATATTCTAGGCTCATGTCCTTGTTCACACACATGTGCAATAGCATTGGGCACTTATGAAGCAAGTCATATATATAACCTCTATTTTTTAAAAAAAGATTATTGCTAACCTGGAGAAAAAGCAAAACACACACACAATATATAATTCCTGTGGGTCATGTAAGGGAGCCTACTTTGCAGCTGAGTGGACAAAATTCCAGAGATGGTAAGAGGATTTCCCTAGGCCTTATTGTTGATTAGTAGCAGAGATAGAACTACAATCCATATTTCCAAATCTTAGCCCTATACTCTTTACCTTCTTTTATTCTTTTCTCCTCAGTCCTCTCCTCTAACTTCCATAAATGCAGGTGACCTTGGGCTCAATAAGATATTACTAAAAATTCCTTACCAATTATCAACTAATAAAGACTTCTCTAGAAGTACAGGAATTTCAATATCTAAAGAATGCTTAATGATTAGAAATAAATAATGTAATAATGAAGTAATTAAATTCAGGCCAACACTTGTTTGCTCATTGACATTTTATTTCAAATAAGCATTGAGTGTATGCTGGGCATGCAAGTAATAACTGTGCTTATAATTATAATTACTACCATTAATTGGCCACCATTTTATACGTTATCTCATTTGACCCTTAAAACAATCCAGTAAGTAAACATCCTCATCCATGAGGCATAGAATACTGACTGCTTACCTCAATATCCATCTGCCCTTGCTTTTAGAAATAGAAACTTGATTTCCAACTGGATATATAAATATATTTTTGCCCAGCCAGTTAAATGTATTTCCCAGATACTGTTACATATAAGTGTGGCTATGTAACCCAATTTGGCCAATGAAATGAGGCTTCTAGGAAATTTCCTTAGAGAGAGGAGATATGCCTCTTTTTTGCCTTCTTCCTCTCTCCTGCTTTTTAAAATATGCATGTGATGGTTGGAACTCTAGCTTCCATTTTGAACCATATTTGAGGATAATGGCTACATCGTAGGCATGATCAAGTGGAGAGTTGTAAAGATTTGGAGTCCCTGACCATTTTGTGGATTACAGTACCGTTGCTAAACAAACTACTCTGAAAATCTTTTATGTGTGTGTGAGGGGCGGGGGTGGGGGTGGGGGGGGAACTTGTTTAAGCAGTGTAAGTTCACCCAAAACCTATAAGTAACTGATATAATTCCATTTTGCCAATAAAGAAAAGGAGACTTAACGAGGTTAAGGGACTCCCTCTACTTCTGTGACAGACATGATGCTAGATATGTAGCATAAACCTTTTCATTTTTCTCCTAGAAACACAGAAAGAATACATACATTTCCCAGGTTCCTTTGCTGTTAGATTGGGGCCATATTGCTGAGTTCTGGCCAATGGAATATGAGTGAAAGTGATATATACCACTTCTAGGCCAGGCAATAAAATGCCCTGCATTATCTTCCAGGCTTGCTCTTCTATTTGGCAGTGATCATACATATTAAAGCAAGAGAATCACAGAACAGAAGGACCCTGATTTCCTGCATGACTGTGGGAAGCAGAAACTCCTGCCATGCCCACAGACCCACATTTGATTGACATAATGGAGAAATAAACCTTTGGGTGTTAAGGCACTGAGCCTGTGGGTTTGTTACTGCAGTTGGTGTTGATGACCCTTATTAATTAAACTTCATTCCACTAATAAGTAAAGGAGCCAGAATTTGATATTGGGAGTTTTCTGACTCTAAAGATTGTGCTTTGGTCCCTGTCTTAGAGGAGTTCACAGTGTGTCATGGGAAGATGGATGCGTATATCCTAGGTTCAAGAATGTTAGAGTCCTATAATGGAAGTCTACATAGTACACAGGGTAGCATAGAGACGATGGTCAATTCTGGAGGTTTTAGAAAGTCTCAGCCAGAAGTGGGAAAAGTGACATTATAGCAGATATTTTTAGGATACAAAGGAACTTAAGGCAAAGCCTCTATCCTCCATTACCTTATAACCAAGCTATGAGAGCAGAATAACTGCAGAAAAACAACAAAACAAAACAAAACAAAACAGAAGCAATAGTGGGAGGCAGCGCAATAATTAAGGAACAGACTAATAGACACAGATTCCAAGAGTGTGTCAAGATCTAAGAAGAGAGTTGAGTGAAATCTGGAGGCTTCATGGAGGAGACTAACTCCGAGTTAGACTAGGAAGAACAGATGGAAATCAAGTTGGTAGAAGGAAGATACAGGAAACATTTCATAGGAAAGAAATGGCCAGAGAAAAGGCAACAGTGGAATCTCATTCAACAAAGATGAATTAAGCCTCTACACTATGGCAGAGGGTTTGCCTGAAACTTGAAACACAAAGATAAATCAGATGAACTTCCTCTCCTCAAGGAGTCCATGACTCCTGACTGTCTATTGATCACTAATCACCATAAAATGAAAAAGTGTTCTCAGAGACATATGTATGTAAAGCGCAATGGGAGCACTGATGAAGATCAGCAAGGATTTAGGTGAGGATTTGGCCAGTGGGGCAGGAAGACTTCATGAGTCCTGAAGGAAGAGTATTACTTTTCTAGGCTCACAATGTGCAGACAGGGAAAACCATTCCAAGCACAGAAAACAGCCTCTGCAAAGGGAGAAAGAAAGAGTATGGTATGTCCATGGACGACAAGGAAAGTAATGTGATTGGAGTGGAGATTTGTGCTAACCTGGAGCCACGGCAGGTGAGGCTGGAGAAACAGGCAGAGGCAATTAGAGGTTTACAAAATCCAGGTGCAAGAGTTTACGTGCAATACGATAATCAAGAAGTGTCCGCAGTATAAATTAGCATTATATGAAGTATCTTGAGAAGTGTGTATGGAATCCAAACCTTACTTTCCCATTTGGGGGCACACTGGAAGAGAAGACACATTTTCAATTTGACTTAAACATTTGGAAGGGAAACGTCAGTCAAGTTAGAGTGCAGAAGGCACTTTCTATCTTGGATCTCAGCCAGCAACTATAAAGCCAAAAGTTGGGAGTGGCAGGAGTAGGAGTGAATAGAGGAGAGATGAGAAAAAAGATATAGACAGTAGTGGGAATAGTTAGGGAAAAAAGACAGAAAATTTAATAGTGAAGGTGACTGAAGTTGGAAATCCAGGTAAGACTTTAAGGGACCGACTGGTTTCTTCTCTTCTTCCAATAATATTGAATCCCTTAGTTTTTCCAAGTGTGTTTACAATTAAGCCACGGATAATTATAAATAAAAGATTGATAAATTATCAAAATTAAAAATGTCTGCTGTTCCAAAGCCACTTTTAGGAAAATAAAATAATAAGCCACAGACTGGGAAAAAACATTTGTACTCCCTGATAAACACTTCTGATAAAGGACTTTTATTCACCATATATAAAGAGTACTCAAAAGTCAATAATAAGAAAACAAATGGCCCAATTAAAAATGGACAAAATATTTGAACAGCTGCCTCACCAGGGAAGAGGTATGGATGGCAAATAATCAATTGAAACGATGTTCAACATCATTAGTCATTGGGGATATGAGTATTAAAACCACAAGATAGCGCTAAACACTGTTCTAATGGTCCAAATTAAAAACAAAAACAAACAAACATTACTAAATGCTGGTGAGGATGCAGACCAAATGAGACTCTCATACATTGCGGGTAGAAATGCAAAAGGGTATTCTGGAAATTAGTTTAGAAATTTATTATAAAGTTAAACATACACTTACCATATGACCAATAATTCTGCTCCTAGGTATCATCCAAGAGAAATGAAAACTTATGCCCACATTAAAACCTATATGCAAATGTTTATGACAACTTTATTTATAATTAACAAAAACTAGAACCAATTCAAATGTCCATCAAATAGTGAATGGATAAGCCAATGTGGAATACCCACACAATAACAAACTACTCAGCAATAAAAAGGAACAAATTACTGGTACATGCAACAACAGAGATTAATCTCACCATTTTGCAAAGTGAAAGAAGCCAGATGCAAAGGTCTAACTAAATACTCTGTGATTCCATATATGTGACATTTTGGAAGAGGCAAAGCTATTGGAACAAGGAAAAATAGTTCAGTAGTTGCAAGGGGCTGAAATAGGAGAGGACTGACTACACAGAAGTCCAACAGAACTTTTTGGGTTGACATATAGAAATATTCTGGATCTTAGTGGTGGTTGTGGCTGCACAGTTATTTATGTTGTCCACATTTATAGAACCATCACCTAATAAGGTGAATCAGAACCCAGTGACTCTGACTTACAAAGGAGAAAAGAAGACAAAAACCAAATGATGGTGCAGAAAGGCATTGTTTCCTTAGAGGTGGAGCTGGAGCTTGCAGCCATGTCTGGATGGGCAATCCATGCCTCTTCCCAAGCAATCATTGGCTGACTCTCCTTAGATGTGGTCTTGAATGAAGTGTAGTAGAGACCTTGAAACATGCTTTCTAAATCCCTGGGAAACATAGCAGGGGACTTTGGAATTTCTATAAATAAAGGACCAGGCACAGCAAACTGCATGAAAGAGGGGTCTCGGGGATGTACGCTGAAGTTAGATTTCACAGCAAGCCCATTGTCCTTACTCGGGTTGCCTAACAGATCAACAAAGACAACAAAACCTTCTGAGAAAGCTGTACTCACTTTAAGTAGGATTAAGAAATTGTCAGTTGTGCATACCAAATAAGATTTTTTTAAAATTTGGGTGGCCTGGGGCAGGTGTACCCACCCCGTGGCTCCCTCACTGCAAGTCAGCATCTGCTGTATTCACCTAAAGAAGAAATGAGCCTCCTTCAACTGAAAAAGCAGAGATCTAACCTCAGCTTCTATCCTCATGCAAACTCCTCAAGGAATAGAATCTCTGGGGCTGGGAGGGACCTCATACAGGAATGTGTACAGCTCTTCAGAAACCACAAATATTTAAATGCCTGAGTGATGACCCAGACCTTGAAGAGACTGAAAGGAGGGTCACCTCTAACAAAAAGCATTGTCACCTGCTAGTGGGTTTCTCGGAAAACATTCCTTTTCCTCCTAAGACATCTGAGGGAAACATTTTCTAAATTTAAGTATGTTTTCCCCAAGGGAACCATTTCTTCATCTCATCTGATTATCTATGAGGTTTTAAGCACCATAGTTTAAAGAGTTTACACTAGAATAAATTTTTGAATCAAATGGCTATGAAATCCCAAAGGGCCCCCAACTGCTTTCCTTTGGTAGCACACAATGAGCAACTGGAATTAAAATGGAACTAAAGAAGATAATCTATGCAAAGATAAAGCCAGCTGAAAGGTAAAAATAAATTGGAACAAATCAGCTACACAGTAGAACATTCATAGCTCCAGGAAAATATCAATTAAAAGTATTAGTTGCAAATATTTCCTGAGGAACTCACACTAAAATTCCCCACCGTGTCTCTCTTACTATTTACCTAGGTGTTTTAATTTGTACCTAATGCAAAATGCTTTTCTTCATAGTTTTGGTTTCCCATTTGTTTTATTCCTCTCTAGGCAGAATAATGACTAGATGTTTTAAAACATATGACTGTTTTGACAACTTAGAATAAAATAAGTGAGTTACCTCTTTATCACTAAGGAACCCTATAATTTGGTAATTTGGCACTCAGCTACCTTCAATGAGAATTCAACTTAGCTGAGCATCAACCATGTCTCAGATGTTGTGCTAGGCACTGTGGTTAGAAAAACGAATAAAGGAACAGTCCTATTTTAAGGAGTTAGTGGTCCAGAAGAGAGTGTGGGCATGCAAACAAATTGTTAGCCTCTGTAGCAAGTGATACAGCAAAGGTACAGTACATCGGGGAGGAAACGATTACCCCTGTCTGTGAGTCTTTGAAGCTGTCTACTAAGCCTGCCATTTGAAAGATGGACAGTTACTGCCCAGGTAAACAAGGCTGGAAGAGCATTCCAAGCAGAGGAAACAGCATGTGGGAAGGGTGAGAAGTGTTGACAGCATGATGCATGGCAAAGATCACAAGAACTTAGATATATCAGGACTGTCAAGTACAAGGTGGAAGAGAAATATGAGAGAAACAAGCACAAAGAACTTTGTCTGCTGTGCCAAGGAGGACAGACCTCACTACTAGGAAATGGGGGCACTGGGACAAGTGTTCTAAGAGAACAGATATAATGATATTTCTATCAGATAAAGATTACTTTGTCATCAAAAGCCCATGGTCAGGGGAACAGGAATAAGAGGATTCAGTGGAGAGATAGCAAAGAGATACAACCAACAGCCCTTGATGCCTGAGCGGTAGTGTGGGGTAAGGAGAGGCAGAAATTAGGATAAGTCCAAAGTTTCTAAGTTCAGAGGTTACATGATGCCACCCAAAGAGATGGAGAATACAGAAGAGAGACTAGGTTTGCGAGGCAAAGGGTGGAGGTGAGAAAGATGACTGTTCAGATTTGGAAAAACTAAGTCTTCTATCTAGGTAGAGATATCCGAGAAGTGGTTCTTAAAAACCCTGGAGTGAAAAATCACCCAAGGAGAAGGTGAGAAGAGTAGAAAACCAAGGCAGATCCTGGAGAATGCCGCCAGAATGTTGTGGGCAAGCAGAGGAAGCAACTCCAGGCAAAGGTACTAAGCATAAGAGCAGTGGGTCCAAACTAGGGATTTTCAGGCTCTCACTAGCTGACTGAGGAGACTTTTCCTGAAACAAAATCTCAGCTGAAGTCCAGAAAGTAAAACAGAAGTAGGGTTGGTCTACATGAAGAAACTCCACCAACACTTTAGCACATAGAATAAAGCTTGAAAAGCACAGGGCTGAGTGATATCACAAGAATCAGAGAGCACAAACACCTCTTCTCAACGTGAGAAGCTTTGAGGCACAGACCTCCCCCAAAAAGTGAGTAAAGAAAATGAAACTACATACTGTAGCTATGGCATTGCAAAAAATGCATGACAAATCTGAGTTTTGGATCATTGCATATTCAACAAGTATGAACATAGAGCAAAGAGTGTCAGCACTAGAGAACAAACTCCTTGGCTCCCATTGTAGAAACGGAGGTCCAGAGTTAGGTAGCTGGTTAGTCAGTCTAGAGAGTGGCTGAGTGAGGACCAAGCTTTTAGTTTCGGAGTCTCATTACTCTATTCACTCCCTTCCAATTGCCCTGGAAAGGGAAACCCAGCCTGAGACAGAATTAGCAATTCTATCAGCTAGCGCTTCAGGCCTGGGGGCTCTGGGCTCTGAGTCCAATCATAGTGCTAGGTTCCCTGGAAGAGTTTACCAAATGCTTTCCGCTTGAATGGCAGAGCATATTCACAAAGGACACTTGGGAACCTGGGCTGCTCTTCTAAGGACAGAGAGCCTTTGACCAGGGAGAATATCTTTATTCATTCAGCATTAGCAACCTAGATCAGTTCCTTAAACTGAGGTAGATGGCACTGGAGGAATATTAAGACTTCTCTCTGTCAGATATCAAGGTCAGCTAGGAAGATGATAACCACAACAGCACTGTGGAATGCCAATCTTCCTTACATTCGATGACTCATGAGAATATATATCTGTCCCAAGATAGCAGAACCATTTACGAGACCAGAGTTGCAGTTAGATCTCTAAGCTAGTAGAGGTGGTGGGAACATGGCTGGAAACGGAGGTCCAGAGCATGGCACGCCTGTCCCCTTCCAAGCCATGTGGCTTCTCACTGCTAAAATATCCTAGTAGGAGTTGGCCATAATCTAAAAACCCTTGGAAATAGGAGGTAAGCCTGAAATATTTATTAGCCACCGACCTTAAGGGTCAGTGTGAGAAAGATAATGAAGAGGAAGGAGAAGGCAAGCAATTTGCCTTTTAACTTATCTGGCTCTTCTGGATGAGATTAACTTGGCTTGCTGCAGCACAATTTATCTCTAAGTCTGCTGCTGGCTAACCATGTTAGCGACTTACTGTTTGTTGTAGCTTTGCCACTAGGAAGAGTACACCCTCCTCCCCTTGCAAATAGGTGTGTACTTCTCTTTTACACCAGTAGAATGAAGATGGAGTGTTTCAGGCTTTGTCTGACACAGACTCTCCCATTTAAATAACTAGAATCTTGACACAGACTGGAGGGTAACAAAACAAAGTAAGTACGTAACTCAGTTTTCTACCCAAAGAAATCCAGGTCTCTTTCTTGTCCTGAGGCAGTGTCAGAGGTAATTTAAATAGGCAGGCTAAAATTATCTAAAATAATCTGGCTTGGGAGAAGGAAGTTCCATTCTCAAGGTTCCCAAGTATCATATGTGGATTTTGAGAATCAAATATAAAACAGAGACTAGCTAAAGATTGCTCAACTTCCAAAAGTCCCGTCGAGTAACCCAAGTGAGTTGATGCCCTCCTAATGCTGTTCTGGAATCCTGCTCGTGGAACAGAATGTCCCACAATATTCCAGGAATGTCTACATCTGCAACGCAAGTACAAATAATTTTTTCACTATTTTAGCCTTTGTTCAGTAGGTATTGGTTTTCAGGGTAGAGTCTATAGAAATTGCCTGTTGGTGGCTTTTTAAGATAAAGATGAACAGAAAGCCAAAGAAAAATTTCTCAGCCCACCCTAGGAACATGTCTCCACCTTACCTAGTGATTCCTTTAAATATAATTAGTTAGTTGTGTATGAGTCCGCCTCCCTGAGGGCAGGGCTCGCTTTTTAAAATCTCCGTTTCCCAGCCCTGGGCTTCAAGCAGAGTTTCCAATAGGTGTATGTTCAATGTATGAACGAATGGATAAATGAGGGAATAAATGGTTAAATTTTATTTGTAGGATGAGTGGCCATGTTTATACTTTCTTTCAATTATAAATTTTACATTATCTTTCCTTTAAAGAGAGGCAGCTGCCTGTGAAATCCTGCTTTGGGCTAATTTCAGCATTGGCAATTCGTGGGAAGGCTCTCTGGCTTTGGCTAGTCTGGGCTGCAGAGTCTCTGTGGCTCTCTGGCCTCCTTTGATGACCCCTGCCTATCACTTGGTCTCCAGTTCTCCCTCTCACAGAGATGAGGGAATACTCAATCACTCCCCCTGCATCCCCCACTCTACTCTGCCACCCTTTGCCCCTTACCTAGCCCCAAGGAGACCTCATTTTCTTGGAAATATGACAAATATGCCCCCACACACCTATAAAATTTTCCTATGAGATGGTAAAATATGACACATTTGGGACCAGGGGCACAAAGGTACCCAAACCCATCCTTGCTTAAAAAAAATAGTACAGAGGCAGCTGTAAAAACCACCAACACACACACATCCCCAAGACATCCACACTTGATGCTATCTTCTTTTCTACTTCCCTTCACGGCAGACCACGTGGAAACATGCTGGCTCTTATCCCCGCATACTGCTTTCTTTGGGAGAAGGAAAAGCCAGGGTGTGAACTCAGGAGAGAAGAAACTCAGGCAGAAGTTCATGTGGGTTCCCCGGGGGCATAGAACTGTGAACACTGGTAAGGGCCCAGCTCAGTCCTGCTGTCATCCTATTACCCCTGGAATCACTGCTTTGGACAGATGCCCCAGAGGTCAGAAGGATCCTGCTGAAATGCACAATATGATAACCCATGCGCCTTTATTCATTTACTCATTGATTTGAGAGGCAGCAGAGAAAGCTGTTCAGAACCTGGGCCAAGCTGCCTGGGTTTCAATCTTGACTCAACCACATACTAACTGTAATCTTGGCTTAGCATCTCTTAGTTTCTTTATCTGCAAAATGGAGACAATGATGCTAATAGTACATTAGGGATGGTTATGAAGATTAATAGATTGGGTACCTATAAAGGTATTAGAACCATGAGTTGGCTGTGTTGAAACTACTTTACTTTCTTTGGTAGCACTAAGAGCTACCAAAAAAATTTAGAAAGCCCATCTCTAAGAAACTTAAATTCTCCAAAGATAAATGAGATATATATATTCACATGTAAAATTTTCTGTCCATAGTGATATAAGTACACTACTACAGTGGTACAAGGAAGTATCATGGGAGTGTTGAAGAAGAGTCATTTCTTCCAACATGCTGGAGTATGGACTGGGAAAACTTTGGAGAAGGAGGCAATAGAACCGGGTATTAAAAAATGACAGGAACTGTAGATGCAGATGTGGAGAAAGTGGGCATTTCACAAAAAGAATTTGTATGACAAAAGCAAAGAAGAATTTGAGGTATGTGTAGAAGAGAAAATAATTTAGTTGGTTAAGAGAGCCTAACTTTTAAAAAATACCAAGTTTAAAAAAATACCAATACCAATACCATTACCCTAGACTATGATTTAGTTGACCTCTGGTTAGGGTCTGAGCACTAGTAAGGCAAAGGCTATGATGGCTGAAAACCAAGGCTGACTAGAGGGGTATTTGGGAGTCATAAGTGAGAGGTCTTGAGGACTGGGTAAGAGGGAGATGAGGTGTCTGGGAAGTCTCCCAGGGCTCAGGTTTGACTTTTAAGGACCAAGAGGTACACTGAGTAAGACTCAGAGCAAAGATGGAAAAAACAGAACAGGGAATTGTGAAAAATTCCTTGACATCACATAATAGATACATCATCCATGTTTTGATGAGAACCATTTGTATGGAATTTACCCCATCTAAGGATGATGAGTACTACAAGTTTTGTGCCTATATTCTAAGTAACATTCTCTTTCTTCATTCTAAACATGCCTCTCAGTCTCCTCTCTGGCTCATTTCTTTCCCTTCTGACTCCCCAGTTATTCTTCACAAATCTCATAGATGGTCCCCTGGTGCGTACCGCTGGGCTGTATAGGACCAGCCCTTGCTCATCTGCTCCAATCCCTTCTGCATCTGCAGGCAGCTGATGCATCCCTTCTCTGTCCATCTTTCACCACTAGAGTAGCATCGTTTTTAGTCAGCCTCCTGTCACTTGCATCATTCCCATGCTCTTTCTCTGCACCATCTCCGGCTCTGTCTTATCTTTCTGAAGTGGTGAGGACCTGAAGTGACATTCCAGTATCCCAGGTGTAGATTCCATGTGGTTCCACATACAACTCCTGCTCCATCAAATAAAAGGCTGCTCTTTTCTCAGCAAAACCCACCTCCTTACCAGGACCTGATTAGACCTCTGGATACAATGCTTTCCACTCATTTTATTTAATTTACATATGTATGTATGTATGCACACACATGCATAATAATATGTTCCAAATTAAAATTAAGTACCTATTATACTCAAAATGCAAAGTATGACTTTCAGATTAAAGAGGCTTACTTTGAACCAAGTAAAAGTACATCTTGTCTTCAAGACACAAGAGGCTTCTTTTGATTTCATTTTCCTTGGTCCCCATCTATCTGAATACTGCTTAGCAAATGAAGTTCTGCAGAAGAGAAGGAGCTGGGATGGCATCACTGACATCCTCAAAGAACAGAGGAACATTTTTAGCACAAGCACCGTCACACACGTTTTCCACCGCTTCGATAAAATGACATGCACTGTACAAAAATGACACCTGCCATCTATTCTTAAGTACATCACAAAACACAGTGATTTTATACATAAATCTTTAACAGCGAAGGAACAATGAGACATGAGCTCAGCGTTCCTTTGTATCCAGTCAGCCCTGGGTGTGATGGCCACAGGCGCAAGGTCAGGAACATGCCTGTCCTGCAGCCCTACTGCAAAGGAGACCGGGAGCCACAAACCTTCCCTCTCCCACCCAGCTCCACTGCTTTTAAACTGTTATTTTTTTCCTCGTTTCAAAATTATCTAAAGACCAATTGGTTCCAGGCAGCTCTTTCTGTATATTAATTTTTAATTGCAGAAATAGCAATTAGATGGCTGCATTGATTGCCAGTTCCCATAATCTTTTTTAATTTGAGATAACAATCTATTCAAAAAATGAGTTTGTCCCTAAAATATCTTTTCTTAATGGCAATAATAACTGAAGTCATATACAAAACCAGCAGAGCAGTCCACAGGGAAGGGGTCTAAATTATACATGGAATATTCTGCACCTGTTTGTCAGTTATAACAATAACTTTACCACGAGTGCCCTATGAAAATGGTCAATTTCATGTGTTGTTTTTATTAATATCATTTTTGAAACAACCAGATCATCTCTGAAGAGAAGATTTTCATGGTATGAGGCCTGCTTTTGTAAATCTAAGAAATATAGGACATGTAAATAAGAAAATTCTTATTTAGCTCCTTGCTGTGGACACTGGCAAGAGGAAGATTATGAGGGAGAAAGAGGAATTAGAGGAACAGACTTCCTGCTTGCAAGAACTCCCAGGCTAGAGCTGAGCGAACTGGAAAGCAAGTTCAATACATAGACTTGTGGATGTCAAGCTTCCCCACATACTCAGAATGTTGAGAGCTCCAGTGGAGGCTGCACTAAATAGGCCTCCTTTCCCAGCCAGGTTCTGAACAATTCAAGAAACAAAAGAGTTGAGATGGAGGCCAAGTATTACCTTTATTATCACAGAAGCTAAATAAGAGACTATAGCTTAGGTGAGAGTCTAATGACCAGCTAACTGAATCGCTGAACTAGGAAAGCTTCTTACCCACCTAGTCATGATATAGCAGCCCATATTTGCAGGAAAGAACTGCATATGGAGAAGTATAGGACCTCAACTGATCTGTGAAAAGGGAAAGCGGGCACTCACACGAGAAATAACAGAGATGTTGGGCTGAGCATGCTTTGTTACTCTTTGCACACATACCAATCAGAGAGGTCCACTCCACCACCCCAGGGGTGTACGAAAACAAAGAAAGGCCAAGAGTATGTGTAGGAATAATTACTACTCCTGGAAACCAAGACTGAGGAAATGGATTTTCCTCTAAAAAGAGGGAATTGGGATCTTCAAGAGATATCTGAAAGTGACTTGCTCCTACCCGGAATGATTATTTTGGCTCTCTCATAATTTTATCTTAAATTTCATAAGATTTTTAATCCTGTTCCATAAGATTTCATGGAAAATGTTTTGACCAAATCATCTGAGAAATTTTAGATTAGAGAGGTCATTTGGAGAAGATCTGAAATTGAGATCTGGGTTTGAATTCTTCCCTTCAAGCCTGAATAGGTGTCTCAAACTTCTCATCTGAAAAATGGAGATAATAACTGTCCTTATTAGAAAAGATATGTCAGAGAAGAGGCTCTGCATGTAGTAAGCACTCGATAAATGTTATACGAATTTATGTTACTCATTATTTTCCAGAAGGTTTCCATGTTTATATTATGGGTCTCAAACCTCCTGGTTCCCCACTGAGAAGCCTGCGGTTTACATTCCCTGGTGAGAGAAGTTTTGTTTCTATATGCCTCAGCTGAGTATCTCTTGCCTGCCTTCTGAGCTCCACACCCTGCTCCTTCAGCCCCTTCAGTCAGTCCTAGACTATTGAAGATCTGTAATGGAAAGTGTTGGGAGCGAAGATGGAGAAGAGGAGAGAGATTCAAAAATGAACCCTCAAGAATTTCTGATCTGGCAAGAATGAAAAAAAAAAAACAATTATTTACAAGTGAAAGGCAGTGTGGAAGTAGTACAGGTAGAAACTTATGGTAACCTGGAGTGGAAATGGGGTCTAAAAGCCTCCCTCTCAATCTGCTGTGATTCCTCAGGAGTTTGTCTCAATGTGCTCACTCGAGACATTTTAAAAAGGGGTTACCACCTATGACCAAAATGTACAAAATTAGGAGAATACCAATATGAGCAGATGTGTCCACCAGAATTCATGAGAATGAGCTAGCCTCCGAGAATCGCAAAAGGTATAATATTGGGGGAAAATTATAAACAATTTATAGCTAAGGATAGTTGCCTCAGAAACATATTACCCACAGAGAGTGATAAAGACTAAGATACACATAATTTAAATCATGTGATAGACAAATTCATGGATAATAATAGCTAATATTCATTGCAGTTACTCCAATACTAATGAACAACCTGCATTATCTCATTTAAAATGACTGATTCTCATAAAGCCTGGGACAAAAAGAGTGTGTCTTAGGTTAAGTTTTCTGGGAAGCAGACTCTGAGGCTGAGATTCATGGACAGGAAGTTGATCGAGAACTTGAAGGAACAACGAGGAATTGTGAGGAGTGAGAGAAACAGGACTGGGTGAGGGGGAAATGGAAACATAATGCAGTCACAAAACTTTTGGATGATCCTGCTGGGAGCTAAGCTTTGAAGCTGAGAATGGCCCTTCAGTGATATCCCCCATCAAGCCAAGGGGACCAGAATCTATATCCCTAAAGGCCAGTGACTGAATACAGGCTGCTCCTGAGGAGAGGATGTAACTTGGCAGCACCCTTCAGCTGAGGCAATCCCTCACGCATCACTAAATGACAGGGATGAATTCTGGGAAGTGTGTCATTAGGCGATTTCGTCATTGTGCAAATATCACAGAGTGTACTTTACACAAACCTAAATGGTACCGCCTACTCCACATCTAGGCTGAATGATAT
Source organism: Pteropus medius (assembly GCF_902729225.1). Classification (NCBI taxonomy): domain Eukaryota; kingdom Metazoa; phylum Chordata; class Mammalia; order Chiroptera; family Pteropodidae; genus Pteropus; species Pteropus medius. The sequence continues at coordinate 15,806,005 of NW_024342473.1, read as the reverse complement.
GGCCTCTTGCTTCTGAGCTACAAATCTGTACAGCATATTACTAGACTGAATACTATAGGCATTTGTAACACAATGGTATTTGTATATCTGAACATAGAACAGCTACAGTAAAGATATGGTATAAAAGATTTTAAAAATGGTACACCTGTGTAGGGCACTTACCATGAATGGAGCTTGCCATACTAGAGGTTGTTCCAGGCGAGTCAGTGAGTGAGTGCTGAGTGAATGTGAAAGCCTAGGACATTACTGTACACTACTGCAGACTTTATAACACTATCTCACAAGCTTTCCCCCTGCTTCCTTCTGATAGGATCAGAAATAGAACATGGAAGCTGTCAATATTGCTCCATGACCAGGAATGTGGGATGGGCTGATTGGAAACATCAAGGAGAAACTGGCTGGGTAAGGCCATAGATCACCATAATAGTCACTGTGAGGAGAGAATAAAAGGTGGCCTAAGGATCAGCAGGAATAAGAAATCAAAATGGAGAGTTAAAGGAACGTAGGGGATTATCATAGCAATGTTTTCGTTTTCACATGTCGGAGCAGTGGTGAGATTAAGAACTTTGTGGTATTCATTTAAAAAAAAGAGAGAGGATATTTAACAGAGAGGGTATAGAACTAAGCACTCAATAATTTTGACTGTAGAAATGTTTTTTTGTTCCATTGACCCTATCTGGCACAAAGGGCTCTCTCTGGCATTGAGTTGATGGAAGAAATAAAACTTATCTGTGCTCTACATCATTATAGCCTGAAAGTATTTCCAAAGTACAAGGACAGGCTGGCTCCACACTACCACAGAAAACTTACACTGAAGTGGCAATGGCACTGTAGTAATACTGGTTAAGATAGTTCCTGTGGACTTCTGTCCTTACATAGGATCTTAAGTCCTCAACAAAGAATTTACAGCGGTGTACTCTGAAGACCATCAAGCTACATCTAGGAAGCTCTAGTGCCTTCTGAATATGTAGCACTGGGAACAGGCTCTTCTCTGCTGAAATAGACCAGTGGTTCACTGATTGGGATATAATCTGTGCATTCAAAATTGAGGTGCTATGAGATAAAATCTACTGTCAAGCCCTACAGATATTGCTCCCATCAAAAAAAAAAAAATTTCCTCCCAAATCACATATCTTTCCATTTCTTACAGGAAATTTAGCTCTGTTATAATCTATGGGACCACTGTCATATATGCGGTCCATCTTAGACCAGAACATCATTATGTAGCACACGATAATGATCGAAGGGGACATGTATGTCTTCCTCTATGTCCCTTGGTACCCTGAGACATAAGATGGGCTGAATGAACCTTGGGCTGGACCCAGTCTCATAAGCTTTCTGTTCTTTTCTTATTTGAAGTATAAGAAGTCCTTGAGCTTTCCAATTTCTAAGCGAAGGCAAGAAATGAGAGACAGGCTGCGTGATTTATATAAAGTGATAATGTGAGTCTATCTCCTTGCAGCCATCATTTTAGTCTGCAATAAAAATGACTGGTCTGACACCCTCTACTTCCTGAATATCCAAAAGGCCTAACTGCTTGGACTCTCAGACATAAAGTTCTCTGTTAATGGACCTGTCAATTTCTTAAAGTGAGCCGTTTTTCATAACACTCCATAAAACTGGAAAAAAATAAAATTAAAAAGAACATAGAGTTAAACATGAAAATATGAGTATCATTTATTAAGTATGAACTAAAAGCAGCAGGAAAAAAAACTGATAGAGCAACAACAGTGGTTAGTGATGGAAAACAGGATTGCCTAGGCAGAGGGTCTTTTACCTACTTAACAGAACCCCTATTTTTAGCAACTTAAAAAAAAAAAAACAGATGTTCATTAAGTATTAAACTTAGAAGTAAAAAGCTTGATGTTCTTCTAATAATCTAGTATCTTTCTTATGATAGATTTACTGACCTCAATTTAGACTCTCAGAGATCAGATTCATGTCCCATAAACATATGGGGAACACATTACTGAGCAAATATATAGTAATAGATTACATAAATATCTATGTCCTACTAAATTTTCAGTTATAAACTGTGTTCTTTTCTTGAGCTGTTTTAAGTCATGAAATTATTTACAAGTTTAGACACCAAGAACAAACTGGATATACTGTTATGAAAATGTTTTTCCCAAATATGGAAGTCATAAGAATAGAATACATCTAGTGATCAACATATAATTATAAAGAATATTTCAATGCTTCATTAATAGCAGCTGTTCACAAGATATATGGAAGTTTTCAATAATTTTTATAATCCTCTATAAATATAGCTAGTTTAGGAAGGTCATCTCCCTTTACATTGGTCTAGTATCATTTATTCCAAGTTTTAAGTCTGTTCAAATATAATTTAGAGGTTATATTTAGGCACAATCTGATAATGCAGAGGCTAACCTCAGTATCATGGGTTTGTATATTTTTTTTAGAGATAGCATAACATAATTAACATGCACTGGAGTTCGAGTCAGTAGTGATGGGTTCGAGTCTCACTTTACCGCAATCAAGCTGTGTGAACTTTGGGCAGCTCACTGAACCTCAATGTGTCTGTTTCTTATATACAAACGAATGTACTAATTTTTGCCCTATTCACCTTTCAGGGTTGTTAGAAGGACATGTGAGATAGTCATGTGTAAAATACTTTGTCTACTGAAAGTAAACAAGGATATCATCATGAGAAGTATAATTAGGTTTTTGGAGAACATTCTGTTGACAAAGAGTTATCCAGTGCAAACGTATTCTCCAATGAAAAGGTATATTGTTTCGACATGCCTAGGGCTGTCATAAGAATGCTGTAAAGCACTACTGAAATGGTATATAATAATAACAATAGCAAGAATATAGCAATGGATGATTACTGAATCATAAAAGTAGAAAAAATATATAGGGCATCCAATTAAATGTAAATTTCAGATAAACAATGATTTTCTTTTTACCATAAATATGCTCCAAATATTTCACAGAACATACTTATATTAAAAAATTATTCGTTTATTTTACCTGACATCCACAATTAACTGAGCATCCTGGTTTGGTTTGGTTTGGTTTGGTTTGGTTTGGTTTGGTTTGGTTTGGTTTGGTGGGGGAGAAAGGTGGCTAAATTGGGCAATCCTAAAGTAGAAGGGCTTTGAAAATTCTTTATCCCCTTACCCCAAGCATGACAATCCATCTTGATCATTAAAAGTGTTTACTTCTTGTTTCATCCCTTGTTTGTCTCAAATATTAAGGGCTTCTAAGATATCTACTCTTCTGACCACTTCTAGGTCTCCTAGCATCTGCACTACCATAAACCATTAAAACATTATTAGTCTCCAATTATTCAATTGTGAATCTTTATTCTCAACTAAGCAGTGAATTAACTGAGGGAAGAGACTCATTTTGGTCACTCGGTGCTTGGTTCAATGTCTGGCACATAGTAGGTAACCAGAAAATGTTTTATGAATTAAAAATCGCTGCTTTCTTCTCACTCCATGAGAAACTTTGCTCATGGCTGCTACTTAAATGATCAAGAACCAATGTACAAGTCAACAATTCATGTCTTTGATCTGGCCTTCTCCACTGACCTCCAGATCATGTTTTGCAACAAAGCATTGACTCTCTCTACCTAGATTCCCATGAGCACATCAAATGCAACAGGTCCAAGACTAAATACTTCTCCTTCCCCTTGAAGCCACTTTTCTCTCTTGGTGCCAAATCTTATAACACAGGCCAGAAAACCGGAGTCCTTCTACACTACTTCCACTCCCTGACTCCCCTCATCATTAATTCCTTTTTGTCAAAACATTTTGAGGAACTTTTGAAAGGAAAGTTCTGATTCAGCTGGTTTGGCTTGTGGCCAGGGAATGGGTATTTTTTACAAGCACTCCATTTGATTCAGCATATTTAGGAAACAGTGTCCTATAGAATACAGTAGAACTAGAAACAGCCTCTCTGTATAGGCTAATTCCTTCCGAAAAATGAAAAATACCCTCATCTATTTTGTATTCATAATTTTGAGAGCCTTATTAGCTTTTGACCTGAAATACTATTTTCAATTGTGTGTGAGGATTTTTAGTGTTCTTTGGATTCTTAGGTACAATTTGGAATAACCACCCTCCTGTATACTTCAAGAACACATTGTTCATTTTAGAATGAAAGTTGTTAGAAAGAATTTAATATAAAAATTCATGTAAGTAGCACTTGTTCGGTACAGCATTTTACTATAAGACTTCTCACCTATATTCTAAAAGTATCATTAATTAGAAACAAAAGGAATAAGAAAAATAAAGATTTTAGATAATCTGGAGTAATTCATATATACACTTGTGTGTTCATATGCATGCATACATAATACACACACACGCACAAACATTAGGACAGTTTGTCAGCTAGGAATTTATAGATGTCCTGACTTATCCACAATTGTTCTTGGAATATGCTTCAAGCCCAAAATATCCTTAAAACCCAGAATGGAGCTTAATTGTAAATATTCAAAAAACACTCCCAATTTGCTATCCCTCTAGAGAGCAAACCGTTTACCTTTCATCCTGCATCTTCTCACACAAAAATGGTAACTGAAAAAAATCTTAGAATCAGTGAAAAAAACGTTTTTTTCCCCCCCTAAACATTTAAAATAAATGGTTTGGCTAGGGGCAAGACCTTTTATACCATCTTAGCCAAGAGCAAATTTCCCTAGACAAATTGGCTGGCTGCCTTTTGAATTCTTCTCAGCTGAAGTTGAGGCACACTTATCATTGGTATTATTTGGCCATACTTTTTTTTAATCCACATATTTTGTTTCAGTGGAAGAAAATTAGATTATATTAGGTTGTGTACAATGCAGAACTTCAAAACATTCACCCTGTCAAAATAATTTCTTAATTAGTTGTACAACATACTTTTTCAAGACAGAACTTGTCAGAAAAACATCCTGCAGTGGGGAGCTTAAGTGAATTCATTCCCAGGATTTTAATAAGGCCACATTTTGCTTCCTATACGGAGGGAGAAAAAAGTAATTGTCTGACAATACTTTGCTTCCTTGGAGACCCACTTCAGAAAAAAAAAAAAATCAGCTACTTTTTATAAAGAAATTCCTTACATTTTTGTTTAGAAAATAAAAAATGCATTAGGTTACTATATGTTGCGCCGGTGACAAAACTTATAGAATAAGGTATTAAAAGAGAAAATAAACCTTCCTTCTCAAAAATAATATCCATTCTTGAGTTTATATAAAATGAACTGATTTAATACAAAGATCCAATTAAGGAAGACATCTTGCTGTACCTGCAACTGCTATAACAATATTTTACCATTCAGTCTATAAGTACTTTAAAGACACTGCTTTATTCATATCAAGCATAATCTATCAAAGTGTTTTGGGTTTAGAAAGCAAAAGATTTGGATTTTCAACCCCATTTAGTCATGATATTTATTAGTGATATTAAGAAAACCAGGTAAGTTTCCCCGACCTCCTTTTATTCATCTGTAAAAGGAGCATAGTAAATGTATCCTACCTGATTCACATGGTTATTATGAAGAATAAATGCTATGACTGCGGCCATGCTTTGAAAACTCAAAAGCAGGATATATCAACTGCCGTTTACTTACTAGGTGTCTACCCTGGGTCAGGCACTATTTTAGATAATTTATATTTAATCTTTATAAAAAGAGAGTGAGCAAGAAATTCCTCACTTAAAGGCTATGGATAAATTGAAGCTCAAAGAGGCTAAACAACTTCCCTCAATCAAACATCTAAGAAACAGTAGAAATGAGATCTGAACTTACGTCCATGGGACCCAAAATGCTGCTGTCCCTTTCTACCCTTCCTCTCTCCCTTCTCCTATTCTTAACCCTCAAAAGTTATGGTCTGGGCTTTCGTAGAGGGTAGAGAAAAGAGCCTGGAACTAAGCCTTTGGCTATCACACAGCAAGCGGTGAGCAACATGTCATGCTCTTGAAAAATTAGTCCATGGAGCATTGCCAATCACCAGCATGAAGACCAAACTGGAGTGAGACTTGGGCTCAGCTACTCAGTTTTAATTCAAAAGGAATTGTATAATGGGACCGTAAGGGTTCAGGCTCAAGGTTTCCAAAACCACAGATGGCACAGTTAAAAATAGAGGCAGTTCTTTCCCTCATTACCATCCAATATGGTGGACACATGGCAATGATATGTCCTGCTTGTCAGTGCAGATATTAATGAGCACCTGCTTTGTTCAAGGAGCTCTGATAGGTTCCCTGAGGGATATCCGGGAGTATAGGACATGGTTCCTATCTTCACAGAGGGCAAAATAAAAAATAAACGCATGAGAAATAAAATGATAATACATGATTAAATTGTTCAAGAGAACCATCAAGAAGCCACCACAGGGCAATACATAAAAAACTGACATTCATGTGATTTATAAACTAAAATGTTATGAAGTCAGAGGGGGAAGAGATCTTCAGGCCAAAAGGGTCAGGAAGTACTTTAAGGAGGAGATCCTTAAAAGTGACTCTTTTATGACATTTTACATATCTGCATTTCCTCCCACCTTAAGCATTTATTCTTTACTCCTTGCAACAACTTCTAAAGTACACCTATTGACCAAAGCTCCTTGTTATGTATAAAGAGGCTCTATAAGCACATTAGGGCCAGTGTGTCATTAATGCCTACTTTGTTAGGGATCAGAGATCCTGACCACAAAGCACTGAGCAGGCCCTTAGAGAAACAGATAGGAGAGTGGAGAGAAGACTTCCTGGGTATAAGAAAATAACATGTGTAAAAACAAAGAGGAAGGTAACGGTAACATGTCATTAGGAGACTGAAGGTAAGGTCATCTGGCAGGAAGAGGAGCTTAGAGAGGAATGGGGGGAGGTGAGTCTGAAATGGTAAGTTAGAAAGTTGGAATTTCAACCTATGGGTAATGGGGTATCACTGAAGTTAGGATCTCAGCATGGTCAGAAGTAACCTTGCAAATGAATTTATGGAAAGTGTTTAAAGAGATTTGGTTTCCAAGGCAGTAAAGGAAAACATCTCACATGAGATAATGAGAGTCTAGGCAATGTGACTAGAGTATAATGAGATTGTTAGAGAAGTGAATAGTATAAATAACTAGATTTGATGAGTGACAAAGGAAGAGAGAAGAGTAAGGAAGGCATCGTTAATTCATTCAACAAGTATTTACTGAGTGCCCTCTATGTGCCAGGCATCGTTCTAGATGTTTGGCGTTCATCAGTGAAACACATACAAAGATCCTGTCCTCATGGAGCCTATGTCGGATCAGGGAAAGACAGGGTAAACAATGTCCGGAGTAAATAAATAAAATATATAATGTACTAGAAGTTGATATGTGCCAAGCAGGTTAAGTGAGAGGGAATGCCAGGAATTGAAGGGGACAAGTTTCACGGAGAAGTTTGCATCTGAACAAAGATCTAAAAGTGAGGACAACAGCCATGTAGGTATCTCCAAGCAAAGTGTCAGGCAATGCAAAGGGCATAGGAGTTTCTGGTATGCTCAAGAAACATCAAGGAGGCCAGTAAATTTGAAGCAGAAAGAATGAGGAAAGGGTAGCAGGAGATGAAGAAACAGGTGGTAGAAATGGTTTGTATTACATAACACCTTATGGGTCATTGTAAGGACTTTGGCTTTTACTCTAAGTGAGATGAAGATCCACTGAAGGGTTTTGAAGAGGAGTGATATGATGTGATTTATATTTTTAAAAGATCACTCCAGCTGCTGTATTGAGAAGAATTTGTAGGGGCCAAGTACAAAAGGAGGCAGCTAGGAGATCTTAGCAGTAACTCGAGCAAGAGGTGATGGATGCTCACACCAGAATGACAGCATGAGAAGTAATGAGAAGAGGTAGAATTCTAAATAGGGTGAACAGATTATACCCTGAATTGGATTTAGGGTATGAGAGAAAGAAAGGCATTAAGGATGGATATATTATGAATAAGGTGTCTGGACCTTCAATTGGAAATTTCTAGGCAAGTGGATATAAACGTCTAGAGTTTTGAGAGAGGTCTCTACTGGAGATACATCTGAGAATTGTTAACACGTATTTGGTATTTAAGCCATAAGACTGAATGAGGAAAGGAGTGACAATAAAGGGAAGACCAAGAGTTGAGTCTTGGGATACCCCAATGTTAAGAGGCTAGAAAAGAAAAATCAGCAAAGGGTGCTGAAATGGAAGGGTCAGTGAGCCTGGAAACCAAGTGAAAAAAAAAAGCATGAGGACATAATCAACCATTTCAAATGCACTGACAGGCCAAGCAAGGTGAGGACCAAGAGTTGATCCCTGGCTTTATTAAGGTAGAGTCAAGGTTGTGTATTGGTGCAGTTTTAATGGTTTAATGATTGGGGGCAAAACCCCCAGTGTTTGAAGAAGGAATGAGAGAAGAGGAACCTGAGATAGTAATTACATAGTCTTATAGGGAATGTTGCTAAAAGGTGAAAAAAAGAAGAGAGATGGTAGTTAGCAGTGAGGTACAAAGAAGGGTTTTTTCAAGATGGGAGAAATAACGGTATGCTTCTATGTTTATGGGAATTCTGCAATAGAGAGCAAAATCCTCAAGTAAGCAGAGGGATCAGGATGTAGGACAAGTAGAGGGAAAGGACTGGCTTTAGGTAAGAGAATTGACACCTCATTTCTGTTAACAGGTGGGAAGGCTGAATCTAGATATCATTAGAGGGTTTAATCAGGAAGGCTAATGGTAGTGTTTTTAGCAAAGGCCAGAGGCATTGTTAAGAAACTCAGTTTCAAACAAATTTCACTTAATGTTTTTTCTTATGTAGGACATGTACTAAAATTCTCTACTTTGTCACTTTCTGAAGTTGGTCCAGACCAAATTAAGACTCTCAAAAACAACTGGAAACTCAATAGGAAAGTCCTGAGTGGCTCTTACTGTCTCACCCCATAGCATTTACCTGTATTTATCATTTTGTCCTTTGGTATCCAAAAGAACGTGTTATATATTCTGTTCTAACATAACTATAACATTGTCTCTAAAGAACAACCCAACTTAGGTCCCCAAATGAACTTGCAGGCAGTTACTGGATGCCTAAACTTCCCCCTTATCTATAGTCATCAATTCTAATCAACTTGACACCTTCATTGATAGCTGTCTACCATTTTATCATCATCATGGGACACCAGGTATTCGTTCACTTCACAAATATTTATAGTGCCCACTCAGGGACAGTCCATTTGCTAGGTCCTAGGGGAACGACCACAGACAATGCACATGTGTCCTTAGCAGGTAGAGCTGAGTGGGGTTGGTGAAGTAAAGTTAATTGATTCCCAGTGTTAGGATGGAGGACATTCAGAGAACAATGGGAACATCTTGGGAGGGTAGGTATGTACACACTGGGGAATAAGAAACATGAAAATGGTAAATGTGTAACCAATTTACAAACTCACATTACATATTTTAAATTCCCTCCTGGAAAGTGAATCTGAGTAATTCTATACATTTGGAAAAATTCATGCTACTACTAACCATTTTGGCTTATGACTTCACTGGTAATTTATTTATCCATTTTCTAAGCATTAACCAAGCACAGAGACACTACATGCTCAGACTGGTACACTGAGAATACAAAGATGAGGAGGATGGAACTCTTGCCCACAGGAAGTTTATTTCTATGCTTCTCTCCACAGGCCCATCTCCATACCACTGGGACTTTAGAGTTTCCAACTCCACAATTTCTATCTCACATTCTTTCACAGCTAGCTAATGGGGGATGAAAAGGAAATCGGTGGAGATAGCAATGTTCACCTCTTGCCATCTTTGCCTCTCAAAATCCCACTCACCTTTCATGGCCCAAATCAAATGCCTCCTCCTCAATAAAGTCTTTCCTAGAAACCCAAAGTGACCTTTATCTTGTTTAAGTCAAACCTCTTTGTGTGTGTGTGTGGTGGGGGACGGGGAGGTGGGAAGAGAGTTCATATGGTTTTAATGCATAGACTTTGTAAAATTACACATTTGCATACATTTATGTACCCTTTGCTAAAGTCCAAATTACTTAAGGTCAACTTTGTGATTTACTTTTCTGTTTCTGATTTACTTTTACATCTGACATAGGCTTAATTCAAGGATTATATATATACTAGATAGTCAACAAACATTAAAAGAATGAATGAATGAAAACAACTTAGTCAAGGCCTTCCAACTGCTTCCTTTCTCATATCCCCTTCATTTCTTCCTTGTCCCTAGTAAACTCAGGTATTTTCAAAAATAGTTTTATATATTACCTTTTTGTTTTTCTGATTATAGAAGTTATATATTCATTCTCCAGAGAAAAATGAAAACGGAAAAGAATAAAAACCACCCATAATCACTGTTTAACATCTTAGTGCACTCCTTTTGGTCTGTGCATATTCAGGTCTCAAACAAAATTGCCATCAGGCTCTTTATAAAGTTCTGTATTCTAGCTCAAGGATGATTTTACAGCAGGAATGTCAAAGCCAAGAAATTTCAGGCTAAAATAACACAAGTTAAAAGAGGACGCTGTCCTAGAAGATTATTGGATTAAATTGGAAATGTGTTTCCATCTATTAATTCCATAATCTTCTCATGTAATTGTATCTCCTGGGACCTCAAGAGTTTTTCATCTATAAAATCAGGGTAGGGGTACCTGAAGGACTCTGACATCCCTTTACTTCTGATGTTTTATGACAATTTAATTTCATTATATGTGAGATGACTCGGACTACTGATGGGCATACTTAGAAATCTGGAGGCTACTGATAAATAACTTCTCAGAGATAAAAAACAAAAACAAAAAAAAACAAGGCTCAAAGAGGAAAAGTCCCTGTCAGAGTTCAGCATCAGTCCACTATTGTCTAATTCCAAGTAGTCTGCCCGAGTTTTCTTGCTGCTAAGATTCTTCTCAATCAAAACCAGAACTAAGATGAGGTCATACCTATAGAAAAAGAGGGGATCTTCGATGCTGAATCACCTTCCAGGCCATCTGTGGTGATGTTTCCCAGCATGAGGACAGACATTGGTTCAAGAAAACGGGTGAGGTATATAGTCCTTTTAAAGGAACTCAGATTCTTATTGAGAAGGCAGACTTGCCTTATAACATTAGCACATGCTGTCCATGGTGATTTACTAGTCAAGAGCCAATAAGCATTGCAGGACAGGGCTGGTGCAAGCTGTCAAGGACAGGTGGAAAAGGTAAAGCCAAGGACTCATGGGAAAGTCAAGAAGTTTCGAAGCCAGGAGAGAGCAGGTGGGGTGCTGAAGCCTTAGGCGCATAGCAGGAGCTCCAGGCAATGGGCATGACCAGGTGTAAGAAACCAGAATAGCCAACAGAAGACATCAAAGTCTCAACTCAACAAATGTAAGAGATAGGTTTCTTTGCCAGTCTAGGTTCTAAAGCCTGTGAGTAGGTAGCCAAAGTGTACTCAGCGGTGAAACATCGTTTTGGGCCAGAGTGCCAGCATTCCTTTGGAAAAGTCTGTGCTCCTAAGACCCCTACCTGTACTTATCTTTAGGGCATGACCTCTATTCCACATGAACCCTGATTCTAAGACCTGTACCATAATATGATAGCACTATAGAAATGGACTGAATTTAGGCCAGATAGTTCTGGGTAAGAGACTCTACTTCTTAGCATCATACTCAGACCCCTTAATGTAAGCACCAATTCAGACCTCTTGTGACAGACTTTAACAATGTCCATGGAAATATGGTAGGACAAAAATGGGAAATACCATATTTTCTTTTTAAAAGAACTCATTAGTTAAAGTTTCTAAATTTATTTTCAATTATATCACTGAACTGAGAGATCAAGAAACCAGGATTTTGGTCACTTAGGTCCCTGCGTTCTGAAACTCAGTTTCTTTCTATATAAATTAAGATAAATGGATTAGATGGTCTCAAATTGCATTTTTAAAATAATCTTTTTATTTGAAATAATCTTAGTTGCAGAAAAGTTGCAAAGATACTGCAAAAAGTTCCCATTCTCCTCTTAGGTTTCCCCTAATGTCAATGTATTAAATAACTATGACACACTTGTCAGAACTATAAAATTAACATTGGGACATCACTATTAACTAGAACACAGGTTTCATTCATATTTCACCAAATTTCATTTTGACTCCAAATTACCATTGTTTTAAAATATGAAGGCATCTGATTTCTTTTGTTGTTCACCTTTTGACATAATTTTTAAGGAGGTCTAGCAGTGATGTAGTCATACTTAGGGAACATGCTCAGGAAAAAGTTCTGCAATGGGGAACAGATATCAATTGGAGCTTCTAGGTTAGAGACCCAGGGACAAAAGATTTTAGTGGTAGGGACTGGGTCCAGCTATTATTGTTAAGAAATGAGTATGTGGAATAGTTTTATATTTTACTCAAATGAGTCCAATCTTCTAGCCCCACCCACTGAAATATGAATCTTAAAAAAGAGCAGGGAACCCTGGCTCCTGACATAACAGGACTCATTACATATATACTTGACAATTCATTCTTTTCAACTTCGTTGTGTTTTCATTCTTAACAAGAATCTAGCCTAAATTAAGATGATAAAATGTACACAAGGGCCTCTAATTTAAATATGCTCCCTGGACCACAATCACCATGAGATAACTGACCTGTTTTTAATCAATTCTGTATTTTCCTTTTTAAAAATGTTCTCATTCATCCATTTCTTGAGAAATTGAGTACTGATAGTTCTGAAAGGGATTCTCTTCAAGCGATGCCATTTTTAGAGCAAATTAGTTAATACATAAAAAATAGTAACAACAATTTATTGAAGGTTTAGGAAGGCCTCTAATAAGCATACGAGTGAAAAAATGTGAGGCACTGTGCTGACAAATTTATAAATATCAGCTCTTTTATTCCATTATTATTATTCCAATGTTATTCCCATATTACAGATGAGGAAACTAAGAATTATGATAACTGCCCAATTGATACAGCTACAGCAAATGGTGGGATCAGAAGCCCACACTCTTAACCTCTACATCACATAGACTCCTGTTCTCAGAAAGTTTGTACATGAGGTACAGAGCCAAGATTAACACACATAAGACAATGAGAGGGATATTTAGTGGTTCATCACCAAAGAAAATATGTGTAATGCTACTCTAAGCTATACACAACTAGCATTGTTTGTTTAATTGTTATTTGGTGACACAGTAGACAGGAACTATCAATTTTCCCCCGAGTTTTAAATTGGCACACAATTACGCCAGTTAATTAATGTCTCCATCTCTTCCAACTCTTTTGGTGGGAATACCAAGTCCATATATCAATTGTAATAAAAAAGGGTAAAGAGGATGCTGGCAATCAGGAAAAGAAAGGAAGGCATTTTACATTTTTCAGAAGCTGAGTAACACTAGTGAATGTCTTAGGATTCACTCAAAAGGCAGAGAATGCTTCTGGGGGAAAAAATCTTTTCAAAAGTTTTCTTTTCAAAGAGATTATAATTTCTAGAGATAAATCCCAGGCTCCCTTTTCCAATCCATCCTTTTTTCCTTTAGAAAATATTTTTTTAAAAATAAATACATCTGGACAGTTTACAAAGTCCTCAGAGGCTAAAACACTAGCTATAACAGGACTGTATTTGACACATTTTTCTTCAGGCTAAGTTACTTCATTCAAGGTTTTAATGTTTAAATAAACTGCTGCCCAAATCAATAATCTACAAAATCATTCACTCGGGGAGAGGTCTTCAATCCTTCTGCTTCATTTAAGGCTGATTTGTACGGCAAATGAATGCATTTTATTATATTTTGCACCGTCTGCTTCCAGCACTCCTGAAAGAGTGGTGAGTATATTTTCAGTGAAGAAACTAAGACAAAGTTCTTAATATGGTATCACAAGCATTACTTAGTACAAGTAAGAGACTGCATCTGCTCTGAGAATGTGATGGCAGACATCTGGGAAACGTTCTCTGTTCCTTGCCCCTCACAAGCAAAGCAGTGAGGTAAGTGGTCGAGCAGGCCGACTTTGGATCTGGCTAGACTGACTGTGTTTAAATCCCAGCTCTGTCAATTGCTCACAGTGTGACTTTAGGCAAGTTGTTTAACCTTTCTGTACCCCAGTTTCCTTATCTAAAAAATAGAGATACTACAACACTTACTTCATAGTTTACATAGTTGATATACAAATGTTAGCCATTATTTTGTATAACAGACTTATAGAAAAAAATTTTACATCACTTTCATCCCTAAAACCTGTAGTTTCTGAGGCTCACCATGTCCCAGCTAACCTCTAAGTTCCTCGAGGGAGAATTGCATGGCCCCTCCTGAAACAACTCTGCATAATACTTCCTTCTCGCTTCCACATAGAGCAGAGGGTAATTTCCATTGTAAATCCCAGTCATATCCAAATTCAAAGCTGTATTCTGTAAGAAAATCACATTTTGAATTCTTCTGGTTAAGAATCATTACTGTGAAAGGATGATCCCATGAAACTTATAGTTGGGAAAATGATTCATAAAAAAGTAAACAAATAAGTATATACTATGTCTAGTATGACAGAGGTGCTACTTTATGGGGATCAGGAATTGCCTCTCTGACAAGTAGAAAACTGATGGCCATGAGAGAGCAATCAAAACAGGTAAAAACAAGTTCAAAGGTCCTGAGGACACATACCTGAACAGTTTAGAGAATGGTAGGGAGCCTAAAATAGACGGAGTTCAGTGATGAGAGTTGTAAGAAATGGGGTCAGAAGGCCATATAGGGGCTTCTAGGCCATGCTAAAGAGTTTGGCTATTATAGTGGGGTAAAACTGGAGGGTTATGAGCAGAGAACACACTGATCCGAATTACGTTTTAGAAGGTTACTCTGGATGCTGGTAGAGGAAAAATCATTAGGGCTTATTGGCAGAAAGAAGCAGGGACCAGGGACAAAGTGACTGCAATGAGTGATGGTCATCTACAATGATGGTGGCTTGGGCTGTGGTGGAGGTAGAGAAAAGTGCTAGATTTAGCTTATAATTCAACGAGAGAGGCAAAGGATTTGGTGATGGATTGGATCTGTGTGTCTATAGAAAGGGTATATGAAAGAAATAGGAGACAGGATTTACTCAAAACTTCTGCAACATTTAATGAGATGGGGCTGACCCCATAAGAAGTCTCTCTTAACCATCTTTACTTAAAACTAGCAGTATGCTATCTTTCCAGGACTATTATTTTCCCCACAAAAGAATAGCAGTTTTGAACCATCACTCACAAGAGATTCTGGGCTGAGTACAGAGTCAAGACTGCATTACCACCTGAGAACTGTATTTATTCACTAGCTAAAGGATCACTGATTCAAGAAACATTTATATATGTCTACTATATTTTGGGTACTGTCCTAGGTGCTGAAGACACTGACTAAATAATACTCTCTGCCTAAGTAAGGCAACTATATCTTAGCAAAATTTTCAGTTCCTCTGTACCATGCCCTCGGCTCTTGGAAAGCCTGCCCTTAATTTCTCCTGCTCTTGGCAGAGTTGAGTCTGCTCATCCTACTCTGGAACCTGCTCCATTACAGAACTTATCATTCTCTACTGCAATCATTGGTTTGCATATCTATCTTCTCTGATGGATTGTAAACATCTTCACGGGGACCATACCTTCATTTTTGTGTTTGAAGTACCTAAAACAGAACCCGATATATAATAAGCACTCAATAAATATATGTTGAAAAAAAGGAATGAACCAATCGATCAGATATTACTGCCCAAAATCCCCATAACTGACTCCAAGAAGCTAGGAACTACAACTTATACCTCTGAAATATCCATGGTTCTAGGACAGAGCAACTATTTTTATATTTACTGCTTGCATCTCTACCCAGGGAGCATTTCACATCTTTATCTGTTCAGACTTTATTAAAAATATGACCTTGAGGAGGAGATTTTTAAGTCTTCGCTATTCCTCATATGGGACTCAAGTACTGGTATTTTCTAAGTTACAGAATCTGGAAAGAAACTTTTATTTTTTTCTCTGGCCATAGAAATCTTTCTGCAACAGTAAAAATTGAAGTCAAGTCAAGAAATTCAAACTTCATTGTCTCAGGAGGTTTTTTGTTTTTATTTATTTATTTATTGCTACTAAGCATGTATAGAAAAGAATTCTTGAAAAAAATTAAAAACTAGGCTTCAGATATTATATGAATTTTGGGGTCTAAATATCAATGAGGAGTTAAATAATATTAAAAGTCTTTATCATGGAATGTGATATTGAACATGATTAAAAAACAGAGATTGGGGATTCCTGGAAAGATGGCTATTTGAGGACATGTGTCTGACTCATTTCCATTATCATCTTTCAAGTGATAAATAGAATATAAAAGTAAAGAATCCTGTATCAAATTATAAATAGGGAAAAGAGGACATCAGACACTTTGAGGACTTTTTGATTGATAGGGTCCAGGTGAGCAGCATGGAAAGCAGACCATATATTTCAAGGCCATTACGTAAGCAAATTTTATCAGAGTATAACCATGCCCATTTGTTATTTTTGTTTATGGGTGCTTTCTCAATAAAATAGTAGATGTGAGTAGTTTTGACAGAAATAGTATCTACAGCAAAGCCAAAAATATTTACTACATGGCGCTTTATATAAAAGGGTTGGAGATCTTTGATCTATTCCTACACCTCCCCACCTGCGAAGGAACAGTTCACCTAGGAATAAGATACCTACTAACTGGAAAGAATTTAGGCAGGCAGAGGGATAGTCAGCAACCTGTGACTCCCATAACTGCCTTTGCAAGCATAAAAACAATGGCCATCCAACGAGGTAAGCTACAGCTATGTGACCCCTGACCCATCTATGGTACTGTGGGCCTCACTAGGCAAAAAGATGGATGGTTCCAACATAATTCCTGCCTGCCATAAATAATTTCTCAACTGAGAGGTACAGCCTCCTGACAGAGCCTCTAAATTTGGCATGCACTGTATACCCCCAGGCCATTTCAAGTTTACACTGGCAAAGGAAAAATAAAGGAAAAATAAATTTCTCCCTTTGGCTAGAAAATTTGAAACAGCACACATAGAATCTGACAAAACCCACCTCAGCCTCCAGTATTAGAAAAACATTGAATTCCTTTAGAAAAAAACAAGCACAGGGAGAAAAAAATCACTAGAAACAGGCAAACTTTATGTAGTTCACAAAATAAGGAAACATACTAAGAAATCAGAGCCAATGTCTTTCTATGAAAATCACTGCAAGAAAAAAATTGTGAAACTTTCTAAGTACATTCTCAATATATATCAAGAGGCTATTGTGTTTATAAAACTGTAACAGGAAATCAAAAAGAGGAAAGGAAAAACTACATTGAAGTGAAAAACGACACTGCTAAATTAAAAAGTGCAATCAAATCAGCAAATGGTGTTATCATACCAAGGCAACTCCGGCCTCCTAAAAGACAAAGATCCTTCTGGTAGACAGAGGCAACATGGGAGCAGGAAAGGCATTTCTGTAGGGTCAGCCCCAAGGAGTAAATCTGCACAAATATACATATAGTTTATACCTTGATCCACAGAGTAATATCTTTCCCAATTGCCAACCATTTTAGCTCCATTTGCTCCCAACATCCACAGAAATTGGAAACATTAACAAGTAAAAGAGGCAGGGAGGATATCTGGGTATTTACCTGGGCAGGCTTATTTCATTTGATGCTTTTCACCCTCCTGCACCTTGCCTGCCATACATATTACTTGTTAAACTGCACTCCAAAAGACCCAGATGGATCTGAGTGCTTGCGATGTCTTAGTGTCAAAAGCTCTATATGCATATACATGCATATAAAATATATGCATTAGATAAGACAAACACTACTGTTAGAGAAATCCAAAGGGAAGTAGATTATTAAAGAAGCTCAATGATTCTAGCCCAACTAGACCCCAGTCCAAACCAGACCCTACTTCTAAAAGCAACTGCATCACCTGGAAACTTGTTAGATATGTAAATTATTGAGCCTACCTCAACACTACTAAGCCAGAAACTGTGGGAGTGGGGGACCCAAATTTTGTTTTAAAAAGCCCTCCAAGCGATTCTGTTGCCCATTAAAATTTGAGTACTGTTATTGGAACAACAACAAAAAAAATGGGCTAATAAAAGGCCTTAGCGCAATGATTCTCAATCTTGGTTGCATATTAGCATAACCTAGGGAGCATTAAACATTTTTTAAGCTCCCAAACCCTAAATCTGAATCAATCTCTTGTAGTAGATTCAGATGATTCAAATGTGCAACCAAGTTTGAGAACTATTGTTTCCTAATAGGAGCAAAAAGGAATCCCAAATACAAATAATAGTACCTTGGTAGATAGAAATGCATGCGTTGAAGAAGGTATTAATAGAGACTGGAAACAAACCCAAGCAATAAGATAAGTTAGAATGTGAATTATGCCAAAGAAATACAGAAAGATAGCTGTAAACGTACCCAAACTGGGGAGTCAAAGGAAGGAAACAGGCTGACACAGGTCTTTGAGTGTCTCTGAACCTTATATTGGGTGCACAGGGGAGTACACCTGAAAACAATGAAGGAAAAAACACGGAAAACAAATCCAGGAAACCCAACACATCTGTGGTTCCCAAAGTCATCTGCACATTGAAATTACCTGGGAGTTTTAAACACTCCTGATACCTGTATTCCACCCCCAGAGAATATGATTTAATTAGATTGAGTGTGACCTGAACTTTGGAAGGTTTTAAAAGATCCCCGGGTGAATTTAATATGTAAACAAGTTTGGGAACCACTTCCAATATATGTGAAGCAGCTATTCCAGAAGAATATAACCAAGTACACAAGAGAGGAGAAAAAATAGAAAAAACAGTAGAAGAAAATGTTCTCAAGATAAAGAAAAACTTGTGCCTCGTCATTAAAGAGGCTCATTGATTTTTAGATAGAACAAGTTAAAAGAAACCAACTCAGACACAGCCTTATAAATTGCTGAGTTTCAAGAACAAGGAAAATATCACAGAAGAATCCAGGCAGGGGAAAAAAATCACGTTAATATGCAAATGCAAAAAGGAGCAATGTCTACACAATTCTGACCATATATAGTAATTTATGATTAACTTAAACACAATAACCAGATATTCTCATTCACGTGCAAAGGAAACCAATGATATTAACTTCATGTACAAAATCAGAAGAAAATTCCCAAAAGAATACAATTGAGAAGTTAAGAATGAGTTTGGATAGAAAAGAATTGGTCTTGAATGATACAACCACTAAACCAATGGGTTCTTAAACCTGGCTGCATATTGGAATCTCTGGGAAGCTTCTAGGAGTACCATTGCCTTGTTGCTATGCCCAGATATACTGACTTAATTGGCCTAGAGTGGATCCCCCAAAAGTATTTTTAAATAGTTCCCCAGGTGATTCTAAAGTGTAGCTATAGTTGAGAATTGCTATACTAAAACATAGTTAATTAAATAATTATCACTAATAACAATTATTGAAAGAAGATGTATAATGAAAATAATTTAATAACAATCTAGCTCTAAATTTCCAAACTGCATTTACTTCTTCCTCAAGGGAAAAACAAT
The DNA here is from genome assembly GCF_902729225.1 of Pteropus medius. Lineage (NCBI taxonomy): Eukaryota > Metazoa > Chordata > Mammalia > Chiroptera > Pteropodidae > Pteropus > Pteropus medius. The sequence goes on along the minus strand of NW_024342473.1, from coordinate 15,786,548 downwards.
TAAATGAGTGCATTATTGCACAGTCTGAACAGCTTTGCCTGAGGGAGATTCTCAGTGCCCACAAACACCAACCCTGGCTGCGTGCATATGCACACACAGGTCAGATTTTAGGGAATGCCTCATCCGCTCCCAGATGAGGTTCAGAGTCCAGCTAGGATAAGGAATTGGGGAGATAGAAACATGCTGGAGCTCAGGAGAGAGGCCAGATCTCCTGATGCCATCTGCGCTTTCATTTGAGTTAGTCTAGATCTGTGAAGGGAATAGTGTCCCTTGTATATGCCACCCTTGAGTAAATCCTTAACTCCAGTATAGCACATTTGAGAAGGGTAGGGGCAAAAGTAGGTAAGAGAAAAGAGATGTTTCATCAAAGGGGTACACTGATTTTTTAGATAGAATAAATTAAGAAAGATAAATTAAGAGAGAACAAAAAAAGAGGGAACATATACAGGCAATTCCTTTTCTTCTTATTTTCCAATTTTGAAATTAGAGAAAAAAATGCTTGTGGTGGTTAAAATTTACTTATCAAGTGTAACTAAGCAAAAATGTAAACCAGAGTTTCTCAACCCCAGCACTATTGACATTTTAGGCCAGATAATTCTTTGTCGTGGGAGCTATTGTATGCTTTGCAGGATGTGTAGCATCTTTATTCTCTATATACTAGATGCCAGAAGCATAACCTTCCCCTTAGTTGTGGCAACCAAAAATGTCTCCAGACATTGCCAGATATCTCTGGGGCGGGGGGCAAAATCACCCCTGGGTGAAAACCACTTGTATAAATAAAATTTCAATATTACTTTAGAAAAACCCGAGGTTCACTTTCATCCTCCCAAGTTTGTATAAAATATGATCTTGTAGTTTTACATTTTATTCTTGACACTGTTAATTAGAGATTTTAAAAAATGGTTCAAATATATTCTGGAATAATGTAAAGGTAACCACTAATAGAAAGAAAACAGACTTTATATCATCAAAATCACTTAAAATAAGAAAAAAAAAGCCTATTTGTCAAGCAACATAAATTATTAAAAGCAAAGTGACAGAAGACCAAGCCTACTAGTGAAAATAAATGTGAATGGGATAAACTTCCTTGTTAGAAGGTGAAGAAGAACTGCAGATTAGGTTCAAAATCACAAATTCAACTGTGCATAAAAATGAAGTTAGAATGAAAAGGCTATGCAAAATTTACTTGGCAAAGCAAACCAAAAAGAAGCAGGAACAATGATATTATTGTCAGACAAAATTGAAGCAAAAGCATCGCGGATCTAAAAAGTTTAATCTATAGTTAATAAAGTTAAAATTGTCTTCAATTCAGAAGACAGTAGAACAATGAGCTCTTGCTATTTTCTTTCTTCATTGCTGTAATTTCTAACTTAAGCTCCTTGAAGGCAGCAGCTGTATTTTATTTTTTGTTTATTCACAGCACCACTGTATCTGCCAAGGAAATCACCCTCATTTATAAATTTTTGTTAGCTAAGTGAATGTGTTTATAGATAATTCATTGACCCTGATAAAGTTAAATAGGCCTCCATTTTCTTGTCTATAAAATGAAAAGTCTCAGCTCTCCTACCTCTATACTGTGATATTTTTAATCTACCCCCTTTTAAAATGCCAGTTGCCTAAATTACGCCTCGAAATTAGTGTTATGCTTAAGGGACATGCAGACATTAAGGATCTCCCACATTAAGCAGTTTATATTGAGAAACTAGTTATTAATCCAAAATGCTATAAGACTCATATTCAACAAAACCATAAGGTAGTGTTGCTATGAGAACAGTCACGTCAGATGGGATTACATTTTGACAGCTCTTTCCAGCCCCATATCTTTCAGAGAGACTATTACCTTGAAATGGTAAGGCAAGACTGCAAGCTCTTTTGAGATTAGCTGCATTGTGTTTTCCATTTTGCTGTCCCTGTGCCTGGCTCATAGTTGGTGCTCAGTAAATGAGTGCCAGCGATGAATTAAATAAAAGCTCCATATTTTTATTTCCTGGATGGGGCCCTTAAAATGCCATTCCTTCCCTCGAAATTTCTCAACGGCTTTGAGAAGGGTCTTTTAAAAATATAACCTACATTTGGACAAGGGGATTGTGAGTACATGGAACAGTCATAACCGCCACTCAATCTGTCACCGCTCCACTAGGACAGCTGCACAGAGGAAATCACGGGAAAGAAAATCAAGAACACACTTACTCCCGGCAACTGAGTGAAGGATGCGCCCATCTCTCACCTGTCCTTTCTGTTCCCTGGCCCTCCAAATTAAATAACACTAAGGAAAAAATATCAGTCTAACAAGATCTTATTTAATGTTCCAGACTGCTTCAAATCCATATTGATAAAGTTTCAATTTTAAGCTGGAGCCTGCAGCAATCAGTGCGATCAATATGAGTCCTTCATTCAAATATCTCATCTTCTAAAAAACAAAACAACATAAAAAAGATTCTAACACTGTACAAAAACATTAGGTTGATGAGAAAATCATATTTCTTTTTTTAAAAAATAGGCTGCTTTAAAGATAAATAACCAAGTATTTATACTCGTGATAGATGTGAACATTTTTAAAAAGAAGAGAGAAGATATTTTTAGGCAGAAAAAAGGAAATCGCTAAGACTTGCCTAAAGCCCTTACTGATTTAGCTGCAAGGTTTAACTTCCTTGTTTCTATTTTTTACTTAATGCAGCTCTAAAAATACCTCTTGTGGATGCCGAATATAACTTTTTACACTCATTTAATCAATGAGTGACTCTTATGTGCCCAGCATTGTGCAGAGTGCTAAGCAGGAGCCCAAAGAAATGTATGACATTGCCTATTCCACATACAGACTGTCTAGGAATGTACAATCCTAGGTGGAAAATGGAAATATACAAAAATGGGAATATATGAAATGATTAAGATACAAAACGTGACGACATTGCATTAAAAGTCAAAATAAATACTCCAAATAAAGACCTTAGAAAAGTAATTAGAGAATAATTTAAACTTAAAGAATGAGATTTGGAGAAGACAGACCTCTGCCACTTATTGTTTCCTTAAGCAAATTTCCAACCTCATTGTGTACCTGTTTCCTTAGCTGCAAGACAAGGAATGTGATACATCTATATCAAGAAGTCATAGGGAACAGGTGTCAAGAACACAGTTGGCTATTGAAGTGTAAAGAAGGAGTATCTGTGTGCATCTACACAAGCCAAAAGTACTAATAGAGGAGGAGATATGGCTTGTAAAATGGCAGAACTGGCTAGGTGGAGAGAAGGTGAGCCTGGCTAAGTCATTTACCTTCTCTGGGTCTGTTTCTTCAGCAAAGTAATTCAGGTAAGTGTTTCAGCATGCTGCCCGATTATCTATTGCTGAGAAATAAATGATCCCAGAACTTAGGAGCTTAAAACGTTTACTTTGCTCACTAGCTGCAATTTGGGTGGTGTTTGGCGGGGATAACTATTGCTACGCCTCAGGCAGGGCAGCTTGAACCCTGGGGGCTGGAATCATTTAAAGGCTCACTTACTTACATGTCTAGTGGTCCTTGTTAGATGGAATCTTAGCTGAAGCTATTGGCTGGATATCTACATGTTGCCTCTCCACATAGCTCATGCTTCTTCATAGCTGGTGGCTGGGTTGCAAAGGTAAACATTCAAAGAGTGAGAAACTGTTCCCTTTCTGTACCCTAGCCTCAGAAGTCACAGAGAACACTTTCCCCATATTCTATTGGTTGGAGCCCAAGCAGGTTCACAGGGAGAGGAAATTTATGTCAGTCCTAGATTGGGAGTAGCAAGTATCAAAACGAACATGTGAGATATCCAAAATATATAAGGGACTCATACAACTAAATAACAAAAATAAATAAATAAATGACCTGAACAAAAAATGGGCAAAAGATATGAAAAGAAATTTCTCTAAAGAAAATATATCGATGGCCAAGAGACATATGAAAAGATGCTCGACATCACTAATCATCAGGAAAATGAAAATGAAAACTACAATGAGATAACACCTCATACCAGTCAGAATAGCTATTATCAAAAAGTCAACAAATAACGTATTGGCAAGGATGTAAAAAAAAAGGATCTCTTGTGCACTCTTGGTGGGACTACAAACTGATGTGGCCACTATAAAAACACTATGGAGTTTCCTCAAAAAAATAAAAATAGATCTACCATACGACCCAGTAATTCCATTTCTGGGTATTAATTGGAAGAAAACAAAAACACTAATTCAAAAAGATATGTGTATCCCTATGTTCAATGCAGCAGTATTTACAACAGCCAAGATATGGAAGCAGACTAAGTGTCCATTGATAGATGAGTAGATAAAAGTGTGGTACACACACACACACACACACACACACACATACACACACACACACACACAGAGAGAGAGAGAGAGAGAGAGAAATATTACGCAGCAATAAAAAAGAATGAAATCTTGCAATTTGCAACAACATGGATGGACTTAGAGGGTACTATGCTAAGTAAGTCAGGCAGAAAAAGACAAATACCATATGGTTTCACTTATATGTGGAAACTAAAAAAACAAAACAAATGAATGAACGAATGAAACAAAACAAAAACGGACTCACAGAAACAGAGAGCAAAGAGATGGCTGCCAGAGGGGAGGGAGATGGAGAGATGAGTGAAAAGGGAGGAGACTATAGTCAGTAATATTGTGATAAGTTCTGATGATTATTAGAATTAGTGAGGTGATCACATTATAAGGTATAAAAATATCAAATCACTATATTATATACCTGAAACATAATATAATATAATATTGTATACTAACTATATATTTTTTAAATTTTAATTAAAAGATAAAAGAATAAGTGACACCAGAAATATTACTCTAGCTATTTTTGGGAAATACAATCTCCCACATCTAGTATGCTTTCTAAAATGTTTGTAGTTATTAGTAGTAGTGACAGTAGTAGTATTGGAAAGGGAAACTTGATGCAAGATGTCAAGAATTAGCAAGACATACAGCAAACATGCATTTATTATGGACATAAATATAAATAAGACATAAGACATATAAATAAGGAACTTTCGATCACACAATTATAACTCAATATGTTAAATTCTAGAACAGAGAACATGAAAAGTGTAAAGAAAAGTTTCTTGGAGATGGGGGAAACTTCAGTGGCAAGGTGCCCACCATGAGGTTCAGGAGCAGATCCAGGTTTTGTGGGGCCTGAAGCTTACACAATTTAAGGCCCCTCTTTAAGAAAAAAAAAAATAGGAAATTACAAATGCAAAATCAGGTACAGCACCTTCAAAAGGGCCTGTGAAAGTGAGGAGTCCTGACACTTCAGATTTAGCATCACTTAAAATCAACTCTGATGAGATCTAAATCAGAGAGGAAAGGAAGTGAGACCAAGAGGGAACTGACAGATTGGGAAAAAAGGGAGGGGTCAAGGGGCAGAGTGTCTTAATGAGGTGGAAGATCTCAAAATAGGGAATAGGGAATAAGACAGTAAAAGGAGAGGAGGCATCTTCCGAGGGAAGGCGGCGACAGGAAATAAGATCTGGTTTGGACAGCCTGCAATGGCGGAAGACGAAGTTGGGATTTTATATTGTGAGCAACTGAAATTCCCTATTGTGAAGGTTCTAAAATGAAAGTGAAATGATTTATGAAGGTTAGCAAGCAGAAAGGATTGAAGTAGGGAAAACACTTGTCATAGACAATCTTTTGATATCTACAAGCTAGTTGTCAATGTTCCAGACCAGATAATTGGCATTTAGCTTTATTGCTTCTGCTAAACACACTGCCGGATCATTTATAATAGCTAAAAATGATAAACTGGAGTATAATAAAACATAGGAACTGTTAGGTATATTTTTGGCATATTTGTTCTTTGGGACATTATTATGCAGTTATTACAATCATATTTATGAAAAGTCTTTACAAACTGAGAAAACACTTAAAATTTCAAGTGAAAAAGCAGGACATAAAATTATGTAACTATATATAGTACATATGTACATGTATATGCATACATATATATTGTACTTTCGAGTACATATGTGCTTATATATTTGAGTAAATGGAAAACTACTTTAAGAAAATATCTCAAACTATAACAGTGATTTCCTGGATTGGTTGGTTGCCATAGAATAATTTTTTACTTTCGTTTTTACATATTTTTAATAACATGTGCATACTGATTTAATGATTGGGTACAAAAAATTAATTAAATTTAATGATTGGGTACAAAAAATAAATTAAAAAATCATGCTCACTTTTCAAGGTTTATCCCCAAATACCACCTCCTCAGGTGGTTCTGATGCCTAATACCTCTCCTTCCTCTCCAACACCCCTACATCCTGTACCACAGGCATTTATTCTTTTCTTCAAAACCCATTAGAACTACTTGTCTTTCTCCTGCCACATAATCATATTTAGCATTCTGGAGTAGTTCCCATAAGAACATAAATCCTGTAAGAGGGAGCTAAGTCTGTAACTCCATTTCGGTGCCTCAATATAGTTGGTGTTAAATAGTACTCAACTGAATCAGGTTCGGGATATGTTGGCAATTGTGTAGGACAGAGCACGAGTAATTCAAGCAATAAGGCATAAGTGATGGTTCCATAAAGGGGAAAGTGCACACCATTTTCCAGTGACCAGTAACCATTCAATTTGAATGATGACAATAAAAATACTAAGGGCTCTGGCATTTGCCATCTCATTGACCCTTCTAGGAGCTCTGTGGGGGTCGACATGAGATGTATTCTTATGTGTCTGGCACCGAATAGGTGAATAAATGGTAATTGTTTAATTATTTCTTGTGGTTTGCTCAAAGTCACAGAATTCAGCAGTCAGACTGCTAGGACTAGAACTTTTCAGCCCTATCTCCTATTTTTTCACTCTGCCACAATCAGTCCTGGCAAACAATCATCCTCTCCTAAGGCTTCCTGGTGCTGATCTGCTCCAGCAGCTAAGAAGGGTAAACAGCCTCTTGATATCTTGTGTTTTTAATCCAATGATTTGGTCCCTTCACCAGTGACCCTGAACATCATATGGTTCCAAAAAAGACAATCAGATATTTTGAAAACTGAAGAATATTATCATACATTTAGTATCATCAGCCTACAAACTTTCCAATAACAAATGCAATTCTTCCTAAAATTAATGCATCCCTCATGGCCGTTATCCTGATAATAGCATTCATTTACTGACTGCTAACCATGTGTTCAACCAGGTAACCCACATGGGTTAGCTCCATGAAGTATACATTAGCATCTCCAGCTTTCACATGTTCATTGAGACTCGGGGGTCGACTAAGTTGTCCAAAGTTTCCGAGCTAGAAAATGACACAGCCAGGTCTGTCTGGCTGCAAAGACCATGCTTGTTGTACTTTGTCATATAGTGCAAATACACTATAGTAGTGACCATATAGTACGTAATCAATAAGTATCGTACAGTCACGACCACATAGTAGATGATTAGTAAATACAGGTTGAGGTAAAAGAACTGTGACCTTCATGTCATTACTGATTTTGCCATTTTAAGTTAGGGTGAATGAAAAGAGAAGAGAAGAGTGAAAAACGTCCATCAAAACTGTTCTATTTATTCACCTCCTATCATAGAGTCAAAATAAGCATCGAAACCCAGAAATCATGGTCAGTCCTAGTCTACTTTAACCTCAATTTTTCCCCAGGCTCTTAAAGTAGAGGATACATATTACCAGCCCCTGCCTTTTATTTTCAGGCCTTGACTTTCCATTTTCCTACCTTTTCTGACCATTCTGCCTGTACCCTCAAGGCACGTTGGCAGTCACTGCAAGCACATCAACAAAACGCGAGTAAACACACTTAGAATAAACAAGGAGCCAAGAGGACAAGTCAGGAGCTGTGTATCTGTCAGCTTTGAGGCAACAAGAGCAAAAAATGGGTTTTGCTGAGGAGAAAAGAAGCCTATGATTTTCAGAAGCTCAACTTGGTTGGCTGATGTGGCAATCCCTTCTCTTTTAGGAGGTAGCAGGCAGAATAATCACATTGCTCCCCAAAGCTGTAAGTTTGGGTTTCCTCCTTTTGTGCAAGCTGAAGTACTGTTTCTACCACCTGCCAAGGGCCAGCTGCCAGCTCCTTTGGGAGGCATTGTTTCATTCTAAAGCAGGGGTGGAGGGAAGATAGAGCGACTCTGGCTCTTTTCTTTCCAGAGAGCATTTTGTTCCTTCAGCTGTCAAGAAGCCTTTGTACAGACAGGTCTTTATTCCCAAGGCAGAAGAACTGGAGACAGGCATTAGACATTTGCCAATTCTTGATCACTTTCCTCACCCTTTATACTTTGTTCTCTTGAAATTTGTTTAGACCATGTCTTTTTCTTTAAAGGCTTTGAGATCTTTTTCAAAAAAAGATTTATCTACAGAAGGATATAAAATAGGAACAGAAAAGAGGAAACCTACATCAAGGGACACAGCAGCAGTACATATTTTAAATGTAAAGATAAGCAAATCTGCTGTGATTAGGCTTTAAAAATTAAGGTATGTAATTAAAACTAAAAATTAAACTTTAAAAATTGTCTCTAAGACTCCGGCCAGTTAGGACAAGAAGGAAAAAATGGGAAGAGTTTGATGTTAAATGGCCATGTTGGGCATTTGTTTATACTTGCCTCAAAACTGTCCAGGTAATAGTCATTATGGCCACATTATATGGAGTAGGACTCAGCTGCTCCATTTGTACAGGCACTAGAGACAGTAGATTCAAAATTATTTTCTATGCTAAATCTTAGCTCAGCCAAAAAAGAGGTGGACAATCTTCTGTTTGGGCTCCTCAGTTCTCTAAAAAGGGTATTAACTCAGTCCCCTTTTGAGTTGGCTGTTACAGTAAGTGACACCACACTTAACTGGAAGCACACAAGAACTACACTCTTCATGTATGCTAAAGAGCATGATCTCAAACTTTTTACCACCCTGTATCTATCAAGTTTATTGAGGAAAGCAATGTTTACTGGTGTAGGTGGGGTGGGGTATAATTCAAAAGATTTCTCATTTATCTTCTTCCAGATGCACAATACCTAGAATTAAGTCAGGTCACCTGGCAGGAAACATACTAATTCCTCGGAGACACAAAGGTATTTGCTGACACTAAACTCTGAAAGAGAGATCTAAAATAGGATCATGACTTAGAGGCTACTGAATGATAAAATAGACAAGAACCTCAATGACAATTTTATAACAAGTACAAAGACTGTTCGTACCTCTTTTTTTCTTTTTAAAATGTCTCTGACAAGAGTTAAAGGCCTAGGAAGTTTTTTAGTGCCCATCGACAGTAAAATGGGAAAATAAATCATGATATATCCTACAAGGGAAAATTATACAGCAATGACTGTGAACGATCTACAGCTACACGCTCCAATGTAAATAAATATCACAAAAGTAATATTTATGATATTTTAAAGAAAGAAAGCAGACACAAAAGAGCACATATATATGGGTGATCATTTACACAAAGTTTAAGGTCAGGCAGAGCATCTACAGTGTTAAAGGTCAGGATATTTCTTCTGCTGGTAGTGTTAAGTCCTAGAAGTGGGGACAAAGGGAGCTTCCAAGATGCTACTACTGGTGTGTTTCTCAGTCTGGGCACTGGTTACTTAGGTATATTCATCTTGTGAAAATTAATCAGACTGAACACTTATGAGTACTCCTACGATAGGCTGTACTTCAATAAAAAATTTAAAACGAAATGAAAACAAGACCAGGAGCTACACTGAGAGTACATTGAAAACCAGATAGCCTTGGATTTGGCTATAAATCTGATTTCAGCTTCAGCTTCAGGCTCTGAAAGGCCAAATAGCCAAATGCCTACATCAAAATATGTCTGGCTTCCCTGAACTTACAGATGATCAATAATCATATGAGCAAAACCATTATTTCTAAGTACTACTTTGTAATAACATCAGCAATATAAATGAGGTATGTCATTTAACTTTATTATTATTTTCAAATATAGGAAAGTATTCCAGCTGTAACAAGAATAATTTTCTTATGTGGTTTATAAGTTGAATATTATTAGTTAGTACCTGATGCATATTTATTATTGCAAAAGTAATACGCAACAATGATTAATGGTGTATAAAGTTTTTTGTACCAAAAACAATGTTAGCTTTCAAATGGTTAAATAAATCGAAAAGTAAGTTGACAATATAAATGCTAAGAGAATATGTTAGCTAGTTAACTTACATCCTTTTTGAGCCAATGAATTATTTAAATAGAAATTTAAATAACAATGCAAGATGGAATAATAGAGATTCAATTGTATCATATTTCTAATCCTTGTAGAATTGTTTGGTATATTAGCATCCATTACATTAAAAAACCTTTAAGGAGTGAATTTAAATTTTTGTTATTTAATTCCGTTTAGGCCAAGAGTCTTTTAAGAAAGTCTTGCCTGGGAATTCTTCACAGTTTGTGAGGACAAATTAAAAAAGCAGAATGTCAGATTCACCATATCAAAATTTCATGAGGAGGAAAAACTCCAGAATCTTGTATAACAACATTCACAATAAATTATATTTGGTCCCAACAAAATGAAAAATAAAAAGAATATGGAGAGAAAAGGAAATTATTAGATACAAATGAGGAATCCAAACACATTTTATTCTCACCAAAATTCAGCAAAACGACTGACTTGACAAGACTATCTTAGGAAGACAATCCTTATAGCTTTCCCCTTGGAAACTAAACTTTTAAACAAAATCTTGTTTAAAAGATGCTATATTATACCCAAAAAACATTTTCATTATTAAAAATGAAAAGGTTTTTAGACTGACCAATCTATGTGTCCTGAAAACAAAGCTCCTTCCAGAACACATGCCACTGAAAACCTTTTATTCTAAATTATATTCTGCTGTGTATGTAAGTCTAGTGCTGTTATGTTAAATATGTCAGTTTAAAGTTAGTTTCTATGTAGTGATTGAAGTTCCTACAAAATAATGATAAACTTTAAAAATTTGACTACTAAAATTTTAATAATAAAATTGTCAATGCAGAGCAAAGGAAACCATCAACAAAATGAAAATGGCAACCTACAGAATGAGAGAAAATATTTTCAAATTATATATCTCATAATGAATTAGTATCCAAACTATATAAAGAATTCATACAATTCAAGCAAAAGAATGAACAATTAAAAAATGGCCAGAGGAACTGAATAGACATTTTTCACAAAGACATCCAAATGGGCAAAAGGTACATAAAAAAATGCTCAACATCACTAATTGTCAGAGAAATGCAAATCCAAACCACAATGAGATATGAACTCACACCCGGCAGAATGGCTACTAACAAAAGACAAGAAATAGTAAGGGTTAGTGAGGATGTGGAGTAAAGGGAATCCTCATGCCCTGCTGGTAGGAATGTAATTGTATCATATTTCTAATTGATGCAGCCACTATAGAAAACAATATGGAGATTCCTCAAAAAATTAAAAATAGATCTACCACAACATTGAGCAATTCCACTTTTGGATATATATCTATATCTATATCTATATCTATATTTATATCTATATCTATATCTATATCTATATATCTATATATCTATCTCTCTATATATATGTATGTTGCAAACAAAATCATTATCTCAAAAAGATATCTGTATCCCTATGTTCTCCACAGCATTATTTACAATCACCAAGACATGGGAAAACCTTAGTGTCCATCAACAGATAAATGGATAAAGAAGTTGTGATGTGATATAGAAAGACAGATAAACAGACATAGATATAGATACATATAAACACACAAATTATTCAGCCATTAAAAGAAGGAATCCTGCCGTTTGCCACAACATAGATGAACCTTGAGGATATTATGCTAAGTGAAATGAGTCAGAGAAAGACAAATGCTGTATTTTCTCACTTATATATGGAATCTAAATAAAAAGAACTCAGAGAAACAGAACAGACTGGTGTTTGCCAGAAGTAGGGGGTGGGGGTGGGGTGAGAGAAATGAGTGAAGGTAGTCAAAAAGTACAAACTTCTGGTTCTAAGATAAATAAGTCCTGGGGATGTAAGTATAGCACAGTGACTAGAGTTAATACTACTGCACTACATATTTAAAATTTGCTAAGAGAATAGATTTTAAAAGTTCTTATCCTAAGAAAACATTTGTAACTATATAAGATGATTGATGTTAATTAAACTTATTATGCTAATAATTTTGCAACATATACATATATCAAATCATTGTGTTGTACAACTTGGACTAATACATGGACTAATGTCAGTTATATCTCAATAAAATTGTAAAAAATTGTCACGATGATTTATTTTTAAGTTACATATTATATTCATTCTTATCCCCTAAAAGTTAATTCAATGGTGGTGATATTTGGCTTTGACTGAGTACTAACTTTAACACTTGGCCAGTCTTTCACTTGGGCAACATTTCTATTTGTACTGCACATATAAAGTACAATGTGAAAAGGTAAATCTCCTGGGGCCAAGGTCTTCTGGTCCAAGTAGGTGGTCTTCTGAAACTCTCAACGGAACACACCCCAGGGCCTTTGTACCTGCAATTTGCTCTGCCTCAAGCACTTTTCCCTAGGTCTTCACATCACTAGTGCCTTGTCATCATTCAGGAATTTGATCAAAGCCTCTTTTACAGAAGCCCACTCTGACATCCTGGTGAAGGCGGAAATGCATCCAGCCCAGTCACATTCTATCTCAGGTCCAGAACTCTGGAATGCTTTGCTCCTCTGAGAATTTATCGCTAGGTGAAACTTTTGAAATTTTATCTATTTTATGTATTTAATGTTAAAAATATGTGAAACATTGGTACAAAGCACACAATCAACAAAGGTTAGCTTCCTTCTCTACCCTTTCTCCTCTATATATTTGGATCATACTATTTTCCCTGTCCAAAACGTCCTCTTGCCTTCCAACCTACTTTTCTACCCAGTAAGTTCCTACTCATCTTATCTCTCTTAAAAAAAAATTCTACCCTACCCCACTGGCAAAGCTCATTGCTCCTCATTTCCTCAACACCTTGTATATGCTACATTGACCTATAATTATTGCCTGCATGTTCACCTTCCCCTACTCACCTGTAAGCTCATTCAGAGCAGAAAATATAGCTAATCCGCCCATCTCCTTATCCTCAGCACCTACCCCAGTCTCCTTTATATAGTAAGGACTTGGTATTTGCTACTGGGTTAATAAGTTAATGCACTGATAACTACCCATGTCATCTTGGACAAATTACTTAATCTGTCTGCACTGTACCTCAGCTGCTTCCTTGGTAAAATGAGGACCATATTATTATCCATATTATAGGGTTATTAGGAATAAGCTCCATGATAGCAGGAACTTAGGATTTTTGTTCACTGCTGAACTCCCAATGCCTAAAACAATGTCCAACACACACTGTCGGCACTCAATAGATTTTTCTAGCATGACCCAAGTCAGATAATCCATGCAAGGTACCTGGTACAGTGCCTGACCTATACATGCTCAATAAATGTTAACTATCACTAGTAACTCTATTCTGGTCAGTGCCTGACTCATTCAACACACAAACAGGCTGGAAATTTATCAGATACTCTTTTAAAATGACATTTTACTGGTCTTGTAGCAATTCTCTAGTCACCTACACCAAGCCCTCTCTCCTTCACAGATCTTCCCTGACTCCTTCAGTTCCCAGGGAGCACTGTCTCTTCTGAACTATTCCAATTTACATTTTTATGAATCCTTGTTGGAATCTGGTCACGCTGAGTCCCCAACTAGCCTGAGAGCTCCTGAGGAGCTGTCACCCCTTCAAAAATGCAGAGTGACTGCTGGTTGGGTCCATCTACTTAGTGAGCTGCCCCACTACCCCCCTCCCACCCCGTCCCCACTTTTAATACCCCCCTCCTCGACACACACACATATATCCTACCTTCAACCTCTTTCACTCCTGCCTCAATTCCTTCACTTCCATATAGAATTCTGCCCACAATTTACTAGATTCCACCTTTGGGGCTTGGTTTAAACCAATTCATTTTAGGTAGGTTTATCCCAGGTATTCTTCATCCCAGGACTCCCTGGCAGGGCCCAAAGAACTCCTGAGAACCCACGAGATCTGGCTTCCTATGCAAAGAGTGGTCGCTGCTCCACTTCCTTGAGGCCTGCTTCCACCACTCTATGAGCAGGCCCTAAGGCTCCACACATCCCATCCCATCCTTTCTCTGCCCTCTGTCAGGGCAGGCCTTAAACCCCTCACATGCCTAAGGTCACATAGTGCACCCTGAGGGCTCCAACTGCTCCCTCTTTGCCTTCCTGGGAAACCCCACAGCCCACCTTCCTTGATCAGGCCCCAGCTGGCAGGTGTTCCCCTTGATGTTCAAAAGACAGATTGTTTCCTGATGGAGGGGATAGGGTGAAGGACCTAGCCTGAGAGACCCTCCCACCACAGGGTGCTGATAGATGGACTGAGTCAGAATGAAAAAGTAATAACCTGAGGCTGCTCTTCAGGAGAGGGCTCCAGGAACTGGCAGGGATGGTCTATTAGGACGAATTTTAGATGTGTCGTAGCTGTGGGAGAACAACTGGCCCAGAGAATGAGCAACGGAACGGGCACGTTCAGGTTGCTGTGGCCTTGGACCTTGGCAGACGTAGAATTGGGACCCCAGGGTTCTGCTCCAGGAGCCCTCCTCACCGCCCCGAACCCTTTCAGCTCCCAGAAGACTCCGGGAGGCGCATGCACAGTTCACTCTTCTGGTCTCCGTGGTCCACCCCCCGCCCCAACACAATCTTTGGGCCAGAGCCCCTCTCCTACATCTGGCCAGGCCTCTGGGCAGGAGCTGCCACACTGTGTTGGGGCAGGGAAGGGAGAGGGGGTGCCAGCGTTCATGGGCACTAGGTTTGTGTGTTAGGTGGTGTGTATTAAGATGTACCTTATTTCTGAGGTGTACTAGCACTGGTCTCCACCCTTTTTGGCACAAGGAACTTGTGCTCCTATGAGAATCTAATGCCTGATGATCCGGGGTGGAGCTGAGGCAGTGATGCTTGCACTGGGGGCAGCTGCAAATACAGATGAAGCTTGGCTCGCTTGCCCACCACCACTCACCTCCTGCTGTGCAGCCCAGTTCCTAAAAGACCACGGACCGGTATCGGTCCTTGGCCCTGGAGATTGGGGACCTCTGCTGTAGAGGATGCTCCAAGTGACTAAGACAAAGTTCTTGTGGTTAAGGAGCCCAGAGACTGGCTTCCCTGCCATTTATTCTGATCTCATCCTTCAGAGGCCACTAGAGAAATGCTGTCCTCCAGGAAGTTCTCCCCAAGGAAGCCACCTCTGTCCTGAGTATCCTTGTTTTCTGTGCCCCCTCAGGAGCTGTGTATTGCACAAGAGGAGGGAGCACCATTGGATTCTGCTCTTATATCTGGAGTGCCATTTGTAGGTAAATGGGCTTTTCCTGAGGGCCTTGAAGCATAGGGAGGAGTCTCATCATCTGGATCTCCTAGGAGCTCCTGACATACAATTGGCATCATATAATTGTTTGTAATTAAGGTAGTTACGCAGATTTTATTCCTTCTTAGTATCAAGCTGATGTTTCTATAGGGCTTGGAGTGGCACTCCACAACGTGGACTGTTACATAGGGATATAAAGACCTGCTGAACTAAAGAAGCAGTGAACCACTGCTTGAGAAAACCCACCAAGCCTTGCCTGGAACAACTCTATGATCCACTGACAATTTCCTGTTCCTGTCTCTCCTGCATATTAAAAGTGCCAGCTCTCACAGCTGGTGTGCTATTTAACTCGGCAATTTATGATCTATATGGCTTTGAGAAAGTCAAATCAAGTCTCTGAGCTTTGGTTTTCTCATCTGTGAAATGGAGGTTAATTCTACCTTTCATGGTTCTTGTGAGGATTAGAGTTAATGGTTTTAACAGCACCAGATAGTTTTAACTATTAACATAGTAAGAATTATAATGCATCATGTGCTTGGCACTTTTCTATATACTTTTCATGAGAGGGGGATCAGGATATGCCACCCACAAAATATGCCACTTTGGAATAAAGGTTATTTTGAGCTAAAGGCAACTGAGAATCAGAAGATACAGAAAGAGTTCTCTCCCCTCCCCTTCTCTGCCTAAAATCTGGGCATAAATTTCCCTTTGTGAAGGTGTTCCTCCCCACTACCACTTCACCCTGTACCAGGAAGAAAGCGACTTATCATCAGAGATGCAGCGTCAACAGAGAGATGAGTTTGCATAAACAGACCTTACTAAAATAACCCTTATCTTCCATTAGTTACCTCTCATTTCCCCCATGCATTTCCTAGTCACTTTCCCACAATGTGTCATCTCTTGAAGCCCAAACGCCCTCTTTTGTTAAAATATTTTATAAGCCCCAAGTCTAATTACTTCTTTGAGTTCCAGTTCTTTTCTGTGAACTCCCATGCATGTAAATATTGATAAACATTATGTGCCTTTTCTCTGATTAATCTGTCTTTTGTTTAATTCACAGGCCCCATGGACTGAACCTAAAAGAGTGGAGGAAAAGTGTTTCTTCCTCAACATGTAAATTCACTCATTTAATCCTAACGACCCTATGAGGTAGGTACTATTATCCTAATTTTACAGAGAAGGAAACAGGCACACAAAGAGGTTGAGGAACCTGCCCACGTTTACATGGCTCATAAGTTGTGGAGCTCAAGAGATCCAAATCGCTCAGCCATTCTGATTCCAGAGTCCATGCTCTTAGCCCTTGCTTAATAGTTTTTACATTAGCTAATAATAAACGGTAGTTATTTTTCTCATGGTTAAAAATCTATACATTCTCTCCTTTAAAGGAATACTCTGAAGATAGTCTTTTCTATTTTTCAATTTAAAAAATATTTAAAGCTGGGACGAAGGTGTAGTTTATTCAAAGACGATGCTGTTGGAAGAACATGGACATAACTATGGAATGTTAAGAACCCTGAAGTATTATGTGCAGACTTCCCATTAAACTGTTTGCTAGGAGATTTAGTTCCAGCATAAAATACTAACTAGAACATACACTTCTGCCTCATTCTTCATTTTACAACTTCCAATTTAAATAAAACAGTTTTAATTCCAGTTTTTCATTCCAGGGCCTGTCTTCTTTGTGATCTCCTCAAAGCCTTGATGCAAATTTACTTTAGTTTTCCAGCACGAATTGTGGATCTATTGTTTTCTTGAAATTGAGGGGAGAATTTATTCAAATTTAACCTAAAGCTATAGATAATAAGACATGAAAACAGTCCCAGACACACGACTACGTCCCCACCCAACACAGTAGCCCAAAGGAATTCTTATGGCCTAGTTATATCCTCCAGAGGTAGGAATAGGAGGGAGTTTCAAATTGAATATGCTGACGCTGCACTAACTATATAGCAAGCACCCTGTAATGACACCTTTAGATAATACAGAAAATGATTGTGTTCCAAGGATGGGCTGTAATGAGAGGGGAGGGTACAGAGAGCCACAGGCGGCATTGTTTTCAATCTAACAACACAACTGGGGGCAGGGGCAGGTGTGTGCTTGTTTTCAAAGTATTAAATATTGCTATGGTGTTTCTGCACAAGGCTTTTGAGGAGAGCATGAAGCCAACCAGCATTAGGAGATTTCTAGTTCCCCAACAAAGGTGGAAATAGGAAGAACAGCCTGTCTGATGTAATTATGTATGGCACTTTTTGGTCACTCACTGATAAATTTTGTACCAAGACTTTACAAACTTCCTTTTCACTGAAGCTCTATTACTTGGGCAAATGACTAAGCCCCTTTCAGCCTGAGTTTCTTTATCTGTTCAGTGGGGATAAATCATGACTAAGCCCCTTTCAGCCTGAGTTTCTTTATCTGTTCAGTGGGGATAAATCATAACAGCTAACTCATAGGATTTTGTGATACACACGCATACCCATACACACATACATACAACTTTTAATATGTCTATTGATAGGTAGGTAGGTAGGTAGATAGATAGATGGAATGAACCTGCACAGTACCTGGCTCATAGTAATTAAATAATAAATATTAGCTCTTCTGTCTCCTAAATTCCTCCTGGATTTGATAAGAGAAGAAAATACAGATTCAGGCCATTTGGAAGAGCAATGAAATCAACTTTTCATGTGCACTATGAAGATAAGATCCATTCAGTCTAAAGAAAGAGCTCAAAGTTGAAAAGCATCACTCTGTAATCCTTTACAGAATGGTGACACTTGGCTCATTTGTCAAAAATCCTGTTACATCACCACACTGTGGGTGCTTTTAATGAATGTCAGATTTTAAGAATCAACGACATTGACATTACTCTATGGAGCAAAGACTGACGGCCCAAATATAAATTCCCCGATGCACGTAATAGCAAGGAGGCAAAATGAGTTTTCTGTTCACTGGTCTTGTTCTGCTGTCAAATTCTAGGGGACTTGCATTTCAAGCAATATATCTAATCTCTTTAAATTAAATTATCTTCCTTTCACCAGCCAGAAATTTTTTTAGAAGAATATTATCAACTAAGTGGATCAGAAAATGTGGGTTTAAGTCTTGCTTCCTTGGTGAAATGATATTAAAATGAATGTCATTTCCCAGATAAATGACACGTTCCAAGGGTCACACACTACAGCTGTTAGAAACGTTTTTAAAAGAAACTTCAAATCAAAAGAGGAGGAAAATATGAAATTAGAGGGAATTTCCTTCTTCAAAGGGATAGTGGATATAATTTAGATTTTATCAGAATAATAACTTTCTCCACCTCAATTTGGCTTCTCTGTTGATATTGTTTAATCATCGACACTATTGAATTGTTAGAATTTGTATGAAATATTTCTCTGAATGAAAAATACTCTCAGTTTACCAGTTCACTCAGAAGTTCTTTTAAAACTAAACCCCCCACATACCTACTACAATCTTTCAAAAATCCTAACTACCTCAGAGGCCTCAGCCCCCTAGTCATATAGTCTGTTTGCAACATAAAGCTTCTTAGTGGCAACAGTCATAATTATTGATTCTTCTCTTGGTGTAGTAAATGTTCACTTTGAGTTCTCTCAAAATACAGACTTAAACATTCAAATTCCTTGTGATTTCAAAGTTAAAATAATCTAAGCCACGTTTGCCCAAAAATCTTACAACTAGTAGGATGGGAGTAGGATTGGAGTCTCATCTTTTTGACACCCTAATGTAAAATCAAACTAAAATCACTGGCAACTATATGATATTTGCATTTCCATGTTTTGCACTAGCTCCAAGGATCTTAGGATGTTTCACTCATTTTCCCCCTAATTCACCCAATACCCATTTGATAAGAGGTGGTTATTGCTAGTAAATAATTCTAGGAAATTAGATTGCTAGATTAACATCACCAACTTGCTTTCTTGGTTAGGAAATACTAAGGGCACACTTACTTTTAAGTAAAACTTTCCGATAAATAAAGATTGAGAGGATATAATAAACTCTGAAAGATATTCCATCATGTTTGAAAATGGTAGAACTACAGGAAGCCCCTAATGAGCTGTGTTTTTAAAAGAAGATAGAAAGATAATATTTTCATTATACCTGACAGTTCTCTGAGAGTACCTCTTCCTGTTTGGCTTGGGGAAAGCATTGGGTTTAATGTCTGGTCATAGAGATGCTCCCTCAAAGACAGGGATACCAAATAAATTGTGCAACTTATGATAACACATGCTATTTTGCACTTAGAAATTCATATTCTTAGTAACCTAGAAATTACTAAGTAATTACTAAAGGAGAGATAATATTGATTCAGCTACTATCCCTATTGGTTCAAGAGCTTTCTGTTCTATAATCTGGTCAAGTCTAGACTGCCATTACAAAAAGGACAATGGTTTTTATCCCATAATACAGTAAGAAATAAAATAACCTTGGAAGGCAGAATTTTTTTCCTGCCTATCAATGAACTTATACATTGGAGATTATAGTGCTCTGTAAGGCAATTATTTCTGAAGGCATATAATCTATCATGTGTGGATTTATCCCCTCCAAGGAAGGGGACAAAGCTACTCTACACCAGGTCAATAACATATGACTTCTCCAAGACCAAAGAGAGCATGGAAGAGTTTTGAAGGTGATATCAACATTCTATATGACTTTAATTAAAGCATGAGCCTTCTTTCTTAGAGTAACAACAACAGCAACAACAACAACAACAACAACAACAAAAAGAGCCATAGATGTCGCAAGAATGACAAATGCCTCCACAGCCCACAGAGGAGCACTGAACCACAAATCAAGAATAAAGTCAAGGACTGGAATCTGAACACGAGTTTTGGATTGAAATGATTGAGACTAAATGTCAATTTTTTGAGAATGATTTTAAATCTGAAAAAAATCTAAAAATTAACTTTAGTGTAAGAACAGTGTAGTGTGGTCATTGAGAGGTTAGGCATTAGCCCCAACCAGCTGGAGTGTGAGTCCCAGCTCGGCCCATTTTCAGCATTGTGACCTCTGGCAAATTATTTGAGCACTCTAAGGCTCATTTTATAGATGACGTTTTACTCTAAATAAGAGGGATAACTATAGTACTCATCCATGTTATTGTGAGAATAAGTGAAATAAAGCATCGGAAATGCTTGCCCAATGTCCGTAGCACAGTAAACACAAACACTCAAGATATGTTAGCTTTTATGGGATACTTGTGACCAGAACAGAATAAAGTGCACCATAATTCCTGTAACACCAAAAGATTAATAATACTTCAAGGTACCACCTCCATAAAACTTGACCTAGCAGTACTTGCCACTGCTTATTTCTTTTCTTTTACTGCTCACTCACCAAGACATCGATGAGCAACTGCTATATTCCACATGCTTTACTAATCAATGAAAACAACAAATTAGACAATTTCTGTCACCTGAATACTCTCTGAGTTACTATAACAGGGTGAAAGAAAAATATGTAAAAGTAGAATGTGCAAAGTCCCACACAGAGATGTGAACACTGAACAAGAGGGAGAATGGAAGATGATATAAAGAGATTTCACTGGGGGAAATTCCATAGACAGCTACAGAACAGGTGACATTTGCTATGGGCACTGAAGAATGGGTAGGATTTTGACAGATGGAGTAAGATGAAGTGAATTCCAAATGTAAGGTTCAGTCGAGAAAAGGAGCAGAGGTGGTCCAGTTGAGGACCCTTAACTGCACTGAAATATAGGGTGGGTGGAAAAGAGGGTTAGTAGAAGTCACTAGAAAGGTACAGTGGGGCCAGTACATAGACTCTGAGTGCCAGGATAATTCCAAAGAACCTTCCCTCCAAGAGACATGCTTTCTGAAGAAACGCTCATTTGTGGTTAAGCAGGAGGAAGACTGAGACAAGCCTAAAGGTATTAAAATTAGGAACCCGTCGAGTGCAGTTTCTATGGAATAACAGGAGCAGAAGCCAAGTGCAGTAGATTGGGG
Organism: Pteropus medius; assembly: GCF_902729225.1. Lineage (NCBI taxonomy): Eukaryota > Metazoa > Chordata > Mammalia > Chiroptera > Pteropodidae > Pteropus > Pteropus medius. The sequence continues at coordinate 15,765,207 of NW_024342473.1, read as the reverse complement.
AGTTATAAGTCTGTAAAGAAATGTGTTTTGACTTCTTCTTTAAAAAAAGTCGGGCTATATAGCTTGTTTTGAGAAGTATAGGGTTTTGTGTTTATTTTTGTTTCAGGAAAAGGGAGGCTTGAGCATATTTTAGGCTGAGGGAAGAGAGCCAGAAGGGGCAGAAGAAAGAGAAAGTACTAGCCATTGAATCTTCCTTAACTTGAAGAGTTTGAATTCTGCAAAATGAAGCCATTTCTTCTGCAGACATAGGAGTGAGACTAGGATGATGACTGAAAATACTGAAAGATCCTGTGGTTAAAAATGGATAGAGACTGAAAGCTCTTGAGTTGTATAGTCTTGAGCTGTAAAGTTGGTGGGTCTTAATCTTCTCCCAGTTCAAAAATGAAAATAGGCATAGGGGTCTGAGAAGCCTGGAGAAGGGTTAGGTCTGTCACTACGGAGAATGCAACAGGAAGCTGACAAATTTTTGGAGTCAGAGGCCATCTGGGATAATACGGACCAGCAATTTAGTGCACCACGTAACGACTATTTACATGGCTTTCTCCGCACATGGGCAATGAGGCGGCAGGCAATAGAGGTTATTCAGGTTGGAAGTTGTCAAGGAGGAATGGTGGACATCACTAGTAGTGGGATAGAGTGGAGAATAAGGAATTCTATGAAAGGAAGGAGTAAATGACCATTGAGTTTGGACCATAAGGGGAGAGAAGTAAATCCCGAAGAGGGGTGATAGATTTGGAGAAGAGGAGAGTTCAAGGGACTGGTGGTCTTGATGCTAGAGACACACATGAGAAGTAGAAAGTAGAAGGAAATTCATCATAGTACTTGCCTCCTCCAAGTCACTGATCTCCTCCTTTGTAACTGAGGATTTTGCTACGAGAGATGAACTAGGACATTGCCTGGGTCCCTTCCAAGGCATTTGAACTCCTGTTTACGGCACTTAAGATCTAGAATATATTTACAGATCCCTAGAACAATTCTTAGGAGCTTTAATCCATCCAGGGAGTGGGAAACAGTTTATTGTTGTGGTTAGGAGGATGGTTTCAGAAACCAGCAGCCCTGGGTTCTAATGTGAGCTCAGCTACTTATTAACAGCATGACTCTCTGTAAATTATTTAGCTTCTCTAATCCTCCATTTCCAACCTGTTTAAAAAAAAGGCTGGGGGGGGCGGTGGGGGCAGAGGGTGGGCGGAGTGGGAGGGAACAGTATATAACCCTCATGGGATCTTTGTATAAAGCATTTAGCACAGATGCTATATAGTGAGCTGCCAATAATAGCAGTGGCTGTTTAGGAACATACCCTACAGGGCTTATGCTATATCAAAGACTTAAGCAAAGTTCTGGAGAATTTTGACAGGAGAAAGAGAAGTTTTATGATCTCCATAAAATCTTAACCTCTCTTTGTATCACTTTCTTTATGTGAAGATAATAATAATAATGCTTTACTTCAGAGAGTTGTTATGATCATTCAATGAGTTAATATTTGTAAACTGCTTGGAACAGTGTCTGAGTACAATAAACACCATTCGAGCATTTTTAGAGACTCTGGGTTTGTGATGAAAGGTACTGGGGGTCAGCTGTCATTTGTGGTTTCTTCTCTCCGGGAAGAAACTTTGAGCCTAATGATGCTAGGAATAAATGTGTAGCCACCATTCTGAACTACAAGCCAGCTTCTCAGACTTGTCTGAGTTATCAGACTTGTCTGAACAGACTGACTTCCTCATTACCTTTATATAACAGTCTAAAAGAAAATTAACAAACTTTCCTTATTATTAACTTCTTTCCAATTCTCATCAGAATTATTTTGGCTCTTCTCACATGTCCATAGCGTACATCTCCCACGTTGCTCTTTGCTGGGTTCAGGTGTCTTGCCCTACCATAGCAGCAGGTGATCTGTGTTTATCTCTGATAGTTCTCACAAAGATGATGAATTCTGCCTTCGAAGTTTCTGTGTTTCTCCAACTTAGGACATATGAGAGGGTTCCATAGGTGGAGTACAGCAAAAAAATATTAGAAGACTTGAGTTCAAGTCCATTCTGTAATTTTCTAGTTGTATAACCTTGGGCAATTCACTTCACCTCTCTGGATCCCAGATTCCAAATTTATAAAATGGGAGTGATGCCATTGATAACTAGACTTACCACAGAGAAATGTTGAGAGTTGCAAATGAGCTAATATGTGTAACAATATCTCACAGATACAAACTGTTAGTATAAGTATTCTCGCTATCCCATCCTAATTCCAGAAAATGGGTCATTTGTTGGTACTTAAAACAAGCAAAGGCCACCACTGTGAGAAAAGTGGGCCAGCCTCCACCATTTCCAAGGCAGGACGGTAAAGTGGACAATGATCGTTCCAGTTCACGTCTTTCCTGTCCTTTTTTCTTCACCTCAGAGAGGGTCCAAGAAGATGCCCCTTCCATCCAAATCAGCCCAGAGAACCCTTGCAATTCATCAGTGGAGTGACAAGTGCTCTGATGGGTTGGGATGTTACATAGCAGGGGCAATAACAGAAAATGATTTAAGGGATTAAAAAGGAAAAGGAAGATGGCTTATTTTCATCTCCGAAAGAAAAGCTGTACAGACCAGACTTAACAAAATTGCCTAGTAAGCACATTTCATGGAGAAACACTTTACTCCCTTCTCTCTGCTCTCCTTCCATTCCCATGCCTCTGACACACTTCGTCCCACCCTTGACTTTTCCTAGATTTTTCTGGTTCCTAGAACTGGCCAAATTAGCTTTGAACACTCACAAAATAAGGACAGTGACACGGAATGCTATGGAAATATTTTGCCATCATAGGAAAAAATAAAACTGACTTTCTTACACTAATTTTATAGTATAAAACTGTCTTTATTTTGCATTGCATACTGGAGGCAATGGATCGTTACGTTTTCAGTGCTTGAGGTCTCCGTGATTTTGAAGACATTGCCTCTGGCCTGCTCCCCCTGGTTCTTAGCTCCAGTGGTCCCTCATACAGATTGGTTCTTAGCTCCAGTGGTCCCTCATCAGGGCCCTGATACAGATTGCTGAAGTTGATAACTAAGTGATACCAAACTGTTTGTGACTACCAGTGCCTTACAATAGGAGCTCCATCCAGAAAATCCATTTGTATCTTAACAGATGGCTGGCTGGCTGGCTAGGTAGGTAGATAGATAGATAGATAGATAGATAGATAGATAGATAGATAGATAGATAGATAGATAGATAGATAGATAAAAGAAAA